>NW_023276807.1:239074307-239674307 GCF_003668045.3 Cricetulus griseus | reverse complement strand
GCATTCATCATATTTAGTCTTATTGCACAGGCATAGAAGAAATAAATCTTCATAGGATACCTAGCTAAGGTGAGTAAGCAGTACCATAAGTTTGACCCAGAGAGGCTAGAAATTGGTATTAAAAAGAATTTAAAAGAGTAATTTTAAGATGTTATGAAAAAGGATAAGCAGGTTAAACGTATTGGTGAAGAATACCCACAAAGAAATAGAAAATTATAATGTTGAATTTATGGAAATTTAAAATGCAGTAACTAACATAGAATAGATCATTTACACATTACAAATATTAAAAACGTCTGTTCCTTTACGAGCTATAAAGACAAGAACTCTGGGAAGACATGCCCTTCGGTACAGCAGTGGCATGGCTGTTATGGAGGGAATCAAACCACGAACCCACTGCACAGAACTTACAAAAGATAAGGCAGTCAACATTCCTATGTTGATGGAGTCATTAAATCCCTCCTTGGAGGGGAAGAGTCAGTCACTTTTTTTTTTCAAGTGTCTGGCCTCTCATCAGCTACCATGCTATTTGGATGGCTCTACACCCATGTGTATATGGATAGCTCTAATTTAATTCAGTGGTTATGCACTGAATTGCTTTGTTTAAAAAACAAAACAAAACAAAACAAAAAACAAACACAAAAACCAGTATGTATCTATCAAAGATATGTAGGGATGAACTCTGGGATAATTTTGGCATGGATAATGGTTGCTATGATCTAGCAACTAAAAATGGACAAAGACCTAAAGAGTCATGAAAAATTTGCAGGAAGCAGCACAGAAACATATCCCCATTATCAGTAATGACTAAACTTATGAAAACTGAAGTTCCAGTGAGGTATCAGCTCATACTTGCTAAAATCATTCAATTTTACAAAAATCGACAAGTAAAAATTAAACGGTATTTACTATAATTATTTAGTAGAAACAAGTATAAAAGCAATATTTATTTTAGAAAATCATTGGAAGTTCCTTTGACAGTTGCCATTACTCTGTACCTCAGACATTCTACTCCTATGTTTCTATGCAAGAAAAATGACAATATGCCTTGGTATAAATACTTGTTCAAAGTTGTCTTTATGGGTATGGCTTCTGAAAGGCAGACTACACTACACTTAAAAACTCCATAGACATGAGCATACTAGGAGTACAAATTGAATTTAGTGGGCTATAAGTAAAATAAAACAACAGAAAACAAAAGAGAGGCTAGAGAGACCGCTCAGTAGTTAAGTGCACATACTGCTCATGAAGAGGAATTGTGTTTGGTTTGCCACATTCATGTTCGGTGGTTCACAACCACCTTTAACTCCAATGCATGATCCAATTCCTTTAGTACCTATAGACACATATATTCAAACAGACCATACATACACATAATTAAAAATAAAATAAGAAAGGACAGGAAGTGGGAAGGGTGAGTTTGTATTGGGGGATCTGGGAAGAGTCAGGTGGTGGAATGTGGTGGGAATATGTTCAAAATGTATTGTGTAGATGTATAAAGTTCTCAGAGAATTAATAAAAGAATTCATTAAAGGAACTTTTTCAAGTGTGTTTACAGCAGTTATTTTTACAATAGTGTCCACACTCCTGGAAAAAGATGTTCATCAATGAAAGTAAATGCAAAATGTTTTCATTAGTAGTTTTATCTGGTGATTTTATAATAGGCAAACTTATCTGTGACTAGGTAACTCTGAGTTAACACCACTGGCAGAGTAAGTGATGGGAGAAAGACTGACAAGGTATTTCAGCAACTCTATGGTGAAAGAAATATTTACTATAGTACCAAATATTTGGGTTGCATAAGTGAACATGGCCACATTTAAGACTGTACAATTTAGTGTATGAGTTTCAATCCAAACCAGTCCTAAGTAGAATGTGTGCTCACATACCCATGGGCACTTTGGAGTCACTCACTCCACAGGGCTCCATAGAACCTCTGGAGATGACAGTTCTGCTATTTTCACTTCACATCACGTTAACAGATTTCAGTCACTGATTCTTCTTCAAAAAATTCTCCTGCATTTTTTGTTGCAACTATATTTTAAAATACATATTTTAATTTATATGATGGTTGCTTTGTCTGCATGTATGTCTAAGCAAGAACTTTGTCCTTCTGGTGCTGGCAAATGCCAGAAGAGGGTATCAGATTTCCCCCAAATTTACAGATAATCTTGAGCCACCACGTGGTGTTGGGAATCAATCCCAGATCCTCTGTAAAACTAGTTGGTGCTCGTTTTTTTAAATCATTTTTTAAAATTTGAATTAGAAACAAGATTGAATTACTTGACAATCCCAGTTCCCTTCTCCCTCCCTTCCTCCCCTACTGCCCCTCCCAACTAAAACATATCCTTTCTTCTAATCTACACCTGACTCAAACTTTCTGCTCCCTCATGACCTCTGTATCCTTCCTCTTCTTCCCTTATCATTCTCATAGCTCCCTCCCCCCTCTCCCCCTCCCCCTCGTGCTCAGGGGATCCTGACCCTTTCCCCTTCTCCAGGGGACAATGTTTGTCTCTTTTAGGTTCCTCCTTGTTTACTAGTTTCTCTGGCAGTATGGACTGTAGGCTGGTAATCCTTTACTCTATGTCTAAAATCCACATATGAGTGAGTACATATCATGTTTGTCTTTCTGTGGTTGGGTTACCCCACTCAGAATGGTTTCTTCGAGTTCCATCCATTTTCCTGCCTAGTTGGTGCTCTTAACTGCTGAGTCATCTCTCTCTCTCTCTCTCTCTCTCTCTCTCTCTCTCTCTCTCTCTCTCTCTCTCTCATCCTCCATTTGGAACCACCTTAAATGAACATATACTGATAAAGGTGAAAAGACAGACATTGCTAAGAACAAAATTTAAAATGCTCAATAAAAGAGGAAAAATTGAAGCACAAGTATGTTTTGCCATCATGAAGCAGGGATGGGGTCACATATCACCCCATCATGACATAGCAAATAACATCATTGTGTGATTTCACTGCACTATCATGGGAACAGAACGTTTGCCCACTCTTGAGTTTGTGATTGCTTCCATTATAGCTCCTTATTTTTAGGAGTTAATAACTAGGCTATAATAATTTGCTCCAGGCTGGAATATTAGGTCTCAGTCAGAATGACATGTACAATAATAGATCTATTTCAAATGCTTATACTGTGTGTGTGTGTGTGTGTGTGTGTGTGTGTGTGTGTGTGTTCATTCAGATAATCTAAAAATGTTTGCTGTTACAGAAAAATTACATTTGGTAACAGATTGATTTCTAACGTGATACACTAAGCTCTATTTGCCTACACCTAGTATGAGGGAAATAAGTCAAGGCGCTGAAAAATGTCTTTTTGAAGATGAAATGTGTTAATTCATATTCAATTCCATTAAGCTCTGGTACCTAGTGGGTGTTTAGTAACTGTTCTGACAAGAACAGAAACAACAATTCTATTTATTACACATGCCATTGTCTTCACAAGCCTTTTATAAATGTGCTTCTGTAAATGTGATTTATTCTAAAAAGAATAAGTTAAAATAACTGTAATATTCTAAACAAGGTTTATAGAACCCCAAGCATGTTGCAAATGGTAAGCTTGGGTAATCAAATTTCTTAAGCTTCATGAAGTTAAGATTTGTTTTAAAGGATCTGCCTTTTTTTAAAGGAAGAGACCTAATTTTCTGCATTTTTTGTTTTAGATATTTTATGAAGTACCAATTATTTCTGGAGCTGAATAATGGATAATACACACAATAGGCTTTATAATCAGTGTTGATCCTATGTGGTAATCTGTTATATTGAACTTCAGGCACATGAACAGATTTTCTTTGTGAGTTAGAGATAGATATAGAAGTTAGGGATAAGGGAAGGGACTACTGTTGGGGCTGAATGAAAATCTCAGCTAATTGGAAGTACCCGTCGCATGTCAGGCACTGCTCATGCACTATTCTTAAATTCAACGAAGATATTCATTGTAGGTTTAATTTCCTCTACTGAGAAACCTTAACCCCAAACATTGAATTGACTTTCCCAGGATCGAACATCTATTAAGTTAACATCAATGTGTGATCAAAAGCAAAAATGAATAATTATCGAAATCTGAAATCATAATCCTTCTCTATAAGCCACTTCCAGAGACAAACACTTGAAGAATGCATTCCAATGAAAGATTGGTTCACGACACTGAGACAGGCTATCTTCTAAGAAGAAAGGTCTCTTTTAAGACCTAGTTTTCATTTGTTGTAAATCTACATGAAAGGCAAATGAGAGCATTACACTTATCTACTTCTCCAGCTTTGGACATCAAGGACTAAGACTGTCAACCGAAGTTGATGCTTTTGGTTTCCAGCCCACCTCCTCAGCACCACAGGGAGTGGTGGTGGCCACTCCCCTTCCGAAATCCTTCTGCAGATGGAATTAAACAACACCAAACAGGTTCCTTCTTTCACCTGCTACATCTCTATTTATTCCCAAGCAGTTTTTTGATACTTTATACACCTTTGGCACAATACAGTTCTTCTTTACTGATCTCCTAAGCCTTGTCTTCTAACATTTGGCTTTTTTCCCTTGGTTGTTTATCCACATGAGGCTTCTAGCATTTCAAACTCTTTCCTTAAGTCTCTCATACATTTCCCCACCTTGACTGAGATTATTTTCCCTCTGTATCATTTGTGTTTTTCTCATGTCCTTATTATTAATGCCATGCATGTGTGCTATTATTATTATATTCTTTGCCCTTACTAACTTTGAATTATTCCTTTTACTAAAGTTAATTTATGAGAGAAAGTAATTTCATTGTTATAAATAAAAAATAAATGAATGTGTTTTCTGTCATATGTTAAACAAAATTATTTAAGACAAGCATACTGTATAATAATAATTCACATCACCCAATCTTAGCTGCATTTTGGTCACAGTGACCTAGGTAATCTCTTGTCTCTCTTATCCTTTTCTTTTCCTAAACCTTCTCCAATTATATATTTCCTCCCTGCTTCTAAGTTTTCTTAGAAAAACCTTGCTTAACTATTTATTCCTTAGATTAAGTGAGTTGATCTGTGACACACTGTAATAACTTCTCATCTTTCATTTTCTAAAGAACTTATCAGTGAAATTATTATTTTGCAGTGAGTTCTTTCATGTCTGTCTTTCCATTAGAGTTTTAGCTTAACAAGTGCCCATCATATATCTAACTTAATCGCAGCTGTCTCAAAGCTGTGATGAGGGTCTTGCCTACTGGATTCTTAATATGTATGTGCATGTTTGTTGAGAGATTAAAATGCATTAAGTTGAATATCAAAATCACAATTAATGAGCTAACATGTCTGGAGAACTGAAGCTACAAATATACATGAGATGTGGTATTGAAGTTGCCTTAGCATGCTGGGTAGGCTTAGATAGAAATTAACAATTATGTATAATATCATGAGCACTGTAATTTAGGTATGAATAGTAGTACCCTGTGGTGACCTGGAGTGAGACTAATCTTCCTTGCCAGAAAGTAAATAGCTCATATTGCAGTCTGAGTTGTGGCTTAAAGCTAAGCAGTGTCCTGGACACACATACAGTAAAATGAGAATTCTAGGCAAAGCAAGAAAGAACCAGGAAACTGCTATAGATAGCCCCATTTCAGGATCATCCCATTCACAAAGTAGGTTAGCAAGAAGTAGGGTTACTTGGTATAATGGAGTCTGATTACTGAGGGCTGTGTCTCTCCAGCTATCAAAGTTAGAAAGGAATCTATGGGAAACAGTAAAATGTTCAAACATGCAAGCAAGAAATGACACAGGTAGACAAAATGCCTCAGTAATAACTCAGCCTTGGAGAGAATGGAACGAAAGAGAAGAGCTGGGGAGCATGAGATGAATATATGGACTGCAGCTCTGTCCCTTAATGGAGATCCACTGTTCTTTTTGTCTTTCTGTGTTTTGTTGCTTTATTGTGTGTAGTAGGTGATGATATGATAGTGCAATTAACATACTTGTATGCCAGTCACTGCTTGTGCATTATTCTTAAATGTAACAAAGATATTTATCATAGGTTTAATTTTCTCTACTATAATAGGGAGAGAGCAATGGAGAGAGCGAGGGAGGGAGAGAGGAAAGAAGGGAGGGTGGGAGATAGGGGTGCTATGTATAGAAATAGGGATGCCTGCTATGGGCATTTGTCAAAGCGAAATGTCCTTGAGAAGTATTTAGGAAGGGCCATACTACTTACTTCTCATTGCCTTTCTGCTTCCTTTTGAGTTTGGATGATCCAGTCTTCTGCAGATTATCTACAAATACTTATATATTATTTTACATTTTTCCACTGAATTAGATGTATTTTTACATGAATTCTAATTGGTCTTAATGATAAAAACCTGGAGTCAGATATAGTGGTAGATGCTGTATGATCAGAGAGACAAAGGTGCAAGCCACAGCCACACCTTACCTTGCCAACTTCCTAGCTGAAAAGAGGCTGAACTCCTGTCTCCTCCCCCCTTATATTCCTCTCCCTGCCCAGCCATATCACTTCCTGTCTGTCTGTCCAGACCTTCTAACCTCTATGGTTAACTAGTGGATAGCTCAGCCCTCTGATCTTCAGGCAAGCTTTATTTGTTAGAGTCCAAACACGGTATCACCACAATACATACTTTCTGTTTTACAATTGAAAGGTTGAGAGGAACAGCAAATCATATATCTTGTCTCATTGTTTTCCCTTTAGCACAGCAATGTGGAGCTATTCAGCTGGGAACCTTTGTGCTGCCTTGGATAACCTGCAGAATGTTGAGGTATAACTTTACCAAATCAAAAATGCTTGTTTCTGGACTAACCCGTCTTGTTAAATTCCTGTGTTGAGTTCCTAACCTCTACTGGGACTATATTCACAGATAGGCCTATAAAAATTTTAAGAAATATAAACAATTCTTAATAGTAAACAAATTCTTAATTGGACATTAGTCCAATCTGACCAGGGAGCTTTCAAAGAAGAAACACCAATGATGTACCCTGTGAGAAGGCACATAATGGCGTACCCATTAGCCAAGGAGAGACAGACATGTTCAGAGAAGTTAAGCCTGCTGACTGAGCTTACACACAAGATTTCAGAAAGAGAAAATAAAATTCTGTTGTTTGAGCCACTTTATAGCTTATTATAGAAATGATAGCCTGATATTGCAGCTTGTTTAGGGGATTTCACTTAGGTGGTCAATGCAAAAAACAAACAAAACACAAAAAGCAAGTAGGTACACAGACATAGAGATGAAAAGACACACAGACATAGAAACACAAAGACTCGCAGACATACTGAGGCACAGACACACACACACACACACACACACACACACACACACACACACACAAACACACACACACCCCACACACTATTGAGGGCTCAACCTACTACTTTCATGAAATCAGATCTCCAACACAGAGAAACCAGGAAGAAAAGAGAGAATAAGTCTGTACAACTTTCTTTAAATTGATAACTCAGCTGACAGCTGTTTTTGCTGAAGCAAGCCTTTATTCAAGGCAGTTGCTAACATGTTTGAAATATTCTCTTTATAGTATTAATTAGAAATACAAGGCTACATTTCTTAAAACATATTATGCAATGGAGAAGTCTACCAGTAAAATAAAATTCATCATTCATTTCACCTTGAATTCTATTTTCACATATCCAAAACAACCCCCTCCCTCACCTAAAACCAAAACAAACTAAAATGGAACAAAACAGCCCCGAAAATCCCATGAAATTAAGAATTTATTATTCTCTATGTATTTCTAGATGGAAGAAATAAATTCATTCTTTAAACAAAAAATTTAAAATATAGTGGATATAGAAAAAAATCTGTTATAGGCAGGTTTACCAGGGATGTGAGACCTCTTTGGCCCAGGTTCTTATTCTTATTGATTATAGAAGTTGCTGCAGATATAGATGGACATCAAGTAAAATCTGTTTAGGAAAGGAAAACTGTGTTTGAAAAAGAAGCATACATGTTCGAGAGGAATGTTTGAATCTCCAGGAAGACTGTGCTGGGTTACTTCCTTCCTTTTTGGCTTCCCTCCCTCCTCCCCCTCCCTCCCTACCTCTACCCCCCCTGCTCCCTCCCTCCCTCCCTCCACCCCCTGCTCCCTCCCTCCCTCCCTCCTTCTCTCTCTCTCTCTCTCTCTTTCTCCCCCCCTCTCTCTTTCTTCCTTTCTTTCTTATGGGCTTAAGACATTGGATACAAGGGTAATGTTTAATGGTGAACATTTGGCTAGTTCCACTTTTTCTAACAACTACATTGCACACAAGTTATTCAGACAACGTTGGTTTGAAGTTGTGGATATGATCAGTGAGGTATATTTTCCCTTAAACTTGCCCTTCCTAGCATGATACTAGGAGTAGAAAGTTTATATTGATAATCTATAGTGGTTTTAGAAATGGGTGTGTTCAAGGGTTTTGCCATTAGCAATGGTTTTAAAGGTCTAGAAAAGAGTAGAGAGGCAAGACTACCTTTTGACTGAACTAAGGAATCAGGTGGCTGGTATCATTAAACATAAACAAGCATGGAAGGATAAGAGGGTATCATTATTGCTTTTGAACACCAATTTTCTACCTAGTAGCACTTTCTCAAATAGATGTAACTGTGCAACTTCACAAAATATAAAGTGGATATGGTGAGGTAACTATCCAGAATAAGAAACACAGTATTTCCTGTCCTATAAAAGCAGCTCCCTTCTTTCTCATCACAATCCTTCCTTCATTTTCTTAATGATATTAGTGTTTACTTCTAGGCTTCCTGATTTATAGTTTTACTGCCTAGTATGCAGCTTTGGACAGTGCAATTTAGGTTAGCCTGTTTTGAGAGTTTAATCAAATAAATTGCACTAATATTTGTATCTATGATTGATGTAATAATAGCTTGTAAAATATCATTACAATACAGTTTTTATCAAACAAATAAACTCAATTTATATACTTGCCCCACTACTGGTAGAGTTCGCAGATGCTTTTAGTAGGAATATGTGATGGGTAATTTTGACTCTGCATGATCAGATTGAAGAAGGTCTGTGAGAGTAGCAAAAATAAACTTCTGGATGTGTCCTGAATGAAGACATTTCTAAAGACAGTCCATAAGCGTTCTGGCATAATAAATAGTTTAATGTATTGAT
Source organism: Cricetulus griseus (assembly GCF_003668045.3). Lineage (NCBI taxonomy): Eukaryota > Metazoa > Chordata > Mammalia > Rodentia > Cricetidae > Cricetulus > Cricetulus griseus. The sequence continues at coordinate 239,665,203 of NW_023276807.1, read as the reverse complement.
TTCAAAACTTGAAGCGACTGTTTGAGAGAAGTGTACTCTGGAAGGCAGGTCTCATTAAACAAAGTCTTTCACTGACAGAATTCTTTCCAATAGTATATCTTGGCATTGGTTCCATGCTATTACTCTGTGAGGTCTTCTGACATGCCCTCCTCCATGATATTTCTGCCGTGACATAGGCATAAAAGCAGTAAAACCAGCCCTTCATAGATAGAAGCCTCTGTAACCATTATCCAAAATAAATCCTTCCTCCTTTTTTGAGACAGGGTTTGTATGTAGCTTTGGAGGCTGTCCTGGCTCTTGTAGACCAGGCTGGTCTCAAACTCACAGAGATCTGCCTGCCTCTGCCTCCCAAGTGCTGGGATTAAAGGTGTGCTCCACTACCACCAGCAAATCCTTCTTCCTTTAAGTTAGTTTCTCCAGCATTTGTCACTATGGCAAATAAGTCAAAAGTTGAATTCAAAGTGATAGTAATGTTAATTCAACTTTTGAATAATAACCAGTGTGATATATGTATTCAGGTATACTTGTGCAAGAATTTCCAAAATAAACATATGCAGTATGCTTCTCAAAGTGATTTCCCCAATCTATAATCCTAAGAGCATATTTGAAAAATCTCCTCCTCTATTTCTTTAACAATTTTTTGCTGTTTTAGCCTTCCTCCAAAATCTGAGGGCTATGAAGTAATTTCTCATTGTATATTTAATTTCTTCATGCTTGTTGTACATTCATGTCATATCTTTCAAACAATGCAGACTGGTTTAAGCCTTGCTTTGAGGTGTGTGTGTGTGTGTGTGTGTGTGTGTGTGTGTGTGTGTGTGTGTGTGTATTATTACTATTTGTTTGTTTATTTAATTCTCTCATACAATGAATCCTGGCCATAATTTCCCCTCCTGCCATTCCTCTGAGTACCTCCCTTCTTCCCATTCCCCACCCCCCAGATCCAGTCATCCTCAGTTTCCCTTCAGAAAAGAGCAGGCCTTCTAGGGATATCAACAGAACATGGCAAAAAAAAGTTACAATAAAGCTAGGTACAAAACCTCATATCAGGGCTTGATGAGGCAACACAATAAAAGGGAAAGGGTCCTAGGATCAGGTGAAAGTGGCAGAAATATCCCATTCTTAATGTTATCTAAGTTGTCCTATTACCAATATAAACTAAAGAGTCAGATATTGGGGTAAAAACCTGATAGGTAAAGAAAGTGCCTAAGGACCAACCCTCTCCCTACATTTCCCACATTGAAAAAGCTGGTGAAAACAATCCAAGTCCCTTCCTTGTCTTTCCTGTGCCTCTCTTTAATCCCAACCCTGGTTTCTCAATGGCTAATTCTGGTCAGCTACTCATTGACTTTACCCAAAGATTCAAGGTTAACTTTATTCACAGTCTCAGTGTGTCAGTGCAATCAAATATCCCTTTTTATATCTAAATAAGAAGGAAAGATTTCAACTCTAACACAGTAAAATTATGTACAGTAAGAACAATCATCAGGTATTGTCTTATAAAAATGAAAGATTTGAACTATAACAAAGTAAACTATATACAGTAGGAACAATTATCAAGTAAGAATTACATTCACAATGTCCAGTCCATTTGTATTTGGCAAATTTGACCTAAACCACTTTTTATTATAACTTACCTATTACCAGCCTAAAATATTCTTTTGGATCTTAAAATATTTCTTAGATAAACAACTTAAACTTTTATATCTCTCAACCTTATAAACTTTACATCTGTTTTGTAAGTTTCCTTCTTGAATTTGGTAACAGAGAAAATGGTATAAATGTCTATTCTTCAACCACCATCAGAGACCTGAGAAGGATAAAATATTACCCGTGTAAACAGGAAGCACAGAACAAACAACTTCCAAAACTATAGAATGAAAGAGATAGCTGGCTATGGACAGTCACGCAAGGTTCCTCTGCAATGTTGGGCCATCCATCTTTGACTTACAGGCCAAGAATGTCTGACAGATTTTTTCTGTGAAGGAGGAAGTTTGAAAGACTGTTTTACCTTGTCTTGGAAGAGTTAGGCAGTCACCTTTTATATCCTGCTTGTCCAATTTGAACAGCCTACTGTAGCAGTCCAACGAAGGGCATTTTATCATACAGTGGCTAATTTTACTACAATGAAAAAAAGCACCATATGGAGATTATCTGATGCTGATCATCTTCTCTGAAGTAAATTGGTACTGTCAGAGCAGACATGTCTCATAATCATGAAAAGTCTTATGTTATTAAACCATCTTAAATGCCATATTCTGTTGGTATTTTAAATGTTGGAAGACTTCCTATCTATCTAAATGTATCTCTGTTTGACCTTGAAAACATACCTAATGTCTGTACAAATTTGATTGTTATAGATGAATAACTACTAGTCTGTATTTCTTAATTATCCTAAATAGTTTGTAATAATAGCTTTCAAGGCTAAATCTTTACCTTACATTTTAAAATGGGCAGCATAGGTATAATACTTTAAACAAAAGTAGAAACCTATAGAGAGTATTTTATGATGAAAATACCTGAAATTTGTACCAATATACAAAAATACCTTAAACAAGGCTAGAAACATATAAAATACTTGTTAAATACATCTTGGGTATACAAACTTAGTTACTAGCTGCCTGCTTTAGACTCAAGCATGAAATCATGTACAGGAAGCTAGAGGAAGTTTATTTCTAGAATTAGTTAGTATTCTATATGACCATTAATATCATGATAAAAAGTTTAAATATATATATAATAATCTTATCTCAAGTCCTGCCTGGAGTAGTCTGTGAGACTGGAGCATCTTAGCTACTTTTTGAAGTTGTTCTTAGAAGTTTGTAGTCCAAAGCTGATCTTTGGGTAGTGTTTGTTAACTTAGCAGCATTACCACAATCTAAGTGGGTTTGTCATTGCAGGGCCCCATTGTCTTCTTGATCTCAAAGGTCACTGCCAGGAATGGTCACAGTTCCCTGCAGAAAACTTACACATTTTAAAGGCCCGTAGTGCCTTTTCAAATACACCTGTTTACCACAATTAAAATATCTGACATTATATCTTTTCAAAAATTTTCACAAATTAGTTCTACTATCAAAGTGGCATCATAAGTGTGAGATGCAATATCAGCTGGATTTCTGATCTATTCATGTATTGGTGCTGATCTTCCTTTTAAAGGCCTAATCATTCTTTTGCATTTGCAATTAGCATTTTCCTCTGGATAAGATATTATTCTATTTACAGTTTAGGTCTTCTGCAAAAAAATCAGTGAAGGCTTCTTTTGGGCCTTGTATAATTTTTGTAAATGAGTCATTCCTCTTTCCTGATTCTTCAACTTTGTCCCAGTAATTCTAGGTTGGTAAATGACATAAATGGCAGGTGTGATCATCAAATTCAGTGTCTTTGCAATTCAGCATATGGGCCTTCACTACTGCCCTCACTTCATCTTTCCCCCAATGTTCTTCATTGTAATTGAAGACAAGCTTCCAATGTTGCTGTCGCTAAATCTTTCCAGTGTTTTAGGATAATTCTGTTCCAGTTGCCCAGAAATTCAATGTCCAGCTCACATAGGGTGAATGCATACCACATGAAATGACCATTCTCTTAAATCTCCTCAAAACTAACATTTCTACAGGATTCCATGTAACTTCTGCATACCCTTGGGGATGTCTGTTGTCTGCTGGTCATTCTTGTATAGGAATTGAATAAATTCAGATTGGTTTTCTAATAACTTCGGGAAGCTCGTCTTCAGTTTCATCATGCAATGGTGTAGAAGGTTCTGCTCTAAATTATTACATCTGAGGGTGAATATTTTTTCATAGTTTCATTGGCAGTTCTTTCTAAGCCTTGTATCTTATCAATAGCAAGTCTTTCTAAGGGTTATATTATATTAGTCACTTTTTCATATTTGGCACAGTTGTCAAACCACTTCTTAAAGAATAAAATATAAATTACCAAACTGATAGTAATCATAATTGATATTATGTCAATCCCAGATAAGTTGGTTATCCCTTCATTTATTGTTTCCATTTTCTAGCCATCCCTGGTGTCACCATACATAACCTTAACTCTCTGTGTTGTAATATTCTCCATTCTTAATGTGGGAGAGATTCAATGCTACTTTACTCCCTCCTTAAGTACTTCCAAGATGTTTCCCCAATTCTGATGACTTTTCAATTTGTTCACAGCCTTGGCAGTGGCGGTGGCAGTGGCAGCAACTTCGAAGCTGTGGGGGCAGCAGGGGTGGTGCTCATGGCTGTGCATGTGGGGCTGTGTGGCAGGGTGGTCAGACAACACACAAGACAGATAGAGGGTGGCTGCTGCTGCTCATGTGCAGCCAGGGGCTGAGGGAATACATGTGATCAGGCATAGGGCTCACCTAGATGACAGATCTGGTGCTAGGTATCCCCTGTGCATGTGTGGAGGATTAGTGGCAACAGAAACCAAAAGGAGTGTTGTAGCATGAATGGGTTTCCTGAAGCAGGTGCTTGTGGAAGCAGACTCTGGGAGACCAGGACAAGGAAAGACCTGGATCCACTGTGGTACAGTAAAGTAGTGACTTCAAAAGCCTCTGCATAACCTCATGCCCCCCACTGGGCTCCAGATGATGTGTCTAAGTTGCCCTATTACCAATAAAAACTTGAGAGTCACATATCTGAATAAAAATCTGATAGATCAAGAATGGGGTGGAGGAACAACCAGCTGACCCTCTCTCCATAATTCCTAGATTGAAAAGTGCCATGAAAAATCCAAGTCCCCCCCCAATCTTTCCTGTGCTTCTTTCTATCCATATTCCTGACTTCTCTATGGCTAATTCTGGTCAGCTAGTCACTGACTCTGCCCTCTGATTTAAGGTTAACGTTATTAACAGGCTTGGAGTGTCAGTGTGATAAAATACCCTACAACATTCCCATTGTTAGGTTTCCTACAAAAACACCAAGCTAATCAACCACAGCATGTATGCCAGAAGACCTACCAGAGACTCACATAGAATCCATGATTGTTGCTTCAGTTTTTGTGAACCCCTAAGATCCTTGCTTAGTTGATCAGTTGGCTATGACATTCTGGTGTCTTCTACCTCTCAATTTTTCCTCTTCTGCAGGGTTTCTTAGCTCAGAGTGACAGCATCTGATGGAGATCTCCAATTTGGTCTCTCTCTCCACCTTTTATTTGGTGGTGGGTCTCTGCATCTGGCTTCCATCAGCTGTGGGAAGAAGCCTCTCTGATGATGATTGGGATAGGCAATGATCTACGACTATAGCTGAACATTATTAGGAATCATTTCATTGATTTTTTTCTAACATAGGTCTCTGGACTATCTAGCCTCTATTTCCTGATCCTCCAGGCATTGTCAGACATGGAATCCCTTTAATGGCATGAGCCTCAAATTAGACCAGTCATTTGTTGATCATTCCCACAATTTCCACACCTCCATTGCTCCCATACATATTGAAGGCAGGTAGATTGTAAATTGATGGTTTTGTGGCTGGGTTGGTGAGCCAGTCCCTACCACTGGAAGTTATAAAAGAGGGCCTGTTCAGGCTCTGTATCTTCCATTACTAGGAGTGCTTGCTAGGGTCACCCTAGTGGAATCCTGGGAGTTTATACTGCACTGGGTTTTCACATCAACACCCAAATGCCCTCCAGTTCCAGAAATCTCCCCTCCTATTCTTTCACTCCTTTCATGCCCCAGCCTTATCTCTCCTTTTCCCATTTGCACCTGCAAAATCTGTTCTATTTTCCCTTCCCAGGGAGGTAACTTAATTAATTGCTCTAAGATTTTTATCTATTTCCAATGCAACAGCAGAGTGTGGAATTTTATTACCTTATGGGGTTCCACCAAATGAAGAAATGAAAGATTGGTTTTTGTGATATTAGCAGGGGTAAGCAATCAGATCATAAGTCTTTTGCTTTTCTAGGATGTGCCTGTGTATTTTGGCCATATCCACACTATTATTATTGTGGGTCTGTGGTGGTTAGAAAGAAAACAGCCCCAAAATGTTCATAGGGAGTGGCATCATTGGGAGGTGAAGCCTTGATGGAGTAAGGGTAGCTTTGTTGGAGGAAATGTGCCACTTGGGGGTAAGCCTTGAAGTCTCAAATGCTCAAGCTTGGTCTAGTGTGTTTCTTGTTGCTTGGCAATCCTGATGCAAAACTCTCAGCTCCTTCTCCAGTATGTTTGCCTGAATGCCCCATGCTTCATGCCAGGATGATAATGAACTAAACCCCTGAAACTGTAAGTCATCTACAATCAAATGTTTTCCTTTATAAGAGCTGCAGTTGCCATGGTGTCTCTTCACAGTAATGGAAACCCTAACTAAGACAGGGTCCAAGCACCTAGGGGATGGGTCCTACTTAATTATGAATTTGTTCTCACACAAATGTGATCAAGATGATGTAGTAATTCCTGTCTAAGTCACAGAGCTGTAACCAGCCCCAAATATTAAATGTCCACTGAGAATCCAGGTAGAGAAAAGTCTCCCAAAATGGAAAGACTAAACTAGTTAGTATAAACAGTTATAGGAGGATATAACCAAGCCACTGGATAAAAAAGCATGGGATCAGTAGGCTTCTCTCCTGACTGGTCTTACCTCCTGCTTGGAAACAATTACCACATATCTCAAGAATATAACCATTGTGTTATATGGATCCAATTTTGTTGTTGGTTTTTGTTTGTTTGTTTTGCTTTGCTTTGTTTTTAAACTAACATTTAACCTGCCAAGATTTTTCTGTTGGGTTTCATGCCTCCTTTATCTGTGAGACTGCTACCATTTGCCACCTTCTCAACCTCTGCAGCTGCAGCACAAATGCCTTGGCATCTAGGGCACCTAAGTGACCATTGACCCCATGTTGACTGGCATGGGCCCCAGCTACCAATCTAGGCCACTGGAACAAGACAGCAGGTTTAGCTCATCTCAGGAGAAGCAGTCTCTGTAGGGGGATAGTCTTCAGGTTATAAACAACCATCGGGAGAAAGCTATGGTAGACATTTTCTAACATAATATAAATATTTGCACTTGGCTCAGCAGAAGTCTTTGCCAGCCCTCTGAGTCTCACCTGCCAAGGAAGGCTTTGCCAATGTTCTATGGGTAGGAGGCTTTGGTCCTTGTCATGGTGAACTAATGCCAACAATGCACACCTACTCAGGTCTTCACACACTCACATCTTCCCTGCTACCCACAACATCTTAATAGTATAGCTTTTATTACAACTTCATCATTATACCATAATTCTTAATATCATATCCAGGAAGTCTCTCCCTCACTCCCTTTTCAAAATATTTGGTTTTCCTTTATCCCTTGCATTTGTTTTGTTTCTTAATGAGTGCTATTTTTTAATGGACATACAATAGTTGTATGTATTTATGGCTTACAATCTGTTATTTTGATCATGTATAAAACATGGAATGATTAAATTAGGCTAATTACCATATCTATCACCTCATTTATCTTTTATTGGGAAGGCATTTATTCTGAGCAATATTGAATACACAATACATTATTATTAACTATAGATGTCCTGTTGTGTGACTAATTTGATAATCAGCTTGATAAGCTACACAGTGTAAGACACACACACAAATATATAGTTGGGGTTTTGATTTTTGGAAATTTGACATTATGAATATTGAGCTCTCCAATTCATGAATATGTTACATTATCCTATATATTTAGAAATATTTTAACCTAAGGGTATACTTTTATAATTTGTCATTAGAGAACTTGCATATATTCGATTTATATATACTCTGTTTTAATAATAGTACAAACAGTGAATTTAAAGATGTATTGCATTTTTAATGCAAACATATAACTCTAATTGATATTTCTTAAAGCCTTGATAATATTTTATCAATGCCTTTAGTCTGTGTCTTCAATTTTCTTTGGGCATTTGTGTGTGTGTGTGTGTGTGTGTGTGTGTGTGTGTGTGTTGTATCTGTGTGGGCTTGTGAATGTAAGATTGTGTGCTTATATGTGTATGTGCCTATGTATACATGTGTTTGAAGGTGAATATGTGTGTGGGAGCCAGAGGTCAACACTTGGTATCTTCCTATATGATATGCCATCTTAGGGTTTTGAGACAGGTTCTCTCATTACACTTGGAGCTCACTGGGCTGGTGGTCAGAGAGCTTCCACAACCCTCTTCACTTTACTTCTCTGGCACCAGAACTGAAGACATTTGTTGCTGTGCCTGACTTTGTATGTGGGGAGTGGGGAGCAGACTTACATCTCTATGCTTGCCCAACAGGCTCCTAAGGTTTGAGCTAATTTCCTAGTGCTGGCTTTGTTGGATGGTTTTAATTTTGTTTTTGTTTCTTCTAGATGGAGTGTACCTCTGGTATGTGGACCAGTAACAGAGGCCACACCCCTTTGGGAAGTGGAAAAAGAGGAGCTTGAGAAGTGGCTTTCCTTGGCGTGCTCTTTCTATTGAGTCAGCGGATCCGGTAGGAAGAGCAGGGAAACACCCTGGCAGTTCTTTGCATTTTTCTGTGTAATTGTTCCCAAATAAATACCCATTTATCATTTATCTTGGGTCTAGTGATATAATTACCTCCTCGCCTTCAATGGAGACTCATTAGGTAGTCCTGTCCTATACTCATTTTGTAAAGCTTCCTTGCCTTGAACTCACAGAAATATCCCTGCCTCTACCTCCTGAGTAGATTATAAAAAGGGAGGCACCATACTTTATATTATTAATACCCATTTAGAGACAGGCATAAGTGTGTATGTGTGTGTGTGTCTGTGTGTGTGTGTGTGTGTGTGTGCACGTGAGCGCGCTTGTACACACACACACCTATGAGAGCACATGTGGAAAGGTCAATACTGAATGTCTTACTCTGTCATTTTCCACAATTTTTTAAAAATAAAATCTCTCACTGAACACAGTAGATTTTGCTTAATTTCTAGTCAGCAAGCTCCTGAGATCAATCTGTCTCAGTTTCTTGCAATACTGGAGTTACAGGAGAGTGACATGGCATGTAGTTTTCCAAACTCAGGAACTCACGCAGTGCAAGCAATTTACTCACAGAGCCATCTCTCCAGCCCCTCTTTTTGCATGTTAACCTTCTCTGTGTGTTTGTGTGCGAAACTACTTTCATTATGCATAAATTTATTACTGGCTCTTATTTAGACACTTCCTTCATTGGAAGGAAGTCTTTTGTGATAATCAGAGGTTGCCAATACTTTTTCATATTTTAAGAGTCAGGCTAAATAAAACTAAATGTACAAGCTGTGCAGACTCACTGAGTGCTTATTACGGATTCAGTGCCATGGTAGAGGCTAGAAATGGAGTATTGAACAATGAATCAATGAGCTTTTAAATAGCAGGTGATGAGCCAAGACAATGAAAATGAAAATGTAAGCAGCATAATTGTAATAACTGCAACGAAAAATACAATAAACTACAAAATGAGTAAAATAGAATGTCTGGTTAGGAAAGATATTTCAGCGGACTTGACACCAGGCTGTATAGGAACTATGCTGCCCAACGGTAGAAGGAGAATTGGATGCAGAGGGCAGAACTTAACTCCAAGCTATTTTCTATGTGACTTACTATGACAAAGTATATATTAAGATAGTTACAATGTAGTGTGCAATAAAAGTACCTTGAGCTTGCTGAGGTTGGTAGAGGAGAAATCACAAAGGGCCTCTTAGGCTTCCACAATGACTTTGGCTGTTATATGGAATGTTCATAAAGCTGTTAGAGCTTTTAAATATGAGATTGACAGGAAGTTAATTATCATTTTTAAAGATCACTTTAACTGTTTCACAGAGTATAAACTAATAGTGCAAGGCAAGTTGGAAATTGTAGAATAAATTATAAGTTAATTAAGAGGCAGTGCTGGTATTTTTGAATAGGTAGATAGTCATAGAAATGAAGATAATTGAGTCGCTTTAATTGTATTTTGGAGCTATGGAGAGATTTTGTGATATTAGATATCTTACTTATGGATTTGTTGGAGCCTATAGGAATGTGATATGGTGCTAATTGTTATTTGAGTCATATTTGGGAATAATTTATAATTAGAGAAATTGGGGGAAGATATTTAGCAGTCTCTTTTGAAATGTTTTAGCATGAAGTATATAGGAGATGCTTAATTCAAGTGAGCATTTGAATATAAGATTTTGTATGTCTACTTGACCCTGAAAATGATGACCCCAATTAAGGCTCCTAGCAATTGTGGATAGGAAGCCTTGACTGGCCATCTCCTGTAATCAAATTGTTGACAATCCCAATTGTCATCAGAGAGCATCCATCCAGTAACTGATGGAAACAGATGCAGACACCCACAGTCAAACATGAGGCTGAACTCAGGAAGTCCTGCTGAAAAGAGGGAGGAGTAATGATTGTAGGAGTCAGAAAGGTCAAGGAAATCACAAGAAAAGCCACAGAAACAACTAATCTGGCTAATAGGAACACACAGAATCTGAATCCACAGTAAGAGGGCCTACATGGGACTGACTTAAGCCATCAATGGTAGTTGTGTAGCTTGGTCTATTTGTGGGACTCCTAACAATGGGAGTAGGGTTACCTGAAATGCTTTGGCTGGCTCTTTGGAAGCTATTCCTCATATTGTATTACCTTGCACAGTCTAAATCCAAGCAGATGTGTTTAGTTTTACAGCAACTTGATAAGCCATGTTTTGTTGTTACTTTTCTGAGGTCTGCCCCTTTCTGAACAGAAACAGAGGAAGAGATGATTGAGGTTACTGGTGGAGGGGAGGCGATGTAAAATAAATAAATTAAATTTAAAAAAATGAATTCATATGTCCTTGGAGCATCTTGTGCTTAGATTTTCAGGCATCATCAGTCAGGAGATTTTAAATCTCTGAAAATAGATTAGATCACCTCAAAGGATAATATTTCAGGAGAATAAAAAGTGCTGTTGCTGAGTCCTCAGGAAGTTAATATCTAATATCTAAATGATGGGTGTAGGAGGCAGACTCCCCAGGGAGAGGAAAAAGTTATATGTTATGAAATTTAAGAGTCAGAAAGTTCCAAAGAGAAGAGTCAAAGTTTCTCAGTGCTAGCAAAGTGTTTGATACTTGCTCTTTACAAACTCCAAGAGGACCCCTTAGATTTCTTGATCAGTCTAGTCTTAATTCACCAACTTATGTATCAAGGTTTAATATCATTCTGGATTTCTCAAATGTGATTTATGTAGCTGTTGGCCCTTCGGAATTCTTTCAAATCATTCAGACATTTTGAGGACCGGGAAGATGACTTTCAGATTCTAGGATAAGACTTCCATGAGAGTTTGAACTCTTTAAAAAGCTAGTAAATCAATGCTTACCCTGAAATTTTTGGGGGAAAGAAGGAAGTTCTCCCACGTATAGTCTGTTGAAGTCAGCAGGGGCTTCACTCTGGATTGTGAGTTGATAAAAGGAAAAGTCCATTTGCCTCAGATTCATGTTGACCATGATCAGATAAACTTGGTGATGATGATCTTTAAATGAATATTGTCAGGAGTACCCCAGATTTTAGCTGATGCTTACACTATTGAAGGCAGATTATAGGAAATTAGTGAATATCTCCTAGTAGGCTTCTTATAAAACCTCCCCACTGATCAGAAATGCCGTGCTCAGGGGCAAAAATGTCCATTGACAGCGCTCTAATTAAAAACTATACTTTGTCTTTCAATCCAATTTTTGGAAAGAATACAGGAGAAAAAGCAAGATGTAAATTTTACAATGCTTTGGCAATGTATCCAGTTCTCAGCTGAACAAAGAAGCTTATATGCAGAAAATCTTGTCAGAGTAAACCATGTAAGACAAATAAAAAAGCTTAATTCCAATCTTTTCTACAGCAACTGGGGCTGCTGATAAGACCTACCCAGTAATGAAGCATAAATCGGAAATGCAGAAATGCAGACCTGGAAAGGATGGACAAATGCTATCTTTAAGGGGGAATGATTGCAAAATATGAAATTATGATATTCTGAGTCATTTTCAAAGGTATTTTCATAAACATGGCCAGATGCCAAGGGCTTGTTTTTCCCAATGTGATAGGACGAACAAGGAATGTAACTATTACAGGGTCATCTAGCATTCCTTCATGTTATATGGTATAAATGTTTGCATTGCATAGATTCTTCATTGGCAGAGCTTTGCTGTGTATATAAACAATATAAAGTATGTTTACTGCAGATAAATCAAAGGGTGCTGAAGGAATTTGCAATACCACAGCTCACCTTGGATAATTACAGTGTTCCTGAAGAATGCCTTTATGTATTACAAAGGAGGGGACTGTTGAGAAGAAAACAGTTTGGAGCTAGTGACAGTCTACAAAGAACCAGGGCTGATCCTGCCTGAGACTAGCTTGGAAGTGAGTGGGAACACAATTGAGAAAAGATTTTATTATATGGGGCGGGGGAACCCAACAACAACCAAATGAAGAAAACCAGTCATTTCAGCTGTGGGGTTAACCTTATTCAGTCAAATTTCATGTAGATGACTTACTGTAACTACAGAAATAACATAAGAAATGATTAGTTAAGATTACGCTGGCAGTAAAGATACTAATATTTTACTGCACATTGAGCCCTGGTTTACATTTTATGCATAGGTAAATTAGACTGCAATGTTGTTTATTCTTGTTTTATGGAAAGCTATTTTCATCTCAGCCTTAAAGGTTGTTATTAGTTTACCTCCTGCTTCCTATTTTATTAGAATAAGGTGAATTTAGCTTGCTTCTTTATTTTTAAAGAAAGCCATATGACATGGTAAACTTTAAACACAATGAGTTAACAAGGGGAATTAAAACAATTGTGTCCTATGCTTTGGAAGGTCATATTATAATAAGATTAACCCCCCTCCCCCCAGATATTGTTCATTTGTATACAAGTCTGGCTTGGGCTCTTACAAACATCCTGCTGATTAGATTAATTTCCTATGAAATGCAAATACCTTTTTCTTTCTGACAAGCTACTCAGATTCTGCCAGTTTGGTGATTGTACAAGAAAAATGCAGCATGGAAGGAAAACACTTCTGTAGCAAAGTGAAATGAGCATAAAATGAGATTTGGCTGAGATGGGAGGATCTGTATTGTCATTTAAAGGGGAATTTAAGAACCAGTGAATGGTATTTGTGTTTAGGTATAGATAGCGAGCAGCAAGCAGCTGGATGGAGAGAAGTAAGGGTTTTTCACCACTGGCTGCTGCCCTGGCCTGCCCACTCTGTCATGATCATCCTGGCTAGGCTGTGCAGCAGTCATTTGTGCAATTTGGCTTCTAAAGCCCCATGCTTGAGTGCACCTAACATTGTGCAGTGGGCTAAAGTGACCAAATTTTCTAGTAGGTAGTGCTACTTGAAAACATTGCTTGTTTGTGTTGCTTGCCTGAAAATGTTCTTTTCCTCTCACCATCAGTCTCTTCTCAGGGGAAAAAAATTAATCAGTGCTATCTGCCAAAAAATATTCCCATCCTTGCCAGGTAATATTTTCAGACTTTCTGACAGGTTGAAACTTGGGATGTCTGGTCTAATCCAGATGTAATAACAGCTATTTTGCTTTTCCCACTTCTTAGCTTATTCAAATTCAGTTTACCTAGCATGATTTCAGGGCTCTTGGTGTTATGAGATGTAAAGATTTCATTTCGCAACTCATCCTTGCCCATTCATTTTGTAAAGAGTGGATATCAAGAGTGCTCATTTTCTTAAGGGAAGGGACCTGAGGTTTTGGCCCTTTCACACTCTATTCCAATTCTTTTCACATTCAGATATGATACCCTTTTCCTTTAAAGTGGTTTCAAATGTCAACATGGGGTAGTTAAATGTTGAGAACTGAACTTTCATGTTTCATTAGTGTATAGATGAATGCCAGCAAACCCAGTTGGAAAAATAGTCCTTTAAAAGCAAATCAGATTTCTTCACTGGTTATCATTAGAAATGAAATTTAATTTACATTTCCCTGAGAAAATTACCCCCCCCAAAAAAAACCCAAATCCCGAAACATCGAAACTATGTAGGAAGATAGAATATTTTAAGATTATATTCTGGGCTTTGCACCTGCATAATAATACAATGTTTTAAAGTACTTAACTATTACTGATAAACTGACTAACAATGATCAACAGACCTCTGATCCTAAAATTTATCTTTAACTTAACCATGTTTAGTGTACTTAGCTGAGTCTCTGATCTTTTTGAAAAAATGATTCTTTTCATTTTTCTTGTACAAGATTAAACATTTCAGTTGTCATTGTATCCTGTGGATACATGTGTACATTGAAATATTGCTTTTCATTTCTAGACTCTCTTGTCTCCCAAGTCTGGTGTCATTTGAGTGGCTATTTTTCTGTGAAGGGAAAGTCTATAGAGCAAGCCTACTTCTAAGATTGTAAGTTAACCTTTAACATAGAGAACTTCTATCCTATTCTTTTCTTCAATTCCCCATCCCCTCACATTTGCTTATTGAATGGCTGCAACAACTCATTCTTCCTTAGAAACATCACTGTATCAGTTTTAAGAAAGAGATTCTATATGGCCTAGGTCATTGCAATCAGCTAGGAAGGAACAAGGTGACCTGTAAGAGACTAACCTTTAACTCCACCTATAGATATGGGAAGAAAGGCATGCTGGAATGTGGAACCAACAGTAGGAGGTGGGTTGGGGTGGTGCCTCAGTTACTAGAGTGCACACTGTGAGCATGTGTACTAAGTGTGGATCCCTAGCACTGATGTAGGTATTTATTTGCCTCCAATAGGGCTTTACAATGAAGGGACCAGCCCCCTGTTTTGGCAGCCATGACAGGTTAACATGCACACCTGACTTTGCTGGGCCTGCCCTGGTCACTAGGAGGTCAGATGCCCTCCTAGTGGCAAGGAACCAATCAGAGGTTAGCTGGTGGGGCTCTGGGTGTGCTTTACGGACAAGTGCACAACAATGACATGCAGAGCATAGCAACCACCCTGGGAGGGCCTATTGGCCATAACAATCAGTTGACCAATCAACACAGGGCAGGTCATCTAAGCCTGGAAAACACACCAATCCTGAGACTGTGTATACCCCTAGATACTCCTCTTACACTGCCCTGTCTCTTAGTTTCTCGGGGTCTTTTCTCCAGCCATCAGCCATGGTGGGTGGATGAAAGGCCAGAGCTAATGGGGTTAGCTTCTTAAACAACTGCATTAAAAGACTCTTTGCTTTTGCATTGAAATGGGTCTCTTTTTGATTTTGGGGTTCAGAATTTGAGCACAGCATCAGACAAAAGAAACAGGTGCAAAGGAGTGTGTCTTAGTGGGCTACTGAGTTATTCAGGTTGCTTACAGAGCAAGGATGACTCAAAGGCAGCTGCCTCACTGAAAAGCCCACACCTGCATGGCTGATGACTCATAAAAACTGCATCCCTGGAGTTGCTTTCAATCTGTGCAAGTTATTGGACTGTCCATTCTACCCAGTATATGCTGATATAACCATGGGGAGTAGCTTTGCCAATTTTGACAGTTTCAGGAGCTTCCCGTGCCTTGTTGGTTTTCTCTACTTCCCTTTCTCTTTCCTCCAGGAGGGATTATTTCATTTCAGAAGAAATACCTATGCAACCACCATAAACTTGATATTTTAGAAAACTGAAAATATATTTATGGGAACATAGATTCTGTGTCATGGAGAATATTAATACTAGATACATCAACTGCTTTATTTTTAATTCTGCCACTATTCAACATGGTCTTTCCAGTTCTTTTCTTCCATGAGTGGAATACCACTGATGTGCTTTAATCTAATTCCTTGTTATTACTAAAAATTAGTGTTTAACTTGATGTTTGGTAATGTATACCACAGTGGCTTAGAAAGGGAATTATCCATTAAATTAAAAAAAAAATAAAAACAGTACCAAGAAACAGTTGGGGTCTTGCCACTGTGTGCTTACCTTTGTATTTAGTAATCCTTCCACATTGCAACAGTGTTGTTCCCTGCTTATTACTGCAAATTTAATAGTATTTAATTAAAATCCGGAAATGAGCTTTCAATCTGTTCCCCTAAAAAGTGAGAGGAAGAAAGGCTCATCTTACCATTTGCATTATACTGGAAACTGTTAAACACTTAATCTCTCACACAGTGGTTCTGTGCTTTTAAGAGGATTACATTATTAATTGTTTAATTATTCATTATGCTGCATTTTGCAGTTCAGTACAAAGGCCTTTTCAAAATTAATTTAATGTTTTATCCTTCTTAGCAGTCATTCTTTGTAGCAGGCTCTCTGTTCTTTCATGATAGTATGTCACAGGAAGAATCAAGAGGATGCCTGTTGAAAGCTAAGCCTCTAGCTCCAGCAAACAGGTCTTTTGCCAGAGCAATGACTCAACACACTACAGGACAACTGTGTCTTTCTGCACCCCAGAGACTGTGGCTAGAAATATGTGACCAGTGGGAGCAACATTAATCATGACTGTAGGAGTGACAGTCAGTTTCTTGACCACGTTGAGACAGGCAGGGAGGTCAGTGCTTCAAGCAGCTCATCCATCAGACAGGCAAAACTGTTGGGAAGATTACCTTTCTGTTTTCACTGGCACTTTTATTTAATCCCATCATTTATTTCTCCTGCATTCTGGGCAGATGTACAAAAGCTTCAGGCAGGCATGATCTGGCTTTTTTTTTTTTTTTTTTTTTTTTTTTTTTTTTTTTTGCCAAAGCAACCTTGGCAATTGATAGTGTACTCTAAAGCTACCACACCCCATTTCCTCAACTGTCTTTCCTCTCTTCTTTCTTATCCCCATTTTGTTCCTTTTTTCTTTCTTGAAATCTCTCTTGGGGTTTTATCTGAGAGGCTTACTACAAGGAAGCCTGATGTTAGCAGATCTGCCCATCTCCATGTTGATTGCATGGGACATTCAGGAAGCAGCCTTCCCAGCATGGCCTTCCCAGCATGGCAATGCACTTGTTCTTCCAACAGTGGTGAGCCTGGAGCTGTGTCTGGACAGATGCAGCTGTTATTAAAGCCTGCCATAGTCTAAGCATTTTGTTTCAGGCTTCCCAGAGGAATCTCCTTAAAGAAACACACTCCAGATAAAAAAGAACTCAAGAACTTAGTCTTGTACATGCAAATGCACATTAAAAATTCTTAAAAGGTACTTGATTTCTTAGAGAAAATTGTCATGTCCACTCTAAAAAGACACTGTAAGTGATTTTGTGAAAGGAGATTTAAATCATCTGTGACACTACAGTGATACTATAGTGTCAGACACATGGTAGGGTCCTGTGAGTTTAGTAAATGCCACCGTCCTACATTTGTTGTTTACATATTTCTGGGGTGGGGAAGAGGGTTATGTAAATGAGTAAAACAAAGGAGGAAGTTTAAAGGCCAGAGAAAACAGAAGCAGCTAAAGAGAGGAGAGAGAGCCTTGACTACTTTAGGTATAGTAGAGAAAGATGAATTCCCAAGAAAATATAACACAAGATGTATGCATTTCTGTGTATTTCACAGAGATTCCAAAGTGATATGAGCATTTTAATTGATCAGAAGAAATAATAGTTGTAGATAGTTATTCATCACTATTCAAAATAGATACATGCATTTTAACAAAAACTACTTACACTAACTCTCAGATTTTTCTTTTTAAAGAAAAGAGCAGGAAGTAAAAGTTTATCTCAGACCAGAACTGCTTTGCAAATGACTATGGCTTATTTTCTTGCCATTTCATTCATCTGTGTAAATTATTTTCTTATGGGAGATTTAGACTCCTGTGTAATGTCACGTTCTTTATTCCAGTCCAAAGTAGACCTTTGTGCTTAGGTGTTATACCAGTGCCATTTGACAAGAGCATCTGTTGATTTTTTTCTTCTTCCATAAAATTATGGAAAAAAGCCATTTTCTTCTAAAGAGATTTGTCCAATTAAGCTCTTTCTCTCTCTCTCCCTCTCTCTCCCTCTCTCTCTCTCTCTCTGTGTGTGTGTGTGTGTATGTGTGTGAGTTTCCTTCCTTCCCTCCCTCTCTCCCACTCCTAAAAGATAACACCAATGCATTATAAGATCATCTGTAGGAAATTAACACTGATGATACTGTACAGCATAGAAGCTTCAGGGATGAATTACCATTACTGTTACAGAGATTTAAAATCTCAGTTAACATGAGTTTTGCATGTGAACACAGACACTTAAACAATTGAAGATAGTGCACACATTTACATCTAAAACACCTTTACATGAAAAAGGTGGTTAATGACTATTGCTGGGGTAATAGTCTAAGAATATTTTTACCACTTTACTGTGAATAAAGGAAATGCTGTTTTACAAATGCTAATAGTAAGACTTCATATTTATGTGTATGTGCTCTGACTTCACCTTTATGCCAATTCTGATTAGCTTGCCTTCCAAGGCTTGCTGAAACAGTTGCAATTGTAGTTCAGAAGTTGGAACCAGAGTAATTTTCAGTTAGACTCCCTCTCATCTACATATCATGACAAGTAAACAGTAAAAGGAACATCTCAATGGGATTTCATTATTAACCTGAAAGTAGGTTGGAAGGCTCCATTAGTAATTGAAGATGTTTCAGCAGAGAATATAATAGTTCAAAAGACAGGGTTGCTGGAGAACATTTGGGAGGAATTTACCCAAACCCCAGTCAATGTTCTTCCCTTAAAAGACACCACTATAATGGCTTTAGCATATTCTCTGTTGTCCTTTTATTCTTAAAATGATTTAGCTGTATGTGGGAAAGAAGAGCCCTGAACATGTAATGCTAGGAAATTAATTTACTTATTCCACATTTTTTCACTCCAGAAGGATGATATTCTTTCTTTTCTTAGTGCTTTTTGTTCATTATTTATTTACTTACTTATTGTGTGTGTGTGTGTTTGTGTGTTTGTTCACTCATGCAAGTGTACCACAGCATGCATATGGGTTCTCAGCATCAAACTCCAGTTGCCAAGCTTGGTAGCAAGCACCCCCTACTCAGTGAGACATCTTTCTTGTCCTCATTTCCAAAATTGCCACTGCAGAAGACATGTAGGCATTTGATTTCTAACATAGTATTGCAGAAGAACATTAGTGTGAAGAGGGGATGCTCCCAAGAGGAAGAGGAGAATCATAAGACTATTTCTAGAAAACAACCAATAAGTCTGAGCTTTAATCTCAAGTTCCTTATGATAATTACAATGTAATTGGTGGAGAAACTTAATTAAGCCTTCCTGTCTTGCTCTTGTCTAGCTGGGACATTTGTGTGTATTAAAGACCTTCCTATACTAGTTGGCTACTTTTTGCATAATTTCTTTTGACTATCATTTTATGCAACAAAGAAATTACTTTTATGAAACTTCATATAAAATCTTGCTTTCCCTTAAATAACAAATGAAACAATAGCTTACCATTTTTACAATATCCACTGAAGGAAAACAAATAGAAATTTGAAGACTATGGAAAGCAACCTATGCCTATTTTATATGAACTATATGTTTAAGCAAAATTTTATCACACTTAAAATTTTATCACTTAAAATTGCTGGCAAAAGTCACTAGGGAAGGACTTTTGAAGGTTCAAGGTGCTCTCTTGTTTCCTGATCAGACATGTGGTGAGAAACAGTTGACAAGTGTTCTTTCCATTATGACATGAGAACAGAGCTGCCCCTTTCACTGTTCCTTCCTTGCAAAGGACTGATGATATTCTAAAATGGTGAGCTAACACAAGCTCTTCCTTTCTCAAATTGCTTCATCCACATACTTTGTCATGACAAAACAAAAGGTAACTAATTCAAACACTCTCCCTTGGTTTAGAAGAGGAGTGAGGGCTTGAAACTCAGCAGTAACACCAGTAGTAGATAAGACTAATAAAACTTTGTAGTATTCATGAAAGAATTAGCAAGATTAGAAAGTAAGACACATGTGAGAGAGTAAAGGGGAATACACAGTGGTAAGTGATGTGATTTCTCGTGTCCAAAAAGAAGAATGAAAGAGAACTAACAGATTTTAAAGGCAAAGGGAGTGGATTCTGATTTGATATGTTTAGTTAGAAAATCCTGAAACTACAGCGAAAATGTGTGGCAGACCATTAGAATGGAATATGACAGAATCTTTAAATGATGGTGAAACAATGTATAGGTTCTCTATTAGGCTGTCTATTATTATGGAGGAAAACTGGGTAGAAGAATGAAGACAATACATTTATACAGAAATTTTGTAATCAAAAAAATTAAAATACTCTCATCTTTCTTGTTTTATGCTCAGGACTGAAGATTAAAAAAATTAAAGACATCCAAAAATAATAAGTAATGAATTTTCCAAAATCTATGCCTTCTAAATCCACATTTCATTATATCAGAACTACACTATGACCAAATAAAGCAAATATCAACTACTATTCCATGCGATATTGAAAAACCCACTCTTCTGTGCTTTCATTTATAACTTAACAGACCCATCTTAGGTGACAGGAAAAAGTGTCTGAGTTACAGTGCTGGCAGAAACATTGCTCAAGGTAATTTTGAATAGAATTTTTGATTAATGACATAAAGGCATGGCCATTTTGCATTTAAGATGATACAAACTATAGTAATAACCAGATTTTGGTCCATTTTGCCATCTAGTTTCTGCCTAGTCTCCATTATTTGGACTAGAATGGATATTTAACAAATGACTCAAGTAAAGAGTAAGATGTAAATTTAAACACTCCCATCTGACTAAATCCTGTCTCTTGGTGAATAAGATTATTCCATGTTTGAGGAATGATAACCCTTATATTGAAAAAAGGGTAAGAGTATGTAAATGATAGAATGTGAAGGAAAATCTTAGGGGTTTTCCACATCTGATAATGTAGATGAAGGTTCCTCACCATCATCTCAACAGAAGAAGGCAATCCCTGCTGTAACATTAGTAAGGTCTGTGTCATAATAACGGAAAATATTTGGGAGAAATAGCCTAGAGCTAGTGGCATGGGATATATACTTTTTAATTGTGTATTCCTTGGCCACACTTTTGTAAAGGGACTTAAAAAATCATTATGCTATTTTCTGAGTTTTTTTTTTCTGAAAGAGATAGCAACTTTGAAATTTCTTTCAGTAGAAACAGAGTCACCAATTTATTCTGCTGGATTGTCAGTAATGTTGTATTTAATATGCAAAAATAATAGGTTTCTATTATTGGTGAAAAGACAGAGTACTTGCTGATATTAAAAGATGAGAAAATGGCTCTCTTCAAAGTACAGTTGGCTGATCATAAAATGTGCAATTCAAGCTTTTATATCGATATTTTAGATTGACAGTACCCTTGGGTTAGTGGACTGAGCTTCATTTACTATGAAGTCATAGAAAGTCATGTCGATTGTCTGAGAAGGTGGCTGTACTGGAAGGCTGATGCTAAAAGGTAGAATAGAAAAGGCTAGTTCTTATTATGAGAAGTCCACTATTGCCTTTCAGCTGAGGTACTCAACAGGAAAAAAAATAGGAAAAGACCTCACTGCAGATTCTATCAAGCCTTAAATAATTTTTTATGTAGTCTGTATTAGTTCTCTTATTTCACAAAGTACAAGAAAATGGTGTAAGAAGTTGCTTTCATGGGAGAAAATGTGAGCAGTTGTACCATATAAGAAATCCCCTTCCTTCCCTTCCTCTGCCTATTATGTCTTCCTGAGCACAGGCATGGTTTTGTGTATTAAAAGTGACTGGAGTGATGAAATATTTGTTTATTCTATTTCAGAAAGCATGTTTATTTCTCTGTGCTATAGGGCCAAAGATTATGCTAATATATTCCATACATATACATATATATTTTTCTTAAGTCAATCTCTAGATGCTCACTTCTTTCTGTAATAAAAGGAGATGGAGCAAAGACTTGCACAGTATTTCATAACCATATTTATTGCCATATGGCCCTCTCCAAATTACATTGTGCTGTAAGTTGAGATTATCTGAAGGAGTCTGGCTAACTTCCAACATGGGAATACCTTTCAGAGGCTGATGCTAATGGGAATGTGATTGTCTGGTAATGTAACAGTGTTAATATTGTTTTTATTGAGTTAGCTGGACTGCTAGCTATTGTGTGCTGGAGGAAATACAACGTATGGTACAATGATCTAATGTGGATATCTTGCCAGACATCTCTCTTGCTAAGAATGTCATAGATCTAAGGAACCCAGGCTATACAGCTTCTTGCCCAAATCAGTTTTCAATAAGGCTTTGAAAGAATCAGCATTGACATGTACAAGGAGATCAGAAAGTAAATTTATCTTATCAGATAGCCACGTTTACTTGATTCATGTTTTCTGATCGTGTGTGTATGTTCACAGCAAAAAAGCTATTCTTTAGCACAGTGATCCCTAAAGTGAGATGCCAACAGGCATATCAGAATCCCATGGGGATTTGTCACAAAGGCAAATGCTTACATGACATTCAAGTCCCATCATGTCAGAAAGTGGAAGGATTGGGTACAAAATTTGATGCTTCAATAAACAAAGTATATAGATATGATGCCCATTCATACAGTTACTTTAGACCTTTGTTTCCCAACAGTTATTGAAATACAACAGAAACAAAATATTAGAATCTTAGAGTTGTAAAAAAAGGTTTTCAAATGAGATCCAGCGCGTTCAGGGTGGTATGCCATCTTGTACAGTCACTTTGGAAATCAGTATGGCGACTCCTCAAAAAAATGGGAATGAGTCTACCACAAGATCCAGCAATTTCACTCTTAGGCATATACCCAAAAGAAGCACAGTCATACAAAAATGACATATGTTCAACGATGTTCATAGCAGCACTATTTGTAATAGCCAGAAACTGGAAGCAGCCTAGATGCCCCTCAACCAAAGAATGGATAGAGAAAATGTGGTACATTTACACAATGGAGTACTACTCAGAGGAAAAAAACAATGGAATCTTGAAATTTTCAGGAAAATAGATGGATCTAGAAGAAACCATTCTGAGGGAGGTAACCCAATCACAAAAAGACAAACATGGTATGTACTCACTCATATGCAGATTTTAGACATAGAGTAAGGATTACCAGCCTACAACCCACACTGCCAAAGAAGCTAATAAACAAAGAGGTCCCTAAGAGAGACATACATGGTCCCCTGGAGAAGGGGAGAGGTTCAAGATCTGCTGAGAAAATTTGGAGCATGGGAAGTAGGGGGAGGGAGCTAAGAGAATGAGAAGGGGAGAAGAAGAGGGATGCTGAAGACATGAGGGAGCAGAAAGTTTGAGTCAGAGGAAGAATACATGATAACAAGAATCGAGATATCATATTAGAGGGAGACATTTTTGGTTTACAGAGAAATCAGGCACTAGGGAAATGTCTGGAGATCTACAAAGATGACACCAGCTAACTATCTCAGCAACAGAGGAGAGGCTACCTTAAATGCCCTCCCCTGATTATGAGATTGCTGACTGACTTATGTGCCATCCTATAGACTTCAACCAGCAGCTGGTGGAAGTAGAAGCAGACACCCATAGCTAATCACCAAACTGAACTGGAACCTAGATGCAGAGAAGGACCAGTGAAGAGCACAGAGGTTCAGACCAGGCTGGTGAAACCCACAGAAACAGCTGACCTGAACATCCTGGAACTCTTGTCCCCAGTCTGATAGCTGGAATGCCTGCATGGGACTGATCCAGACCCCAGGAACCTGGGTTTCTGTGAGGAAACCTCAGATATCTATGGGACCTCCTGTAGAAGCCCAGTATTTATCTCTAGCATAGATGTGGACTTTGGGAGCCCATTCCATACAGAGGAATACTCCCTGAGCCAAGACACACAGGGTTAGGCCTAGGCCCTATCCCAAAGGATACAATAGATACTGGTGACACCCTATGGAAGGACTCATCATCCAGGGGGAGGAGAAAAGATATGTGACAAATAAGGCTTTATTTTGGGGGAGGTAGGGGTGGATGGGTGGGAGAAGGGAACTGGGATTGTCATGTAAAACAATCCTGTTTCTAATTCAAATTTAAAAAGTTGAAAAAAAAAAGGTTTTCATACTTGATGCTTCCCTAGAAATTTCTAAGATCAAATCTCAAAAATCTTTTACATAAGGCAGTTAAGATCTACATAACACCCTACATGATCATAGTGGATTATTTTTCTGATGTGTTCTTGGATTCGATTTGCCAATATTTTGTTGAGGGATATTGGTCTGTAGTTCTCTTTTTTAGTTGTACCTTTGTGTGCCTTGGGTATCAAAGTGATTGTAGCCTCATAAAAAGAGTTTGGCAATGTCCCTTCTGCTTCTGTTGTGTGGAACAATTTGAGGAGTACTGATATTATCTCTTGTTTGAATTTCTGGTAGAATTCTGCAGTGAAGCCATCTGGCCCTGGGCCTTTTTTGGTTGGGAGGCTTTTGATGACTGCTTCTATTTCATTAGGGGCTATAGGTCAATTTAAACTGCCTATCTGTTCTTGTTTTAATTTTGGTAAGTAATATCTATCCAGAAAATTGTCGATTTACTTTAGATTTTAAAATTTTGTGGAGTACACGTCAAAAAACTTAAGTGCAAATGGATCAAAAATCTCAACATAAATCCAGCCACACTGAATCTTCTAGAAGAGAAAGTGGGAGATACCCTTGAATGAATTGACACAGGAGACTGCTTCCTGAACATTACACCAGTAGCACAGACGTTGAGATCTGCAATTAATAAATGGGACCTCCTGAAACTGAGAAGCTTCTGTAAGGCAAAGGACACAGTCAGTAAGACAAAACGACATCCCACAGAATGGGAAAAGATCTTCACCAACCCCACATCTGACAGAGGGCTGATTTCCAAAATATACAATGAACTCAAGAAGCTAGCCACTAAAATACCAAACAATGAAATTAAAAATTGGGGTGCAGAACTAAATGGACAATTCTTAACAGAGGAATCTGAAATGGCTGGAAGACACTTAAGAAAGGGCTCAAAATCCTTGGCCATCAGAGAAATGCATTGTAGAGGAACCTGTAGCCACGCCTGCTTAGGAGCTGGCTACAGGTTTGCCTGACCACGCCTATGAGGGCGTGGTCAGGGTGACATAGAGGAAAGAGTCAGGTGGCTGGGCACTTTCGGGTTTTACTTTTTTGGCTTCTGTACAGACTGCTGCCACACTGGCTAGCTAGGCTGCTCTGTAAGTAAGGCTTTTCCATATTAAATACCCATATATTTCTACTTGGCTCCATATTGGTAGTTTCCCACATTATTGCAATTCAAAACAACTCTGAGATACCATCTTGAACTAGCCAGAATGGCTAAAATAAAAAACACCAATGACAATCTATGATGGAGAGGATATAGAGAAAATGGAACATGCCTTCATTGGTGGCGGGAGTGCAAATTTGTAAGACCACTTTGGAAGTCAGTATGGCAGTTTATCAGAAAAATGGGAATAAGTCTACCTCAAGATCCAGCAATTCATCTCTTGGGCATATACCCAAATAATGCACGTCCATACAACAAGGACATATGTTCAACAATGTTCATAGCAACATTGTTTGTAATAGCCAGAACCTGGAAGCAACCTAGATGCCCCTCAACTGAAGAATGGATGGAGAAAATGTGGTACATTTATACAATGGAGTACTACTCAGCAGAAAAAAAAAGCAATAGAATCTTGAAATTCACAGGCAAATGGATGGAACTAGAAGAAACCATCCTGAGTGAGGTAACCCAATGACAAAAAGACAAACATGGTATGTACTCACTCATATATGAATTTTAGACATAGAGCAAAGGATTACCAGCCTACAATCCTCTTCACCATAGAAACTAGGAAACAGGAAGGACTCTAAGGGAAAAATGCATGGACCCCAGGAATGAGAAGGGGCAGGAACTCCTGAGTTATTTGGGAGTATGGGGGTGGGGGAGAAGGAGTGGCCAGAATGAGAGAAGAAGAGGAGGGGAGAGGAGGAAATGGAGGAACAATAATGTTGAGTTGGGGGAAGAATAGAGGAGAGAAAGCAGGATGAGAGATACCATATTAGAGGGCACCATTATAGGTTCCCGGAGAGATCTGGCACTAGGGAGATTTCCAGAGACCTACAAGGATGACTGGAACTGACAATCTAGGCAATGGTGGAGAAGATAACCTAAATGCCCTTCCCCTATAATGAGACTGATGACTACTTTTTATGCCATCCTACAGCCCTCATCCAGTGGCTGATGGAAGCAGAGGCAGACACCCACAGATATACACTGAACTCTGGAAATTAGTTGCAGAGAGGGAGAAATGAAGATCAAAGGGGTCGGTACCAGGCTGGTGAAACCCACAGAAACAGCTGGTCTGTACAAGGGGGAGCACATCAAACCCAGATGCCATCTGGGAGGCCAGTATAGGACTGATCAAGACCCCTGAACATGGATGTCAATGAGGAGGCCTCTGAACTCTAGGGGGCCCCCTGGTAGTGGATTAGTATTTTCCTCTGGTGTAAGAAGGGACTTTGAGAGTCCATCCCACGTGAAGGGATGCACTCTTGGCTTGGACACATGGGGGAGGGCCTAGGCCCAGCCCAGGGTGATGTGGTAGACTTTGGGAAGGTCCATCGAGGGCCCTACCCTGCCTGGGGAGTGGAGGGTGGATGGGGTGGGGAGTAGTTGGGGAGGGGGGGTGTGGGGGGGTGAGTGAGGAGGGAGAAGGGACTGACATGTGAAGTAAGCTTGTTCCTAATTTGAACTAATAAAAACAATTAAAAGGAAAGAACATTAAAAAAGATCCACATAACACCCAATTAAAAGTGAATAAGAATAACAAACATGGATTTCCTCAGGGAATTGAGGTAAATTTATTACCAGAGAGCAGACACTGGTTCCAGCCAGTCTCTCACAACTGTGTTTCAATAGTCTAGACAAAAACATGAGGTAAAACGCGTATACCAGGAATTCTATCTTATAAATTCTTACTCAACTAGCAAAGAACCCCACCAAATAAACTCAGAATTGAAAAGAAATAATTTTAAATATGAATATCTATCCATAAAAAGAAATACCTGAAGTTAAGTGTATTACCTAGTAATATGAAAGCCAAAATAAACTCAGTTCTCTTTCTTCTTGTTTATTCCATCACACCTAAAAGTTGCTGGAGCTTTCATAGGCACATGAGTTCTAGAAATTCTCAATAACACTGGTGGATTTGTACATTCCTTATCAGAAAATGATGCTCTGGATTAAACAAAATATAAGAAGACTCCCCAGAGATACCTTGCTATATACTATCCTAGTGTCGCATAGCAAAGTACAGCTCTCAAGAGAGTCAACACGTACATCTTCATTTCCTACTCACAGAGTTGATATTTTCTACTTGTAAGTTTCTTTGGTAGTCAGTCAGCAGTACTTATGTGTGAGAAAATGCAGCCATCCAAATTCTTTAATCACTGACGGTCTTCAACACCATGGGTGAAAGAGAAAAATAACTGAAGGGATTAACTTTCTCCCAGAACCAGCAGTGTTAAATTTCATGATATTAAAAAAATTGTTAAGCTGTAAGTCAGTGGCAGAAGCAGGAATTACTGTTACTCAGAGACTATAAATTTCAGGGTGTGAATGTGACTTACCATACATGAATTTTCAGAAAAAAAAATATTTAAAGTACCCAGCTTGGCTACAGCTTCTCTCCAAACCACAGGAAATTTACTTTCAATGTGTTTGTTTACTTCAGAAGTAGTGTGTGTTTAAGAAGGAAGACAGAACTAGCTACTTAAGAAAATGGAGGAAAATAAGCATGTTTATTCATGTGTCTGTTTTTGTGTTTTTCAAGACAGAGTCTTAGGTAGCCAGACAGGTCTTGAACGTCCTATAGAGCCAAGTTTGACCTTGAACTCCTCATTGTTCTGCCTCCCCCTTCTGAGTACTGGGGTGATAAGTGTGTGTCACCACTTCGGGCCAACCATTTATTTTGGGGTCAACAATTTCTATCCAGTTTAGCCAAATGTGTTCATGAAATATCCATAAGGTCTTTCAAATGTCTTCATGGTTGGCAACAATTCTAAAAGATTTTTATTTATTTTTGAAATCCAAGCTTTCTTACTTTTGGAATTTTATACACAGGAAAAACAAATATTATTAATGGATTTTTATAAACTCATTAAAATTTTAGCATTCCCTCAATCACACAAAAATCTACCAGAACTTAATACCAATAGCTAAAATTTTATTCCATTTAATATATTGCTTTTCAAGTGAAAATAAAGAAAACAACTATGTCACAGACTTCAGAGAGACTGACCCTAACAGCATGTGCTAAGTGCATCAGAAACTCTCAGGGGGAAATAGATGGATCAAATGACATTCATTTAATATTTATTACAAGGAGGTTGAGGGTAGTCATGCTGGTTGGGTATAAAGCTATGCTCTAACATTTGCTGTAGGAAATGGAAATGCACACCCTATTTTAGAACTAAAACATTGCATTTCTCTGTAGAGATATTTTTGCCTGTCACATCTAACACTTTCATACCAGTGCACTTCTGAAAACATGGTAATTACACTTGGACCTTGGGAAAACATGTGGAGAGACAGACAGTTGCCTTTGCAGCAATATTTCCTGTCTTGTTTTTAGTTGAGTAAACTGATAGGTTTTGTGAGAAGAGCTACACTAGCTGATGGCTGTTGATCGAGGAAGAATCAGTCTCTCAGGAATGATCCAATTCCAAGTGGTCAGTCCTGGACACATGCATACATGTGCTTTGCCAAATGAACCCAGAAGCTTGCATATATGTACCTATAGATACCTATACATGTAACAATAATAAAAATAAGAGACCTTAAATTTGGAAAGGGGTACACAGAAGAGTTTGATTTTGGATGGAATCATACGTTTTTGTATTGTATACATTTTAGGTCAGTTTCTAAAAATAATATTGTCTAATTTTTTAAACTCCAATTCCTTTTTTTAAAAAAACTAACCAAATGCTATGTGCCTTTGCTCTCTTCAAATGGCCTCTGAAGACAAATATGTTTAGCTGGAAGTATCACAATATCACTACTTCTTTTGATAGCAATTTGACACTCTCCTCCACTCTTTGCAATGGATGATTTACTCTGTTTTACATTCTCAAAAATCTACTGTTTCAAATATTTTCTAATATTTGTCTGTGTCCTAAAAATACATCTTGGATGGAGCAAAAGTAAGAAGTTAAATGATGTTACTACATTATTTTCCATTCATTTCTGTGGTCCTAATATGTACTTCTCAAGGCTGACTTAGAATTCCTGTTCAAAAGTTCTACTTAAAAGAACTTATAAATGCCTTAGTGTACTCAAAAAACCAGTGAACTGAAAAATAAGCAATCCTGGCTCTATTTTTCCTGCCTTTGGTTTCAGGGTTCACATCCCATCCAAAAGAGGAAGGTGTTATTGCCTAAGGAAGCTTGCCTTGTGACTCAGAGTGCTTGTCACATATAATGTACCATGTTACACATATAAATTAATTTCAGAATCTGTTGTTTGAGACTAAGATGGAAATTTATGCAAATTATGTTTGTTCCTGTTCAATGGTTAAATTCTTCGTGGTTCTGAAATGTGATATTTCTTTTATGATATGTATGCCAAACAGGTATGGAAATGTGGTGAGCCTGGAAATTTATACACTATGCTCAGAAGTTTCTGTGTAACTGATTTAAGTTTCTTATAACCTCTATGCCCCAGACTATGGACGCCGTGTAAATGTGTTTACACTGCTTCCAACTCCAGCTACTCTCAGTTTAGGTAAATGCAAAGGCATTATCAAGCTCAAATTGGTTGCAGAGACTTTCTTTTTTTATATATTCTAATTTCTGCGGTCTCATGTAAACTGAAAGGGACATTGCTCTGCCTCCTCTCTGTGTGTGGTGGACAGCTAAGATTTCAGCATGAGACCTTGTGTGACACTTTGGATTCCGTACCTTCCTTTGGACAGGTGTGTTGTTCTGCTTACTAACACTGAGGTCACTTCCTGCAGGACTGGGAAGCCTGATGACACCTGGGCCATTTCCTGCACTAATCAGCTTCCTGAGCTTTTGTTTTTGTGAATCCTTTGAATCTCAAATCAGTCGAGTCTTTACTGGGCTCATGCATATTTTCTAAGACATAAGTCCTTCATAACTCCTACTATCATGGCCTGCAGTGGATAGGTTAGCTCTTACTCTTAGTGACTTCCAGAATCTCTATGGTAGGTCAAGTAGTTTCAACAACTCTAATGCCATGCCTTAATTTATTTGTTTTTTGGTCTGTACACATTATACTACCATTTTGTGCTGTTGCCAGTTCAGAAGGTTGAAAGCTGTCCTAGGCATACTGAAAGTCCCTTACAAGCAGTTCAATCCATTAAAGGACTGTACTCATAAGTTTTCTGGTGTCTCCTTGCTTTTCATTTTTTCTGGTTGCATGTGTTAGGGTTGCAGGATTCAGCTCCCTGTCTCCCCTTTGTGTCTTCCTTTATTGTCTACCATTGGAAAGAGTTTCTACCACAGCAGCTGTGGCTTCTTGTCTGTAGGAAGTTAGCACTACCATTTCTTTCCTAGGAAAGTATCTATTATGTTTAAGTGAATTGTGTCAGAAATATTATCCTCATTTTTCATGATACTGAACTGACAGGAATCATTGAATCACATCTTACAAGAATATTCGGATGCCATTAAGTTGATATATTTTCATATATCATATGTCAATAGTTACAAAAATAGCCCAATCATAAGGCAAGTAAAGAAAATTTTATGCTTCTAAAATTTTAATGACAGTATTTAGAGAGGCCTATAAAATAGGTTTTACTGAGACATGTTCCTGTTAAATAGATCACATGTTTGAGTTTTAAAAAATATTTTAGTGATATTTATTTGATGCTTCTTACTTTTCAAGGTACTTTAATATGTATTTTCTTGTTTGAACATCATTTCTTGTGAGGGAGACAAGGTATCTCTTGTTGCTCTGTTTTTACTGATGGGTAAATTAAAATTATGTAATGTATTTTTCTATATCTCATTGTCCTTTGGTATTACTGTTGGAGACAAAAAGTGGTCTTCATTTCCATACTTGGTTCTGACTTGATATTATTTCCTTAAAATTATGTTTACAAGGTATTATAACTCAATAAACAAAAAGGAAAAATTGTACTACACAGGCTGAGTTTATCATTAAGTACCTGTATTATGCCTTGCTTCTCCTTCAAGGACTTGAGTGCCTGTAGTATGACAGGTTCAGCCTTGCTCCAAAGCAAAAAAAAGCTTCTTTATTTATGGGACTCAGTCTTCATTGTACATATTTCCCAGGGCACTTGTTTCCAGGCTTCTGTGGACCATCCTATGTCCTCCTTCCTTCTCTACTTGTTTGCAAACTTTATTTATCCCCTAGTCATAGCATCCTGACTTACTACCTCTGCTCTCTCTTATGTGTTTTCTCTATGATCAAGGCTAAAATTTATGTTCCTGATGATTTTTTTTTCAGTGTTTCTAGTCTGATGATATTTGAACCAGTCCAGCCTCTTGATATCCCACAAAATTTCTTATGAACTAAATCTTCTTTAATGTAATTGTATTGAAATGTAAGTTCTTTCAAAAGCATGTCTCAGTTCATGGCTTAGGTGAATTATTGAATTTATAGACAATAGTCCTTGGGTAACACAGGCTGTGAATACTCGGGGTTTGTAGCTTTTCATGGATTTACTGAATTCTTGAATTAGCACATTAGTCAATGTTTTATCATGGTGACTGCAAAGAAGTGTGATTAAACTCAGTTTATTACTCTCTGTATCAGCTGTCAACTTGAGGCAGGAGGCAGATAAAAAGAGAGGAAGGACCACTTATTTACCCAGGTGGGCTTCAGGGTGGGGAAATCTAATAAGAGGTGATGTGTTAAGCAGTTTGAAGAGGATCCCTGATGATCCTCACCTTGCTTCACATAATATTCTCTTGATATATTCTCTTGATTACAGTGCTTATAAGCAAAGTGCTATCTCAATTTAGAATGATCTTATTTCTGTGATTAAATTGTAAAAGACACTTATGTGATGCCAGCCTATGGTGTCACCTTCAAGTTGTCACACTGAAGGGGGACAGATATTGGATAATAGATGATCTCTGATCCACAGTCAGAAAGCAACTGTGGCCTCAGTCCAGCAATCCACAAAGACCCAAACTTATCAACAGATCATGGGGAAGTGAACTTGAAGCAGAGAACCATCAGCTGAGACCCTCCCTGGACAATTCATTGGTTACTTGTTCTTGATAGACTGAGTGAGGGGATATAGCTAAGCTATGAGTGATTTCTGAACCATAGAAACTGGGTAAACAAACATGTATTGATGTAAGCTACTAAGGCCATAGGAATTTGTTATGCAGCAGATGATACAGAATACCTATAAAAATGATGGAGAGATACTACCCCTCACAGGATCAAAGGGCACAGGGGACAAGGCAGTTTTCAGTCTGGATTGTGGTATCTGGGTTGGAACTGTGGTCCCTGAGTAAACAAGTCAAAGGAATGTCTCTGGAGTAAACTGGGCAGAAATAACACCACTCTTCATTCTCCCGTAGCCTTTAAACTCTGGTTGGAACTTCATTTTTATCTGAACAAAGCAGAAATGAGAGAAAGCTCAATGTCCTAGAACACATCTCTTAAGGCTGTTGTTATAAAGTGTAACAAACTGGGTGCCTTCAAACAACAGAAATTTATTGTCTTACAGTTCTGTAGGTTAGTTGTCTGAAATCAAGTTTTCTGCAGTACTATGTTCTCTCCAAAGCCTAGAGGGAAGAATCCTTCCTTGATTCTTTGTAGTACTGTGTAAGAAATCCTTATTCCCCTTGCTTTCCAGCTGCTTCCAACCCTGTATTTGTTGTCATATCATGTCCTCTCCATATGTGTCTATGCCTTTGTGTCACCTCTCTATATAATTGCATCCTTATATTGAGTTAGAAAAATACGAATTCAGTGTGATCTCATCTTCAACTCGATCACATCTACAAAGATTCTATACACAAATGAAGTCACATTCATGGATCATACAGATTGGGATGCAAACACATTTTAGAGGACACAATTCTGTCCACAGCAGACTGAAAAATGCATATATGGGTGTAGAGACATATAACTCTATGGGAAGAGAAAGAGGTGCATTTTGAGTGTTTACTTCCAACGCTAAGGTTCAACATAAGCTTACAAATGCTAAAATGAGATAAATGGTGCATTACTTATCATTCTTCACATGTTTCTTATATAATTTGTGTTTTGTAAGGAAGATCTAAGGAAGGTGAGCAAGTAGTGCAGACTGTCTGAAAATCCTAGATACAGCAGACAGGTTTGTTGCCTTGTTGACGTCAGTGTTCTGGGCTTTGGCACTGGAATACATTTTATAAATGTCTCCAAGCCCAATACATATAGTTTAACATATGAGACAGGGACCTACATCAACAATATAACTACATTTTACATGGTAAAAAATCCAGACACTTGAAATGCTTTGTATCAAGTGTCACATTTTTTAAGCATGAATTTAATTTCTTTATAGCTTTGAATAACTAGATTGAAGGAACTAATACTTTTCATGGATGATTTTGAGGATCTGTATATATTTTTGCATGTAGTGTATACATATGCATGTATATCCACAATAGATAATTAAAGACAAGGCAAGAAAAGTGTTTGCAACTTTGCCATGGCATTTTTTTGTATAAGCTCTAAAATTGATTTTTTCTATTAAAATAATTGGCAAATTTCAGTGGCATAAGAGAGTGGTAAATATTCTATTCTCAAATGATTAGGACTTTACATATTTACATTTTAATTGCTTAATCTGGAAGACAACTTTGGTGATTTAAAGTTGTGGCAAAAAACACTGCAAGCCTTCAAACCTACAATCAATTTACAAAATATGCCAGCCCTGAATTTATTGACCATCTGTCAGTCTTCACTCACTACTAGCTAGCTGTCAGTGTTTATTATTTGATGCACTCTGGAATGAGTCACTGCAAGGAACAATCCATATCTACATCATGATGATTAATGGGGTCATTGTCTACCCACAACCACCTCTGTCATCATTCTTTCCTTCTAGGCATGGGTAAATGGCAATCCCCAAATCAAAAGGGGATTCCCATAGTCATCTCCAAGCACATAGCTTCTTGTGTACTGCATTAATTCAATGTGATAAATTCAGCTAGGCTCCGTCAAAATTCCAGTTGCAGTTCTTACACAAGTTAAATCAATAATAATTTTTAAGCATGCTAAAAATTTAGTTTACTTTTATACACATATAGATACACAGTTATTGTTTATTTGATTTGTATACAGCATTGGAGCTAATTAATTGCAAACTAACAAATAAAATCATGGGACTTTGTCTATTTTTCTCTGTAATGTATCAGGTACTGGATATAGATGTAAATACGGATGGTATTCTGAGCATGAGAGGGTCTGTTTTACTAAAAAGGGCATAGATATTTGAATTAGACCAATCAGAAGCCATCATTGATTAGCTGGCATGTTTTCATTACGCAATATCCTTCCCTCACCAGCACTATCTTTGCATGTGAAATATGGATATTATTTATCTGGTGTGTTTATTAGCAATATTATGTGAGATTAGATCTTAGTGCATTAGGCATCAAACATGTGTCTCAGATCTCTAAATAGTGGCAATGAAGAGTTGAGTAGAGAAAGAGAAAAAAAGTTGGAAAACAATTTAACGCCAAATATTCAATGAGGTTAACATCAGAATTATAAGAAAGGCCTATGACTTACAACTTTCAGAAAATACCATCATTAAAGTTGACAACAAGAACCCTTAAGATTTAGGTCATGATAGTAGATAATTTTTGCTTATTTGGCAAGAGACAAAGGGCCTTTAATATGGGGCAAAGCAGAGATAAAATAAATAGGTTCTATCTATCGATCTACCTATCATTCCGGTGTCAGAACTAGGGTTTGACATGTATCCATATATTTGTGCTCTTATTAAAACATGTGTAGAATTATCATAGTTTGGAGGCATTCTTATAGACTTCACATGAGAGACAAAACACCTTGAGAAGTAAATAATAAAGAAGAACCTTGAAGAATTAAAAATAGCTGCACCTAGATGAAAACTGCCTCCTGTAAATGAAACAACTTTACAGAGTTCTGTCATCATGCCTCGAGGCACTAATTGACGTTCAGTTTTAGCAATGCATAACAAGATTCTGCCAACAGATTTGTGATGAGTATTTTATGGATACACCTAGTGACTCATTAGCCAGTCATGGAAGCAGCTTGTAAAAAAGTATTGTCTTCAATAGGTGCATTCCTTAACAGGAATGACTCAAAACTAGGTGGATAGTTGTTCTAAATAGAAAAAGGATCCAGCATTTGTGTAAAATAACTTTTATTAAGTTTATATGCATAAGACAATACGTCTGACTCTGACATTAGATGTATTTTATGTTTGGTAAAACTAGATATTAAACATAACTGAAATATTTTCAGTCATTTATTTTACTATTGTGGGCACTGTGATCATCATTTAGGTGCCTTTCTTTGTGATTGCACATATCTCACACATTCTTGCTATTTAAAGGGAAAGGGCTGACTTTCTGATTGCTAGCTTCTATCTAATATTTATTTTCTATCAAGTAAATCTCTAAAAGTAAGATACAAAGTGACAAAAGCCCAAAGCCCTTCCTACTGGAACACCCCTGGTGCTTGGCTTGAAGTTTGTATAAATGCCTAGCAAAAAAGTAGAAAGTAACACATTCTAAAAGAAATATGAGCTAAGATGGGCTTACTTACTAGAGCAAGTTCCACTTAGTCCCAGTTATAGGATCTTAATGTCTTGGTAAAGTTCTCAGACATGAGCAATATTAGCTTTGTTGATCTAGTGGTAAAGCAACTTACTATTTCTTATATTTTCTACAGATCTTAGATAAGGAAGATATTGTATTATGTTAACTAAACTGACTTAAGAACAAAAACTTTGACAGAATTAATCTTGTTATCATGACAATTGTCAGGTAACCTGCAATGCTTGCTTACCTACACAGTGAAAGTATATTTTCATGAAAGCCAATTATACAAATATATATATATATATAATTTCTATATGCATAATTATATAATAATTATACAATAATATAACATAATAATGCAGGCTTAGTTGTTTGGGAAGAAAATGTAGAAAAAGAATGTTTCTATGTGCAAATGTTTACTAACGACAAGGAAATACTCACATACTATGGTGGTTTGAAGAAGAGGTGTTGCCCCACAGTGCAGTGATGGCCCATGCCTTTAATCCCAGCATTTGGAAGTCAGAGGCAAGCAGATCTCTGAGTTGGAGGCCAGTCTGCTCTACAGAGTGAGTTCTAGGACAGCTGCAACTACACTGAGAAATCCTGTCTCCTATAAAACAAACATAAAAACCCAGCCAAATGAAAACACAGCAATACAAAAGAAATATCCCCAGATGCTTCAGCACTTAATTCCTAGATTGTGAAACACTTTGAGGAGGTTCAAGTGGTGTATCCTTAAGTGGTGGAAGGAAGTATGTTATTGGGGTTTTGAAATGAATTTCCTCACCTTACTTGGACATTGCTTTATCTACTTCATGCTTGTGGGTGATATGTGAGCTCTTAGCATCCTCCTCCTGGTGCCATGCCTCTGTTGATTGCTATGCCTCCCTGCTATAATGGACTCTTATGACCCTAGAACCATAACTAAGATGGAAATCTGAACATTAGATATACAGCAAGAAAAAGTTAAAGTACTAGAAATTTAGGTAAGGAAACTTCAAGAAATCATATTTGCATCCTTTCTCCTTTTTCATAAATAACCATGTGAAGAATGGTTGTGGAACTTACCTAGAATCACAGAACTAATTAGTATTGAGTTGGTGCTGGACATTGGGTGTCTTGGCTTCTGCATTATTTATCTTTATTATCCAAATGATCTCTTGTCTAAATAAACATGAAAATATATCTATTAAGATTAATTAGTTTTAGAATGAGTATTAAAAGCTGAAGTTTAAATTTGTCAATAATATGTAATTCAGATATCTCAGTAATTTCCCATTTAGTGTATCAGGATAAAGTACTTTTCTACAACAAAGATGTAAATAATTTTCTCAGTATCAGAAAATAATAAAATTTCAAATATCTTTATTCTTCACTGAGCACTCCATTGCCATGTTCAGAAAATTTGTGTTGGGAATTAGAAATAAAGCAGTATCATAAAAGCAAAAAATATAGAGGAATTGAGGAACAAAAGTATGAATTATGATCTTGAAAACTCCCAAGCATATGAAATAGCACTTTGAAGAAATCTCCCCATATTTTCTAGTGATGAAAACTCTTTTATGAATTCTGTGCTACTATGCTAATAATGAGTTTGCTTACAAAAGTATGAAATGATTCTTCACTTTTTTTGAAAGTTTCACAATAATAATAGATCCATACATTTCTTAGAAGCAAAGCAACTTTCGAAGAACAGGGAACAATGGCTCAAGAAATGTTAGTGAAAAAATACATCTGGATTTCCTTTTTTATTTCTCAGATACACTCAGTAATGATATTCATTACTATTGTTCTTGGTGAATTGCTATATCTATTTTTATGATTAGAAAAATATCAGTTTCTTGATATTCAGTGTGATTGATACATATAGTGTTTTCATGTTGTAAATATATATTACATAAATACATTTATATTAGCTGTAAATTTAAACCAATTAAATATCAACATACTTACAGTTAGTGATAAGTGCAATAATATGACTATATATGACAATTATTAAAGGATATTACTATGACTTCACAATAATTCTTTTGTTTTGTTTTTCAAAACAGGGTTTCTCTGTATTGCTTTGGAGGCTTTCCTGGAACTTGCTCTGTAGACCAGGCTTGCCTGGATCTTACAGAGATCCACCTGCCCCTGCCTCCCAAGTGCTGGGATTAAATGTGTGTGCCATCAATGCCCGGTCCACAATAATTATTTTTTAAAAAAATCAAGTTTATTGTATACAGCTAAAGTATATCATGGTTGTATAAGATACATGGAGGCAAAATGGAGGGGAATAAATTAATTAGTTCAGTGGAGTAAATTAATATATGGGCCATATCAATGTTATTCATCCCCTGGAAAGACCAGATAAACTATTTACCAAAAATTTCTGGATATATATTAGTCTTACTAACTACAAATGTCATATTTTGCCTTATATCTTTTCACTTGCTCAATCCTTCCTGACCAGCTCCTTTAAATCTCCTCTCCCTCCCCCAGAAAAGCATGTAGACAAAAAAAAAAAAAAAACAGCAATTGTCATGACTCAGGTATGAGGGTTCAATGATGGTTAGGTGTAAGAATTGCATAGTAAAACAAGTGAACTACTATAATAGGCCTCATAGATTTTCAATAGGTATGGGCTTTGGGAGCCCATTCCACGTAGTGGGATACTCTCTGAGCCAAGACACATGGGGGTGGGCCTAGGCCCTATCCCAAAGGATATGACAGACTCTGAAGACAACCCCCTATGGAAGGCCTCACCCTCCCTGGGGAGCAAAAAGGGTACATGATAGTAGGGTGTTAGTTGGGGGAAGGTGGTAGGGGAGGAGGGGAGGGAGAGGGAACTGGAATTGACATGTAAAACAATCTTGAAATAAAATAAATGAAAAAAAAAAGCAGTGAACAAGAGCCTAACTTAGGAATAACATGTTTGTTTGACATCAACAGATCTCCAACTAATAAGGATACTTATTAGTTGAAAAATGGATGTGAGTAGCTCTTTATAGGACATGCTTGAGCAACTATCTTTATCACCTTTAGTTAAGAATTGATTCTTTTCCTCCTCATATGATGCAATGAGAAGGATATATCACCTCTCACATTACCTTTGGCAGGAGAATGTAAGCTCAATATCTTTATAAGAAAACAGTGGACAAAGAAAAGTTGAATACTACCAAGCCACTGGCCTGTATACATCAAGGTTAAGAATGACAAATAATGGAGGATAAATGTGTCCAAATTAATGAAGAATAAATAAACATGAATAGTGTATGAAATGTATGATCCAGGACTCGATTTTGGACTGGAAGATATATTTTCTTTTACTACAAAGAACAATGCATTAGTTGGGAAACTGATCAAATTTTAGGAAGGCTTACAGACTGTGCTAAGTGTTGTAGCATAGTGTGTTTCAGATTTTCATAATTCTTATGTTAGTGGGTAAAAAGATGCTTTTGTTCTTCAGAAACACATACCAAAGTATGTGGGAGTGAAGGAGCATCATTTTCAGCTTATTTGCAAACA
This sequence comes from Cricetulus griseus, assembly GCF_003668045.3. Classification (NCBI taxonomy): domain Eukaryota; kingdom Metazoa; phylum Chordata; class Mammalia; order Rodentia; family Cricetidae; genus Cricetulus; species Cricetulus griseus. Next base: position 239,626,104 of record NW_023276807.1, on the reverse strand, counting down.
TTTCAGAAAATTATATTGTGAAATATTATTTACATTAGAATATGAGAAATCAAAGTGAAGGCTGTGATGAAAGGCTCAACAATTTTTGTAAGATTTCTATCTTGATTTCAAAACAAGAAGAGTTATCACATGATTGGCATCTAATAGGTTATTTTAATGATACTCTGTTATATATATTAAAATAACATCTGTGAGTGATAACTGTATACCAGAGAGTATGCTGTTTTCTTTTCTACAGTCATATCAAGTGATCTTCATGTGACTCTCTGAATAGAGAATTGTTATGGCAATTTAAATGCTAAGGATGCTCATGTGTAGGGAGTACCCACTAAACTGGAACATGTTACAATCACATAGCCAGAAAATGGAAGAAATAGGATGTGTACTGGGATAGTTTCATTTTATGTCCCTTGGTTTCTTTCTTTAGCAGACCATGAATCTATTCTGTAGAATTGACTGCATCTTTTAAGAGCAATAACTGATTTTAGAGATAAATGCATAGAAAATTCTATCAAGGAATGGTTTTACTGTTTTCTGTTGTATTGTAATAATCAAAACTGCAGATCCAGAAAGCCTGAAAATTCCTGGGATAAGAACCTTATTCTCTCCCATTTTTCCTTGTGTGTGTAAGTATATGTAATGCAATATATATGAGGTGGGTCTCTCTGTCTCTCTCTGTCTGTCTTTCTCTGTCTGTCTTTCTGTCTCTGTCTATGTCTCTCTGTCTCTCTGTCTCTCTATCTCTCTGTCTCTGTCTCTGTCTCTCTCTTTCTCTCTCTCTCTCTCTCTCTCTCTCTCTCTGTGTGTGTGTGTGTGTGTGTGTGTGTGTGTGTGTGTGTGTGTGTGAACATGAATGAGCATGAGAGTGTCAGTAAAGACAGCAGTATGTATGTGGAGCCCAGCTTTGGGTACTGTCCTCTATATATTGCCTTGAAACAGGGCCTCTCACTGAACTGGATGCTTGCCATTTCAACTAGGCTATTGAATCAGTGAGTACCCATGGTCTGCCTGTCTTCTCCCCTAGTGTTGTAGGTTACAGGCATGGGTAGACAAACCTGGCTTTTCACATGGATGCTGTAGATCAAAACTCAGGTCTTTGTATTTCAGCAATCTATACTCACCGAGTTGCCACTTATGTTCATCTCTATTATTTCAGTGTGTGCTCCTGAAGAATTAGAAGTATGGCTAGTACAGAGACACATTCTGAATACATATTGAAGAAATGAATCGATTCAAAATGGGAATTTGAAATAAATATAAAGTTGTTGATGTAAAAAGTTATCAGAGGACCTGGACAATAACAGAATGTGAGTTAAATCAAACAGAAAAAAAATAGAGATTATAAGAGTATCTGGGCTATGCATAGTCCTTGAAGAAAAAGTAAGAAAGACTGTCCAACTGCATACTGACATGCCCATACCTTGACTGTAACTACTACAATCTTGTCTTCTAGGTGACTGTGGCTCACATTCTAAGTCCTATAGGATAAACACAGCTAAGACAAGCAACATTTCAAGCAGGACAGTGGCATCTGGACTGTTTTTCAATGGATCCTGACATTCTTGTAGCTTTTGAGAAAGTCTGGTATGCTCTGGTTGACTGTGACTTTGACCATAACATCTTTTGTTTGGGGATGCTACGGCTCAAACACTATTCTTTCCACTGTGCCAAAAATGGTGCTGTGTGCAATTGTGTATCTTTCCAAAATTGTTTCTTTACTTTTCTTTAGGACAACCTCTTGCTTTGGGTTACTAGTTCTTATATACAAGGTTTTTCCAAAATGGTACCTTGTTGAGTCATAAACGTCCTAGAAGGTGTACATTACGAAAAACAAACCTAAATGGACATAGAAAGAAGAGAGGATCAGTTTTTAAGGAGAAGTTGAGGCTAATTACCTGGCACTTTTTCTCCAGGGAAGACATGGAACTTTTGCAGAACTGAACACATATATCAAAGGTCACTAAAGCATTGCAACTGATTGATTGAATGTATTTTTTTTTATCAAGTTCAGGCATAAATCACAAATAAATACAGTAAACCTGTCTGAAAAATGGCTTATTGAGATTTACACTACAGATAGACTCCTCTGCAAAGGGGAGATGAGTACTGCATATACATACACCCACAAGGGAGGAACAGAATGAGGGAGAGAGAGAGGGAGAGAGGGGGGAGGGAGGGAGGAAGGAAGAGATTGAGATATACCGTCAGAGATTCTATAATGAAGAATTCAAGTAAAGTAGGTCTGTGACCCAAATACTAAAAAAGACCATAGTACCCCAGAACAATCATGAGGTAACTTCTGGAGAATCAGGCACATCTCTCAGTTCCAGTACTTACTTTTCAGATAGAAGAATATATTATCTGTTGTATATTGTAAATGAGTGCAGAGGGCAAGGGCATCCAACAAGTCTTACTGTTCATATGCATTTCTCCTTATATGCCTGTGCCTATGTTACCTACTAGTTTCTTGTTAGTTAAACACATTTCTTAATATGGTTTTGCTTCAAGAAGTTCATCTTTGAATTATGTTCAAAGTGGAATGAAACAGAGATGCATGATATGATTACCTATGGAAATATATGGCAAATTGAATATATGAATGTGTTACAAATGAATAAATCCCAGTCACACTGGGCATGGTTTAGGGCTGTAACAAGCCAGGTGTTTGTAGGATATCTTCTGTCACTGCTTTCTAAAAGGGGAATGCTGTCTCTTTTACTCTCAGACTAGTCTTCTTCCAAAGAAAGGGATAATGCAGCACAAATGTTTTTTTCTGTGCTTATAATTTTTCAAGTTTAAACCTTAATGTCACTGAAACCATGTTTTGACACTCTCCAGATGATAATTCTTTGAAATAAACATTTGAGTTTATTTAGATTATCTGAATTTATGTTTCCAGTATTAAGTTAAATCAGTAAACAAATGTTTCAGTTATGACTGAAATGGAGTATTCAGTTCATTTGCTGCAGACCTTACATCAACATAACATAAAGACTCTGTTATGAGATTCGGGCCTACTTCTGCAGCTGTCTCTGAGCTCCCAAATAACACAGTAGACACTATATATTAATTATGAAACTGTTGGCCAATGTCTAGGGCTTCTTATTGGCTAGCTCTGACTTAATTTCTAACCCATTTTTTTTTATCAATCGAAGTATTTCCACATGGTTTTCTCTTACCAGAGAAATGTCCAGAGACATGTTACCTCACTCATGTCCTACATAATGACTCACTGTGCCTACACCTCCCAGAATCCTCCTTGTCTCCTAGTCTCGCCTATCTCGCTTCACTATTGACCAACAGTGTTTTCATCAACCAGTAAGAGAAACATGTGTACAGAAGACTTACCCCATCATCTCCTCTTTCTGTCTAAATAAAAAGAAAGGTTTTAACTTAAACATAGTCAAATTATATATAACAAAACAGTTATTAAGCAAGAACTATAATTACAATATTTAGTTCAATAATATTTAGCAAGATTTAAAGAAAAATTTTATCTTTCCTATCTTTGTGAGTCTAAAGTCTTATATGTAACTTATCTTTTATCACAACCAAGGAAAACTATAACCATAGCTATCTGTCTTCAACTCCATTAAAGACCACAGAAGGATAATATATAAATTCTAGAATTTATAGAGACTACTCGTTGCCTGGTCAGCCACCCAAAGTTCTTCTATTATGTTCCATCTTCAGCCCAAAGGCCATAGTGTGTCTGGCAGACTCCTCAGTAAGGTAGGGAATTTTAAATTGTCTGCCTGTATTGGCAGTTTGTCAGTCACTTCTCTCTGTGTCCTATAGGATGACTGGCAGACTCTTGCATGAAGCAGGAACCCTATAGCAATGTCCATCTTGTTTCAGCAGTCATGTTCTTATGGGTCCTGCATGTCCATTTTATATAGCATAAAGTCAAACAGTCCAGACAAGAGCAGTTTCTTGCCCAAATGGCTAGTCTTGCCATATCTGAAGCAAACTCCATAATGAGTTTCTTCAATGTCTATCTTCCATTTTGACACAGTTGGTGTTGTCAGGATCAGTTGTCTCATTGTCAAGAAAAAACCCTACATCATTTTGAATGCCATATTCTGTAGGTCTTTGAAAGGTTTGAAGAATACCTGTCCACTTGAAATATATCTCTATATATCTACAAAACCTAAGTAACCTAACTATAAATTTGAAAATTATAGGTAGCTATCTATAATCTGTATTTAATTATATGTTACATGTTAAAATGAGTTACACAAATACAATACCTAAACAAGAGGAGAAATATACATATCACAAAATTGACCTTAAATTTGTATCAATAAGTGAAAATCCATTCCAATCAAAGTATTTCTATACCATGATCTCCATTTTATATTTAAAGAGATCATTAACCATTTATAACTAACCTTATTTATATGATACCAAACATTTATAAACAGTATTTGGGAATGTGGGCATTGTTGTGAAGAATATCTTCTGTCACTGCTTTCTAAAAGGGGATTGCTATCTCTTTACTCTTAGTAAAGAGACCTCTTGACTAAGAGGTACTAAAACCTCTTACACAGAAAAGGTTAACGCAGCACTAATGCTTTTTCTGTACTTATAATTTTTCATGTTTAAACCTTAATGTCACCGAAACCATGTTTTGACAGTCTCCAGATGACAATGCTTTGAAATAAACATTTTGAGTTTATTTAGATTATCTGAATTTATGTTCCCAACATCAAGTTAAATCAGTAAACAAATGTTTCAGTTACCACTGAAATGGAGTATTCAGTTCATTTATTGCATCAACATAGCATAAGGACTCCATACTAGAGAGACAAGACTCTAATTAGGATGCTTCTGATATTTTATCAACAGGTTTCACTAAAGGTTTTAGCCTTGCAACTAAGCAGCTTGTGAATTTAATAAGTCAGAACTAACCAGTGTTTTCTAGATGCTCAAAATTGGGGTTTTTACAGGATCTAAAGATTCTTATCATAGAAAAAATGTAATACTAAAGGTACCCTCCATAAAGTGTGTGAAAATGGTAGGTTGAGTTAATTTTACTTTAGTAGGCATCCATAAAGCCTTCCTTTTCCTTCTTGTCCAGAGATGTCATAGTACCAAGGAACAACAAAGCTTGAAGATTACGGTACTCATTTTTTTCTTTGTGTCCAATTTTCATTTTCTATTACATCCTAAATCTTCCTACTGCTGATGCCTTTGCCTGATGCTCAGATAGCTCCATTTTGTGTCATTTCTAGATTTGTTATTGTTGTTTTGAGAATGGGTCACTATGTGGCAGAAGTTGGCCTTGAACTTTTGTTCTTCTTGCCTACATGTCTGGAGTATTGGGATTGCAAGTCTGCTCCAGCATACTCTCTAGGGTTTTGCTTGTTTGTTTGTTTGTCTGTTTTCATAGTTATACAAGCACAGAGACTTTATAACCATAAACTAATCATTTTTGTTTGAGTTTCAGACATTGTCACTAGTGGTGGGCCATGGAGGTAGATAGTAATGCCTGCCTCCTGACATACTTTCTGGCAATAATGGCCTCCTTTATATTTGTAAGGGCTTCCCTGGTTCACCCTATGTTTGTGGCTCCCAGCTAGTTTCTTGCTTGGTCCTTTATGGAGAGAGCAGTGTGGATTTGTCATTATTGTTTGGTTTATATCATTGTGATAACCACCAATGTCACAGACTTGAAAGGAAATCATATACATCAATGTTTGGAAAAATGTAAATATTCTATTTAATGATGCAAACCGTTATGTTCTTTCATTTCTGTAGTTTTAAGTCATTTTTTTCTTTTAGGAAAATTAAACAAGTATGAATAAATAAAAATCAAATACAAATTCCTTATCTATTAATGACTGATTGTTCCCCTTGGTATTTGCTTTTCAGAAGTCCTCATTACTGATTTTTTAGCCTGAGGTCTCTGAAAATCATCCCATCCCTTTAGAAATTTAGGTGTCAAATCCTTCTAGATGTATATTTTAACACTCTAACCTTGTTTGAATCATTTATTCCCTTTAGACTGTTCACTGTCATGCTTTTAATCACTTTTCCTTGAAGAACTTAGGGTTTTTCATTCTTTTTGACTAATAGCCTTGTATTTAAAAATTATTTCTTTCCTCTTTGTAGAAATTTACTTCTTCCAGTTCCTTTAATGTCAAGAGGATAAATATGAAATAAGCCACTTTACCCCATAAAGCACAGGGCATTATGGTGAGGCATTAATGATTCAGAATGTACTGAAGCCCAAAGGCTATATGAAGATAGCACCTGGGTTATTAGGCACAAAACTTCCTTTTAGTTGAAAACCTGCACAATCTTTGCACAGAAATATAAGCAGTACCAACCTTTTCATATATCCACATCATAATAAACTTTGATTGAATTAGGGACATATAGTTTTAAACAGCTTGACTTTTTTTTCTCTTAATCCATTGCATTGAAATTGAATACAGAAATGGAGATACTCCATCTTTCCATTAGGTTCTCATTCATTCGTTTCTTCAGGTATGTAATCACTAACTCAGTCACAGTTACTGGTGCTCTCTTATTTTGTACGAGCCATATATCACTCATTTTTTTGTTGTTTGGATGCAGTCTATAGGGTATATCTAACCAGTCATTTGCCACTTGTCTGTCTGGTCTTTCTGTGGCAGTGAACTGGATTCATTTTTTCAGTTATTCATACATGTCAAGTCAGTAGCAGATTCTTCAGAACAGAATCTGCTTAAATTGTTTTATCATTGGGTTTTGAAGCAGACAGTTCTTCAGAACAGAAGGACTTTTGGTGTCCTGAAGTAGGGGACATGTGAGAAAGGTGAATGATGCCTTAGACAGATGAACAATGGGAAGCACAGGAAATAGCCTTCAAGTTTGTGGATAGAACAGCACAGTGAAGCAAAATTCAAAACTGCCAGGTAGAGTAGTGGAACCCAGGGAAATGTTAGCCAGAACCCCCTCAACAGGAATTCAGAGCCTCATTTTGAAATTCAGAATAGCTAACTTCACTGTTGAAAGCAAGTTTATTTTTTTCCCATGAGGCACTGTAACTGCTAGTGTACACTGAAGGACACTAAACTAATGTTTACCAGTGTGTTTCTTAGTCGAATTTAAGATTCCTTCATTTCTTCAGTAAAATTAAAAAGACTTTATATCTGAGATTTTTAATGAATTTCATGCATGTTAAAAAACACATTTAACTTGCTGCTTGGCTGTAAATCTCTGTATCTGCTTCCATCATTTATGACAGTTAGGGTAGTCACCATTTTGAATACAGGGGAAGGCCAGTTCAGGCACTTCCACTATTGCTAGGAGTCTTACCCTTTCTGAGGAGTGGATGGGAGGTAAGTTGGGGGTAGGTGTGTGGGGGAAGCAGTAGGAGGGGAAACTGGTTGATATATAAAATGAATAAAAATAAGTAAATTACAAAAGTACATTTAACCTGTTCTGTTACGTGATTCCATGTTCAATGGACTAGTAAACATACATCAATGCAATGATAATACTGCATTGTGGACAATATAAAAATAAAAACAAAACTCTTAGACATCCACACTGTGAAATAATTAGCTTGAATGCATCTACTATCATATAAAAGATGATTTGGGGAATTACACCTGATGCAAATGTTTTGTTTGTATGGAGCAACAGTTTAAGGACTAGTGTTTGGGTTTTAGATCTTCAGAAATTTTTATTTCCTGTATTATCTCCAAACTAACACTACTTAATACATTCAAAACAAATGTTCATTAAATATCACCTTTGTACATGATATATGCTAAGCCATGCATGAATCAGGACACAAAACTAGACAATGCTAAATTCCTCAGTGTGCTGTCTCCATAAAGAAAATTGAATATATCAATATAATATCATAGTAAGGGTGCATCAATTAAAATGTCAGAGTTGGGTAAGCAGGCAGGGAGACAGAATGTAAAAAAGGAAACCAAAGAAGTGAATAAAAGGTGTTTCCTTTTAAGAATAGCAAGCATCACTGGGATAGGGTTATGAGCATTCTGACATCACAAGATTCTAAGAAAGACCTCAGATATTGTGGCATTGTTGGATTACTAGACACAAACAGTACAAAAGTATAGAGTCAGATCCAGAAGTACGAGTTGATTTTTTTTTAAAATACAAAGCCTTTCAGGAGGCTGATTTCTTTTTCAACTTTTAAAATTTGAATTAGAAACAGGATTGTTTTACATGATAATCCCAGTTCCCTTCTCCCACCAGTCCTCCCCTACTGCCCCCCCCAACTAAAACCCTATGTATCACATATCTTTTCTGTTCTCCCTGGATGGTGATGCCTTCCATAGGGTGTCATCAAAGTCTATTGTATCTTTTGGGATATGGCCTAGGCCCACCCCCTTGTGTCTTGGCTCAGGTAGTATTCCTCTATATGGAATGGGCTCCCAAGGTCCACACCTATGCTAGGGATAAGTACTGAACTTCTACAGGAGGTCCCATAGATTTCCAAGGTGTCCTCACAGAAACCCATGTTCCTGGAGTCTGGATCACTCCCATGCTGGTATTCCAGCAAGAGTTCCCTGATCTTCAGGTTACCTGTTCCTGTTTGTTTCACCAGCCTGGTCTGGACTCCTGTGTTCTTCACTTGTCCTTCTCTGCGTCTGAGTTCCAGTTCAGTTCGGTGATTAGTTGTGGGTTTCTGCTTCTATGTCCAGCAGCTGCTGGATGAAGACTATAGGATGGCATATAAGTTAGTCATCAATCTCTTTATCAGGGGAGGGCATTTAAGGTAGTCTCTCCTCTGTTGCTTAGATTGTTAGCTGGTGTCATGTTTGTAGCTCTGCAGACATTTCCCTAGTGCCTGATTTCTCTGTAAACCAAAAATGTCTCCCTCTATTATATGTCCATTCTTGGGAGCTATAAGAATCAGAATCAGAAGGGGAGAAGAGAAGGGATGCAGAGGACATGAGAGACCAGAAAGGTTGAGTCAAGGGATGAATAGATAATATCAGGAGGGTGATTAAATGCTCCCATTAATAAGAAGTTAGACAAATGAGAGTCTGATGTAGTGAGTTAGATGTATAACCCAAGGAAAAGTAATGAACTACAGGCTATGTTAGAGATCCTGGTATTCAGACCCGACTGTAGTCCCATAGACAATATTCTAAGAAACAGACAACATTTCAATCTTTGGAACACGACTCAAGAGTTGTGTTTCCTGGAAACTAAGCACACTTCTCTTAGGTCGGTGATGCTGCCAGAGATTGAGGATCGATCATCTGCATTAGGAAAAGGGCCAGGATCTCATAAAGCCATGGCATCCAAGTACCAAAATTAAACTAAGAGGAATATCCTGCCCTCATCATTTAATACCTATCCATGGTGCTGCAGGGCCCCTGAGGGTTTCTTTTATAAAAACATTTTCAATTCAGTAAAAAATGGAGTCAAATTAAGATAAGGAAACCCAACTTTGATATATAAATGCACAAAATATACATAGTTTTAGTTACTTAAACAATATTTTGCTTTAATAATTTAATGTCTTTTTAAGAATTTTTCCTAAAGAAAAATATTTCAAGATACAAAACTAAAACATATTAATTTATATGCTAATTAAAATTTTACTAAAAATTAAATAATCCTTGGCTGGTACTTCATATCTAAAGGACTTGAACTCCCTTTTTATTATTGATTGCCATGAAACAGTGTGATATTTTTAGTGAATAATTTGGTGGAATTAGAATTCCTTGCATGCTATATTTTCCCACTTATTTAAATATGTTAAAGGAGTTTTGTTGATGAAGAAGCACCTCACAGGGCACATATCATTTCTTTCCAAAATAAGGGCAATACTTTGCCATAATTTATCCTGACTACAGAGAATATTTTCCATTTATAGTTAAACATTGTGTCTTAGATTTTTACACAAGTATATACTGTTAAATATTTCTCTGAAATATTGTATCATTTTTTATAAATCTATAGTTTTATCAAGACAAAAACTGACAGTATGGTATGAAGTTTACATTTAAACAAAATTTTCACATATATCTAACACATGTTTTAAAAGATTTTACAATGTAGTTCTAGATTCAGGCCAATACTAAAAATTGATGGATCTCATGATTCAAGACAGTATTTTTGACATCCATTAATCTGAATATTTTGTATTCTCAAGTGAACTACTACCCCAATATGAAATTTAGTCTCCTGAGTCCAGGGTTTGTGAAGTCATTCAACCCATGAATTGACTCAACGGAATTTGTGCTGTCAGTAACTGAACCTGCCAAGAGCAGTTTCAGGATTCAAAGCTGAAAACAACAACAACAACAACAAAAACCAACCAAACAAACAAAAAACCAACCAACCAACCAACCAAACAAACAAACAAAAAGCCCCAAACAAAAACAAAAGTTCCAAGAGTTTCAACCCTAAGAGCGCAGGCCCTCTGCTCCCATCTCCCATAGGCCTGCCTGCAATACTTGAGCCAGTGGCTTTAGATGGTCAAACTGATATTTGTAACTTCGTAACTGGAAAAAGGTATTTTTCTCTAATTTCAGTAATTAGCACCTCTAAAGGCAGAACAGTCTCACCAAAGCTGCCATTTGAAGATGGAAACTGACTGAGGAGGGAAAGTTTTATTGGAGAAATATTGTATCTTTAGGTTGTCTTTAGACAACCAATGGCAATTTTCTTGAATAACGATTGTGTAATTTTATTGATTGATACATATGAATAGGAACAAGAGTACTAGCCTTTTCTCTGTTTAACCATTTCCATTAGAAATGGTATCATCCGTAATGGTAAGTATACAAAATGATGTATGTGTGACTATAGGAATATGGTAAGGCTTAATGCTTCTAAATTCATATTACATTGATTTATGACTTCTGATTGTGAGAATTGTTATTTCTGCCATTGTTTGGTCATTTAGTCTATTTAATTTACCTCTTAAAAACCTGATCTTTGTATTCAGATGTCTTGATGACATTCAAATAGCTTCAAAGCAGTGTTTTACTTCTTGAGAGTCAAATAAACTTCCAAAGATGTGAATCAATTATTTTCTGAATCAGTAAGGAGTAGTTAACAGTACATTAACAAAACCATGGGCAGAAAATATGTGCTTCCACAATCATATTTAAGTTTTATAAAGAAGGAAATATAAAATTATGCTCCTTTAACAACTTAATTTTACTTTAAATATAATAATTTCACTTTTCCTTCCCTTTCCTTCCCCATAACCCCCCTCATCCCTTTCTTCTAGGCCCTCTCATCTCCCCCTGCACTTCTATTCAAATTGATGTTCTCTTTTCCTTTGTTATTACACACACACACACACACACACACACACACACACACACACACACAGACACACACACTCCTTCTAAGTCTGTATACACATGGATATATTTATATAGGATTTCAGGGCTGACCACTTTGTATTAGATACCAATTATGGGGCCCATATTTGGGACAGCCTAATTCTTCCTCTCTCAGCAGTCATTAGTTTCCCATAGTGCCATGAAAAACTTAACTTTTAATGAATATGGCTGAACTATGTATCTCTTGAGAATATGATACCTGAGTTGGATAATTTATTTCATCATTTGTGTCTATTATTGTCTGCAAAGTATCAATTCTGTTAGTTCTATTTCAGTCCTCCAGTATTATTAAAACTTAACTATCCCTGCATGTGAACATAGACAGCTGTTTCCTAGACAATCTATTGATGCAGCCTGTGTGTATCACTCCAAGGTAGTAGGATTAGGTTTAACATTCAGGCATGACTTAGAATACTGTCATCTCTGGGAGTACTGACAGCAGTCGACATCACTTGGTAATGAAGACTCTTAGTCACTCCTGTTGTTGCCTTATCTTTCCTAATCATTGTTTCCCATGTCTTTATTGTCTTTATACTTTACAAATGGTAAGCTATGCTTCTCACCAGGATTTCTGTATTACTTGGAATGATGATGATGATCAGTCTAGATGGGATTCTTCTACTTATGTTTAGACTATTTTACTCTAACACTTGGAAATGCTGTTTATACCTCAGGAACCCTATGTCCTCACCTTTTCTGGGTGTTTGCCTCCTTATTGTTTCAGAAAACACAGCTCTCCTGTGGCATTCCTTCTGCAGTTTTTAAGTGATGATTCTTCACTGTTTCTAATGTTAAATCTTGGAGTAAATGCAGAGTTAATGTCACTGTCTCTTCTTATGGTCACATCAACACTTCTGACAGTTTTGAGAAATCAGCCTTGAACAAGTTCTAGAAAAGTCTGCCTTTTTCATGGCCATGTCACTTGATCATTTCTTTGCTTTACCAGTGCTATTCACTATGTGCTTAGCCATTCTTTCCTGTTAAACAGGCACTTTAATGAGCTTCTTTCCCACTATAGCCTTCCTCTCTTGCCAAGTTGCACCATTACTCTGAATAACTTCATCATTCAAGCGAAAACCTATTCATCGTTAAGGCTGCTCATTTTCTTTGCCTCCTTATCTCTAAAGACTTACATGTTCAGCTTACTTCAGGAATAAGCTCCCATAGTCACATTACCACCAGATTATTTCACAAAATCACCAATTAAAATACCGTTTTCTACCATGTCTCCCTTAAAATACTTCTGTTTTTATTTTCTTTTTGTATGGCTCTAATTGTATCTATTTAGAGAATATAGTATAATGAATAGAAATATCTATGCAGTGTGTAATAATAAGATCAAAATGGTTGACAGTTTCATCTCAAACATTAAAAATTGACACATAATAATTATGCATATTTTTGAGATTCAGTATAATATTTCAGTACATGTATAAAGCATATACTGATCAAATCAGGGTAAGTAACAGTTACATTTCTTTATTATCTCTTTGTATTTGGCCCATACTGGGTCTTCTCTACAAGTTATTCATAAGATATGTAAGAGGCTACTGTGAACTGTAGTCACTCCAGTGTGCTATTGGAGCACTAGAAATTATTACTACATCTGTGTTTTGTATTGTCCCTCCTCTGTAGACTTCCCAGACTGTAATAATTTCTATTCTACATTTAGAGCAACTGTTTGTAGCATTTACATATGGAGGAGAATATGTGTGCTGTTGTGCTCATAATCATCACACACACACACACACACACACACACACACACACACACACACACACACTTAACTTTAGATCCTCAATAATAAAAAAGTATGTTCATTATTTTCCAACCTCACTTGATTCTTCACCCCCCTTTCCTTACTTTCCTTCTTAATCCAAAGTTTAATTATAGTTTCCTCAGTATCATATACCTCTTCATGTTTGTCATTGCCTTATATCTACTGGAAAAGTTCCACCAGCATAAATATCTTATCATATTTTTCCATGACTTTCCGAGTACCTGGATTCTGGAGGAAGATACTCTTATGAAAATTTATTGTCACTATACATTGTGGATTGATAATTTCAGATTGGTTTTTGCTTTTTCTAGAAATTCATCTGTAGAAGTGTCTTCAGGATCATCTATTCTAGCAAAAAGTATGTCAGATCTTTCACTAAACCTTACCAACAGTGTTTTCTACTTTACAGGAATGTAAAGGCTAAGTCCAATTGTCTTAGCAGATATACTTGTCTACCTGTGTCTCTGCCTAATCTCTCATCCTTCACTTTTTGATAATAGAGAATTTCTCTGAATGCTTGGCACTAAACACTCCAGCTGTGCTTTGATATCTATTTAGTGTCTTGTCTTTTCCTTAGCATTTCACTATGAATATGACTTTCAATCTATTCCTTTCTTTTTCTGTTTCTTTTTCTCTTACATCCCTTCTCTCTGTGTCTCTCTCACACATATATGTTTATACATGGTATGATTTCATACATTTTACACACACACACACACACACACACACACACACACACACACACACATACATGTATAGTTCTATATCATTACAATAAACAAAGTCTCCTGCCATCCAATCTTTGCTTACTCTGAAACTCTTCAATCTACTTTATTTTTGAAACTATGTTTCTTGGACGATTGTTTTTGTTTATTTCTTCATTTCTTTATTACACTACTTCTCAGTCACTTCACCTTAACTTCTCCTTCAAAATAGAGCCCTCTCAAAGTCAGTAATTAGATCCGTATTCTATGCTCAATACATTTTATTTTTATTGCACTTTGGCCAATAGCATTTCTTAATAAAACCTTATCATTGTTATGAGTCATTCCTTCCTTGTCATTTTTCAATGTGACATTTCCCTGGATTTTCTCCTCTCTCCATATTCCCTCTTCTATTTTCCTTTTCAGGCTCAACCAGTTCTTGATGGTTACACTTTTTATGACTTGTTTTGAGTTTTATAGTCTTATTTTCTGTTTTCTTAGGTAACCATTACCTTAGTTACCATGTATAAAATGATAATCCCTAGATACTTATCACAAATTCACATCTCTTTGAGCTTAAGGTAGAAATTTTATTTGCTTAGTTAACACAGCTTTTTGACGAAGTATTTCAGAGTTATCAGGTTTCATTGTTGATGGGCTATACCACTGGTCTCTATTTCAGAAAAAGATAACATAATTGTAAAACAAAAAAGCAGGGAATATAGCAAGATTTTGTTTCTACATGCTATACAAGTTTCATTTGTTTTCTTTTTAAAATGGTTCATCAATTAAGACTCTTTCTTATCTCCGTTATTACCATTGTATACCAAGTTTCCATTATCTTTTGTCTATAATGGAGAAATGTCAATCAGTTCCTCATGTTTTGTTTTACCAATGAGTCATCGTTTATGTTAGAAAAATTATAGGCAAACATACTTAACGTTGTCAAGAAGGCCCTTTGCTGCTTATCATGTCTCTGGTCTTCCTCTTGGCCTCTTGGCTTTATATTCTGTTGACCTTGAATACCTTGGCTATAACAGATTGTTCACATTAGAGGTTTTATGTATGTTTTTTCTCTCAGTCATGAAAACTTTCTTCTTTCTCCGCCTTTGTGTGTTAACTCGTTTAGCTTTAATGTCACAGTACAGTTACTGTTCCTGATTCAAGTATAAATCATATTTACACACACACACACACACACACACACACACACACATTTATATATGTATATATATTGCATTTCCCTGTAGAATTGTGATTATTTTCCTCTTATACCTATTTCAGTTTGTAATTATATATCATCAGTATAATTATTTGATTAGTATGGCTTCTTGACTAGACCAGATTCACTGAGAATAAAGCGTCTTTGCTTTTTTTTAAAAACTCATAGTCACTATTATCATTTCATAACATAATGGCTATCTCATTGTAGAAGTGCTTCCAAATACTTATGTAATTAGTTAATTAATCTTGGTAGATGATCAAAGAAGGGAAGCCACCTAAGGTAAACAAATTTAGAAGAAAAATTTAGCTGTTTCAGTTAAAAGTAATTAATAAGTTTTAGCTCCTGATGTAAAATGGTAGAAACTCTTTTCTCTTATTCCAAAATATTAGTACCCATTAAGGTCAAGTCCACAAAATTCAGAGTAATGAAGTATTAGTCTGAGACATTTTCAAATATCTGTTCATCTCCCTCCTGCCTATATCCCCAGGCAATAATATAGTATACTTTTGTGGTAGGGTGAGATCGGATTAGAGACATGTGACTTGTACTCAAAAGTTGCCCTGATAATTGTGATACAAGTTCACTTCCCAAGGTCAGAACAAGTGATGTTTGCAGGTATGCTTATATAATCACTTAACAGCCTAGTGACCTATAGTAATCTAAGGCAAGGAAGTGTGGAGAAGAGTGACTATTTTTGTTGTTGTTGTTATTTTTTCGAGACAGGGTTAGTCTGTATAGCTTTGGAGTCTATCCTGGCACTCGCTCTGGAGACCAGGCTGGCCTCGAACTCTCAGAGATGTGCCTACCTCTGCTTCCTGAGTGCTGGGATTAAAGGTATGTGCCACCAATGCCTGGCTGAGAAGAGTGACTATTTACAGACACTGTTTGCTCAAAGGGAGTATCAAATAAAACAGAAAAATACACATGCAACAATTGAGGAAATGTTTAGTATTCCTAAACAGACAAAATGTTGTAACAACTTGAGAACTATCAATTTGAGATAGACTTGGAAGTTGAAGTGTGTCTGAGGTGATAAAGGGATATCATCCACAGAGGTATACTTCCTTAGAGATGTACCTATAAATTTATTTTTTGTAATTCTTAAAATTTACATTACAAACAAGCTTGTTTCACATGTCAGTTCCAGCTTCCTCTCCCTGCCCTCCTCCTCTGCTCCCACCAACTGTCCCAACCCCCCACCCTATCCCCACTCTGCTCCACAGGGAGGGGGAGGGGAGGCACTCCATGGAGGATTTCTAAAGTCTGTCATATCATGCTGAAGAGGGCCTAGGCCCTCCCCCCATGTTTCCAGGCTGAGAAAACATCCCTCCATTTTTAATGGGCTCCCAAAGTCCATTCCTACTCCAGGGATAAATACTACCCAAGGCCCCAAAGACTGCTGAGGCCTCCTCACTGACACCCACATTCAGGGGGTCTGGATCAGTTCCATGATGTCCTGTTAGCTGTCATTCTGGGGTCCATCAGCTCCCCATTGTTCAGGTCAGTTGTTTCTGTGGGTTTCACCAGCCTAGTCTTGACCCCTTTGCTCATCACTCCTCCCTCTCTGCAACTGTGTTCCAGGAGTTCAGTTTAGTGTTTAGCTGTGGGTGTTGCCTCTGCTTCCATCAGTCATGGGAAGAAGGGTCTAGGATTGCATATAAGGTAGTCAGAAATCTCATTATCAGGGAAGGAAATTTAAGGTAGCCTCTCCATTATTGTTTAGATTGCCAGTTGGTGTCATCCTTGCAGATCTCTGGAAATCTCCCTAGTGCCAGATATCTCAAACCTATAATGGCTCCCTCTATTATGGTATCTCTCATCCTGCTCTCCTCTATTCTTCCACAGACTCAAACTTCCTACTCCCCCATGTCCTCCTATCACCTCCTCTTCTCCCCCCATGCTCCCAATCAGTTCAGTAGATGAATAGCCACAAACAACATAAAATATCTTGGGGTAACTCTAACAAAGCAGTGAAAGACCTGTATGACAAGAACTTTGAGGCATTAAAAAAATTAAAGAATATATCTGAAAATGGAAAGATCTCCCATGATCTTGGATAGGTAGGATCAACATAGTAAAAAAATGGCAATCTTACCAAAAACAATCTACAGATTCTATACAATCCCTATCTAAATCCCAGCACAATTATTTACAGATCTTGAAAAAACAATTCTCAACTTTATATGGAAAAACAAAGACCCAGGATAGCCAAAACAACCTTGTACAATAAAGGAATCTTCTGGAGGCATCAAGATCCTTGACTTCAAGCTGTTCTATAGATCTATAGTAATGAAAACAGCTTGGTATTGGCACAAAAATAGACAGGTAGACAAATGGAAACAAATTGAAGACCCTGATATTAACCCACCACACCTATGAACACCTGATCTTTGGCAAAGAAGCTAAAATTATACAATGGAAAAAAGAAAGCATCTTCAAAAATGGTGCTGGCATAACTGAATGCTGGCACATAGAAGACTGCAGAAAAATCCATATCAACTACCATGCACAAAACTGAAGTTCAAATGGATCAAATATCTCAAGATAAATCCAGCCACAGTGAACCTCTTAGAAGAAAAAGTGGGAAGTACCCTTGAATGAATTGATACCGGAGACTGCTTCCTGAATATAACACCAGTAGCACAGACACTGAGATGACAATTAATAAATGAGACCTCCTGAAACTGAGAACCTACTGTAAGGTAAAGGACACAGTCAACAAGACAAAAAGGCAGCCCACAGAATGGGAAAAGTTATTCACCAACCCCACATCTGAAAGAGGGCAGATCTCCAAAATTTACAAAAAACTCAAGAAGCTGGTCTCCAATACACCAAATAATCCAATTAAAAATGGGGCATAGAACTAAATAGAGAATTCTCATTGAGGAGTCTGAAATGGCTGATAGACACTTAAAAAGTGTTCAACATCCTTAGCCATCAGGGAAATATAAATCAAAACAACAGTGAGATACCATCTCACTCCTGTCAGAATGGCTAAAATCAAAAACACCAATGGCAATTTTATGCTGTAGAGGATGTGGAGAAAGGGGAACACTCCTCCACTGCTGGTGGGAGTGCCAACTCATACAGCCACTTTGGAAATCAGTATGGAGATTCCTCAGGAAAATGGGAATCAGTTTACCACTAGATTCAGAAATTCCATTCTTAGTCATATACCCAAAGGATGCTCATTCATACAATAAGGGCATCTGTTCAACTATGTTCATAGCAGCATTATTTGCAATAGCCAGAACCTGGAAGTAATCTAGATGAACCTTAACTGAAGAGTGGATGGAGAAAATGTTGTACATTTATATAATGGAGTACTACTCAGTGGAAAAAAACAATGGAATCTTGAAATTCACTGCAAAATGAATGGCACTAGAAGAAACCATCCTGAGTGAGGTAACCCAGTCACAAAAAGACAAACATGCTATGTTCTCACTCATATATGGATTTTAGATGTGTAGCAGGGGATTGCCAACCTACAATCCCACCACCAGAGAGTCTGGGAAACAGGGAGAACCCTAAGAGAGATATGCATGGTACCCTGCATAAGGGGAATAGGTAAGGATCTACTGAGTTGCTAAATTTAAAGTTGTATCATTTATTGGTCTGTGGACATACTCTTGCATTATAGATATATTGGTTTTGCTTTACTTTGATGTCTTTATTACAAAACAAAGTTCTAAAACACAGAACACTATTCAATGTGTTTCTAAAGAGACTTTAGTATTGGGGCATAGATGTTCAGGATTGAGACTTCATCTTGATGGACTTTTCCTGTGATGAGTATGAAATGCCCTTCTTCATCTCTTTTGATTGCTTTTAGTTTAAAGTCTAATTTGTTAGATATTAGGATTGCTACACCAGCTTGTTTCTCGAGCCCATTTGATTGGAAAATTTTTCCCATCCTTTTACTCTGAGGTAACGCCTGTATTTGAAGTTGAGGTGTGTTTCTTGTAAACAGCAGAGGGATGGATTCTGTCTTTGTATCCATTCCGTTATCCTATATCTTTTTATGGGTAAGTTAAGACCATTAGGGATATTAATGCCCATTGTTCATTGGTTCTTCTTTGTTTTGGATTTATTGTTGGTGATGTCATTGCGTTTCTTTTTGTGTTTGGTAAAATTAGATTATCTATTGCCAGTGTTTTTGTCAGTGTAGTTATGTTCATTTGGTTGGAGTTTTCCTTCCAGAACCTTCTGTAGTGCTGGATTTGTGGATATGTATTGTTTAAATCTGTTTTTTTTTTTTCATGGAATATCTTGTTTTCTCCATCAATAGTGATTGAAAATTTTGCTGGGTATAGTAGTCTAGGTTGACATCCATGTTCACTTAGTGCTTGTAGGATATCTATCCAAGACCTTCTGGCTTTCAGAGTTTCCATTGAGAAGTCGGGTGTGAATCTGATTGGTTTGCCTTTATATGTTACTTGGTCTTTTTCCTTTGCTGCTCTTAATATTTTCTCTTTATTCTGTAGATTTTGTGTTTTGATTATTATGTGTCGGGGGGACTTGTAAGACCATTCTGGAAATCAGTATGGCGGTTGCTCAGAAAAATGGGAATCAGTCTACCTCAAGATCCAGCCATTCCTCTCTTGGGTATATACCCAAATAGTGCATATTCATTCAACAAGGACATATGTTCAACCATGTTCATAGCAGCATTGTTTGTAATAGCCAGAACCTGGAAGCAACCTAGATGCCCCTCAACTGAAGAATGGATTGAGAAAATGTGGTACATTTATACAATGGAGTACTACTCAGCAGAAAAAAAGCAATGGAATCTTGAAATTCACAGGCAAATGGATGGAACTAGAAGAAACCATCCTGAGTGAGGTAACCCAGTCACAAAAAGACAAACATGGTATGTACTCACTCATATATGAATTTTAGACATAGAGCAAAGGATTACCAGCCTATAATCCTTTTCACCAAAGAAACTAGGAAACATGAAGGACTCTAAGGGATAAATGGTCCCCAGGAATGGAAGTGGCATGAACTCCTGAACTAATTGGTAGCATGAGGTAGAGGGGAAGGAGCTGCTACAGTAAGAGCAAGAGAAGAGGAGTAGAGGAGAGGAAATGGAGGGGCAAAAATATTGAGTTGGGGGAAGAATAGAGGAGAGAGAGCAGGATGAGAGATACCATATCAGAGGGAGCCATTATAGGTCCGAGAAGAGATCTGGAACTAGGGAGATCTCCAGAGACCTACAAGGATGACACGATCTGACAATCACCAGGCAATGGTGGAGAGGATAACCTAAAAGCCCTTCCCCTAAAATGAGATTGATGACTTCTCTTTATGCCATCCTAGAGCCCTCACCCAGTGGCTGATGGAAGCAGAGACAGACATCCACAGATATACACTGAGCTGAAATCGGGAATTTAGTTGAAGAGAGGGAGGAATGAAGAGCGAAGGGGTCTGTACCAGGTTGGAGAAACCCACAGGAACAGTTGGCCTGAACAAGGAAGAGCACATCAACCCCAGATGCTGTCTGGGAGGCCAGTTCAAGATTGATCCAGACCCCTGAACATGGATGTCAATAAGGAGGCCTCTGCACTCTAGGGAGCCTCTGGTGGTAGAGTAGTATTTTTCCCTGGTGCAAGAAGGGACTTTGAGAGCCCATCCCATGAGAAGGGTTACACTCTGGCCCTGAACACATGGGGAAGGGCCCAGGCCAGCATAGGAAGATTTGGTGGACTTTGCAGAGCCCCCATTGAGGGCCCTACCCTGCCTGGGGAGTGGTGGGTGGATGGAGTGGGGGTAGGCTGGGGGTTGGGGAGGAGGGATGGAGGTGAGGAGAGGGAGAGGGAGAAGGGACTTACATGTGAAACAAGCTTGTTCCCTAACTAGAACTAATAAATAAATTAAAAAAAAAACCCTGGTCTAAAAAAAAAAGAGAGACTTTATCAATAGAGGAAGGGGTGGGAAGGTTTACAATTAAATGTATTTACATGTTAGAAATTTCTATTAATGCCTAGATTTATTTATGAATTTATTTCTTGTTCTTCATGTAAAATATGAACACTCTATATAGGATGACGTGCAACTTTCTCTATAATTCTCCAGAGGTTATCAATGCATACATTTATTATTATTTTTTATTTTTGGTTTTTGAGACAGGATTTCCCTGTGTAGCTTGGAAAATCCTATCCTGGTACTCACTTTGTAGACTAGGCTGGCCTCGAACTCACAGAGATCTGCCTGCCTCTGCCTCTTGAGTGCTGGAATTAAAGGAAAGCACCACCAATACCCAGCTTTATTATTTAGGGAATTAATAATCATCTGTTCTGATTCAGAAATCTTACTGGTGAATATGGGAAAGCATCAGTAAACAGACACTAAAAACGTAGCTTTTTTTTCAGGAAAAGAAAAAAGGAATTTTGTCAAGTTTCGTCATATAAGGAGGAAACCCAGTGAATAGAGTAACAGGAAAATCTTGGTATTTTAGAGACAACATCAATAAATTCTTGGCTGTGTGAAGCAATAAGAGATGAGAGGCTATACTTTATCAATTACTGTGAAAGGAGAAGGAATTTAGAGCTATATTTTAAAGGTTTAAAATTGGTAGAAGGATTAAGTGTAAATGCTAGAAGAGAGGAATTTTCACAGATGACTATATACTTTTTTTTATGTGTCTGGCAATTAGTTTTCAATGACATTTAGAATATTGGTATAGGAAAAAAGATTGAGGAAAGGAAGATAAAATATTCAGATTTTGATGTGTTGATCAGGCTTATTAAGTATAATTTGCATTCAATGAAATTAATCTTTTTTAAAGGCTTGGTTTTATAAGCCTTGACAAATATCTGTGGTCCTATATCTACCATCAAAATGAAGATACAGAATACATCAATTACCCTCTATGTTCCCAAATGTCTTTTTCTTTTCAATTTTCTTTGCCTACATGTAGCTGCTGGAAAACACTATTTTCTGTTCTTAAACTTTTGTCTTTCGAAGAGTATCACGTAAACAGAATCAAAGCATACAGCAGCTTTCGTCTGGCAGCTTCTCCTTATTATAATGCTCTTGGGAATCACCTATAAGTTTGCTTGTGATTTTAGTTTGTGCCTCGCTGGGGATGCCATAATGTAGTTACAGGAAAACTTATTTATTCATGGTTAATGGGTATTTCTGTGTTTTTCATTTTGCAGTGATTGTGAAGAAAGATATAAAGAGGCCGAAAAGAGCTAAATGTAGAGGCAAAATCTTGGCTGATTGAAACCTGATGAGTGAGACGCTCATAGGGAGTATGCAGAACCTACAAAGTGTGTGGAGAGTCAGATGAGTCAAAAGGGCCAAAAATGAAATCCTTAGAAAATCAGCTTCTAAAAGGCAGCCAAGGGAGAGGAAGCCCTGAAGGAAATAGACAAAGAATGGCAGAGAGATGTAGTGTGCACTATAAAAAGTGTCATATCATAGAAACCTGGGGAGCTGAGTTAAAAGAGGTCAAACAATGTTTTAAAAGAAAGATGTAATGAATGCCTCACAAAGCAAAAGCCGAATGAACGTTAACAATGGTGAACTGAATTAGGTAGTATCATCATATTAAAGGAATGAACTTGAATAAATTAGCACAGGACTTCAAAGAAATCTTTAGGTTTAGACTACCACCCTCAGATGAAAAGTTTTGGGAGTGTAATTTCTTTGGAGGGGACAGGAGTCAATATTATTTTGGGGGCTTAATGGAATTCTTCTGGGACTTAGGTGTAACAAGAGAGTTGAGTAACCCAGTACAGCAGATATGGCATTTGCCAGAGCAGGGCTGATTGGTCTAAACTCAAGGAGGTGAGAATCTAGAGAACTTACCAAAAGGTGAATAAGCAGCTGAGATTCAGTGTTAAGAGGATGATATCTACCATCAACCCTGTGAGTGAATTTAACAATGTGCACTTGCTCAGTTGAGCCTTCACTTGAGGACAAAGTCCTGGTTAACACTTTATCTGTGCTCTTTTGGGAAATTTTGGGATATTCTGAATTTCTGGCCAATAGAAACTGTGAGGGCAAAGATGGGTTCTTTTAAGCAGTCAAATTTTGGATTCATTTGTTATATAGGAATAAATAACACACATGACCTAACACCTCATTAGCCAAGTCACTTTAGGAGCTTGCAATTGGCCATGCTGGACATCTGAGTTTTTAAAATTGGTTAATGGTATATATTTTTACTCCTGTAGGGGAACAGGCTGTTAAAATGTTTGCTGGAACTTTACTGCATGTACAATTCAGAATTTCTGGAGCTGGCAAAGTAGATATTCTGATACATTAAGATATAAGAAAAATTGAGACTGTAGATATATGTCTAGAAGAGAAGAACTGGCTTCATAGAGCATGTATAGTGTAGGGAGGCTCAGAGTCAGCTCAAGACATCACATCAGAAAGACATATGTGGTATGTATTCACTCATAAGTGCATATTAGATGTAAAGCCATGGATAGCCAGGCTATAATCCACAACCCCAGAAAAGCTAGGTAAAAGGAGAGACTTTGAGAGGAACACACATGGAGGGCCCCAGGAATGGAAATAGTTAAGATCTCTTGGGTAAACTGTGAAGGGTGTAGAAGGGAGGGAATAGAAGATAGGACCATTAGGGATCAAGAAAACTGAGTTAGGGGAGGGACAGAGAGGGAAGAGATATCTTGATATAGGGACTCATTATGGGGTTAGGGAGAAACCTGGTGCTAGAGAAATTCTCAGGAATCCATAAGGATAACACCAGATAAGACTCCTAGCAATAGTGGAGACATCTGAATAAGCTTTCCCCTTTAATTAGGTTAATGACTACCCTAATTGTCATCATGGAACCTATACCCAATAACTGATGCAAACAGATGCAGTGACCCACAGCCAAGCACTGTGCTGAGCTGGAGTTCAGTTGAAGAGAGGCAGGAGGGATCATATGAACAAGGGGGGGGGGGTCAAGAGCTTGATGGGAAAAACCACAGAGACAGCTGACCTGAGTTAGTGGGAGCTCATGGACTAAGGACTGACAGCTGGGGAACCTGCATGAGACCAAACTAGACCCTGTGAATGTGAGTGACAGTTATGAGACTTGAGCTGTTGGGGGGATCCCTAGCAGTGGTACCAGGAACTATCTCAGATGCATGACTGGCTTTTTGGAGCCCATTCCCTGTGGTGTGATACTTTGCTCAGCCTTGATACTTGGTGTGTGTGGGGGTGGTCTTGGTCCTGTCTCAGTTGGAATGCTAGAATTTTTGACTCCCCAAGGAAGGTTTTATCCCTCTGAGGAGTGGATTGGAGTGTGGGAAGATGGTGAGACAGGGGATGGGAGAAGGGGCACAAGAGGAAACTGAGATTGGTATCTAAAATGAAAAATAAATGTTTTAAAATAGAAATAAAATATATAATAAATGAAAACCCATGAAATAAAGACATACCAAGGCCAACTTCTCAGCAAAAAGAATTATTTGCACCAGAGGGATAGAAGGCAGAGAGTAAGAGACAAAGACTGGAAGGAGAGGGAAAGGGGTGTTTGTCCCAGAGGGACAAAGAACTGCCTTTGGATAGAGAAGAGACAGATGTGCTCCATAGGAAAATGATGGTTTATAAAGGTAAAAGAGGAAACCCCATTTTAGAATGAGGTGTTTAATTTTAATTGAGTAGGTTAATTAGGTGAGGCAAAGGGGGCTTTTGATTTCTGATCTTCAATATTGTGATAGCTGGACCCTGGTAGGCAACCCAAATAAGGGAATAGTCTTGGGGTGCAGCTTATGAATATAATATAACAATTTTTAGCAAGGCAGAGGGAATTAAGGACTGCCAAAACAATGTTTGCCAGATGCAGCTAGAGTTGCTTCAGGTAGTAGACAAAGGGAGACAGAGCAGAGATTAATAGGTCTGTTAAACACTTTGTGCCCAGGGACAGACAATGACCCCTCAGATAGACATACTTAATTAGAGTGTGAGACTCTCATGGTGAGTGGCTGGGCATTATTATATTGACCATAAACTAGAGGCAACCTTAGATTTTCTTTACCCTCTTTGGTAAAAAACAGAAATTTTAGGATTAGCTTAGCACTTCAAACACTGTAGGAAGTCCAAAGTTTCAATTTCTAACAAAAACAAACAAAAAATACTAACACAAACACAATGAAAAATTGCCCCAACCCCCCCTCAAAAATTAGAATTTTTGTTCAGATTGAAACAATCAAAAGATCAAAAGCAATAAATATATTCCGTTAATGAAATTAGCTAATGAGATGGGTCTAATAGCAAAATAAATAAGCTACATCCATTTACAGTTATTTTTCTTTAATGTGAGATATTCTATTTTAAATTCATACAGACTATTAACGATAATTGCAAAATAAAATTTCATATTGCTCTCTTTGTATTAAAGTTAAGGAAGCATTTTATTTCCTTGTAATTTTGTTTATTAATTACAGCTCTGGATATATGCTTCTCATTTGTGGTGACAAACTGCTGCTATTGGAAGGAGTGGAGAGAAGGGTTGTCTTTCTTTTTTTATGGAACAATTACCTAAAAGTGAGGTTTTCTTTATTTTTTTCATTATAGTTGAACTTGATTTTATGCTATTTTTCACCTACTATTGGTTTTTAAACTGTCACAGGAGATTGACCCTGTGAGTAGAATAGAGAAAATAGTTTAAATCTTTCTTTTTTGTTGGGATGAGTGGATGTACAGATGATTTCATGTGCTATGTCCTGCTTATTTGTATCATTATACAGGACAGGCTTCATTGATGTGAGTTTATCTCAAGGCAATAATCTTGAAGGACTTAAAAACATCTAAAGATATTAAAAATATTAGCTAAAGGTTCGGTTCTTGAATTTGGATATAAGTTATACAGCTGGGACAGCAGTACCACTGAAATGCTTACCTGTGACCCAGTTACCATCACTCTTCCTCCCTTCGGTTGGGGTCTGGGGGGTGCAGGACTACACAGTGACCTTCTCTGCTTAACCTTCTTTCTGAAATTGTTACCAAGTAATGTGTAATAACATCTTTCTCCTTCCCAGATGGAAAACAACACCAGCTTTGAAAAGTTATAGCTAAAATTTTTTAATGTGTTTAGAATCAGATCTTGGTCCCACTGCCAGTGGCCTCATATACACCCTGTCACCTGTCTTCAGGGGACCTAGTTTTGTCCTATTCAGGTTCCCTAGATGTCAGTCTAGAGGCTGTGATCTCTTACAAGCTCGGATCAGCTGATTCTGTGGGTTTCCGCCATCATGGTCTTGACTCCTTTGTCCTTAATATCCGCTCCTGCCTCACTTTCATTGTACTCCAGGAGCTTGGCCTAATGGTAAGTTGTGGGTTTCTGCATCTGCTACTACCTGTCTCTGGAAGAGGGTTCTAGCTTCTCTGGGGTTGTGGCTTGAAGGTTGGTTATACTTTGCTTTTTGCGTGGTATCCACTTATGAGTGAGTACATAATATATTTGTCTTTCTGGGTCTGGGTTACCTCACTCAGGATATTTTTTTCTAGTTTTGTCCATTTGACTGCAAATTTAAAGATGCCCTGTTTCTTACCACTGAATAGTACTCGATTGTGTAAATGTACCACATTTTCTTTATCCATTCTTTGGCTGAGGGACATCTGGGTTGTTTCCAAGTTCTGACTATTACAAATAATGTTGTTATGTACATAGTTGAGCAAATGTCCTTGTGTTGTGATTGTGCCTCCCTTTAGTCTATGCTCAAGAGAGGTATTGCAGGGTCTTGAGGTAGATTGATTCCTAATTTTCTCAGAAATCACCATACTATTTCCACAGTGGCTGTACAAGTTTGCACTGCCACCAGCAATGAAGTAGTGTTCCCCTTTCTCCACAACGTTTCCAGAATAAACTGTTGTTGGTGTTATTGATTTTAGCCAATCTGACAGGAGCAAGATAGTATCTCAGAGTTGTTTTGATTTGTATTTCCCTAATGGCTAAGGATGTTGAGCATTTCCTTAAGTGTCTTTCAGCCATTCATGATTCTTCTATGGAAAATTGTCTGTTTAGATCTGTACTCCATGTTGCAATGGATTATTTGGTAGTTTGATGTCTAGTTTCTTTAAGTAGTAGGATTTTCTAAACAGCAGGGAGATAGAACACAGGAAGATGTAAGTCTGGAGCTGATGGAGAGCCAGGTAAGTCCTCTCAGACACATCTGTCAGCAGTGCAACAGAAGCTGTAGGGAAACTCCAGTGCCTAGAGGGGAGGAAGAAGAATGATAAGGAAAAACAGGACAAGTCAGATCACAGCCATGGGAGAAATGGGCACATTGTGAGAAGCAACTATAGCAAGTATAGTGGAGAGTGGTGGAAAGGGTTTCTAGATAGATTCCAAAAACAGCAGGAATTCAACTATGCAAGCAAAACACAAGGCTAGAGTCACATTAGCAGGCATTGGTTCTGGGCTGTCAATCTTGTTCTAGAATATTAGACAGAGCCTTCACCAGCCCATTAGCTGTAGTCAGGATTGCTCTTTGAACACTGACACAAAGCCACCAATGCAGAGTGAGTTCAGAGTTCTTAGCTATAAAGAAAAGCAGGTGGCCCAGGACAAATGAATTTTTCAGTCATTGCCAGTATTTGATTATCTGTGTAGGCTTCCTCTGTTCCCACTATAAAATATGTTTTTCCTCTAGACTGAAAAATAAAAGCAAAGCAAACATATCTATAAAACTTAAGCCAGAAGTCACACTTGTCCAATTTTCTCAATACTTTAAGATGTGGTATATTTGCAATATATATTTCATGACATTATTCCAGGACTCTTTGGTTGAAATTCAAATGATGTAGCTGTCTTTTGTATTAAAGTCTGAGGCATGTTTGAACTAAGCATCTGGGTTGGCACTTTTTATTGGTGGGTAGTTATGTTCAGTTCTTCCAAGATTTATTTATGTTTTCCCTTCAATCCTAATCCAATAAACCTTTTGAAAAAGTCTAACTGGATTTATCATTAGGCTTTTAACACAAAGTCATTCTAACCAATAAAATCTTTTTTCACTGTTATTTGCCACTGTATTTTAATAACTTTTCAAACAGCTTTCAACCCATGTGTTAGTGCCAGCAAACAACTAATGTTTATTTTTCAAGTGTTATATCTTTAGACACCCTCTCAAAATATGTCCCTAAAATCAAATTTACTCTCTCTTAAATAGCATGTCTAAAATACTAATATAGCCAAACAAAAACATAAACTTCACCTGCTTATAGATTTTCTAACTAATGTGTATTATCTCATGAATTAGAATATTAAAATAACTTTCACAGGTATTTTCAAAAACATTTAGCATCATGTAATCCAGTTAAAAATGAAGTAATAGTAAAAATATTTTAGAGAACCATTAAGACCATAGCCACTGAAAAATCTGATGTGAAGTATTAATATACAATCTGAAAGTTACATGAATAATTTTTGATGAATTTTATTATAAATTATCTTATAAACCCCCACAAAATTGCATTCTTTTTTGATATTTAACAGTGCTGGATATTTTTAGGCATTGTCTGAACAGGTAGAAGTGAGAAATATCTGAAGATGTTTCTGGTGAATATTAAAAGCTCTCTTGTATTATATTTTACATGAAAAGTAAGTGACATTGGTGACATCCAGGAATATGCCATTTTTCAATGCCTGTCTTAGTAGAAAGAATAAGTTTGGCATTAGTTATCAATAGAAAATTCACTGTTTTTTAAAGATTTACAGAGTGCCATCCATCTATATGCCTGTAGTCTGAACCTCCTTATGCAGCCATTTCATGAATAATGGCATTTTATTTCAGTTGTATCTTACTCACTTGGCTGTACAATCAAACATTAGTCTGCATTAAGCTTTATTATCTGTTTTTAGATGTTATATTTCCTAGGTTTCAAAATATATTCTTGGCCATTTTCCAAAATTCAATACCATTTTAAGACCGAGGGTTCTTGCCAAAGCCAGGAAATTTATAATGAAATGAATTCTCCCTGGCCTTATCAAATGACAGCCTTTCCTAGTACTTAACCAAAATTGTAAATAAATCCTTTTCTTTGACTGATAAATAAGTAGTCATATCTTAAAATAAATTTAAAGTCTATGCCTGTGAAAATTTCTTTCCAAGATTTTATGACTGCTCATTTTGCTTTGAATAAGTAATTTATGATCAAAAGAGATTTAAATATTAATTAATTACACCACATTGCTTGATGGAATTGACTGCTACCTCCATGTGGAAAGGATAAGAAAAATAGATTGTAGAGGAACTTAGTGGTAGATACAGAAAAAGAAGGCTTTTAGAAGTCATTTGGAATTTTATCATCAAATAACATATGTCTTGATGTGGGTGAGAATCAACAAGAAAATGTTTTTCACTTTGTAAGGAAAGTATTTTTTTCTATATTTCAAGATGCCTTTTCATGAATGATGAGAAAGAAAGAGATAGCAACAATAATGAGTTGCATACTGATTGCCTGGGATTTTCTCACTTTGCTAACCTGTTCAATCTCATGGAGTTTTGTCTCTTCATCTAAACAGTCCCTAGCAGAGAAAATTGTCAATAATCAGAGGAAATCAAGGTAGAAAATTGATGCTTTTTGGACACTTAAAGCAACATAGGTCACGATGCCCTTCAGGAGCACACTAACAAGATGATCCTGAGAATGTGCTGTCAATTTGGCTCTGAAGTGTCATTTGACCATTGTTAAAGCTTTTAAAAGATACTAACAGTGGACAAGGCATTGTGTCTAGATTGTTATAGTCCTAGGATTAACATTTACTGCCTCCTTCACCACTGTTCTCTACATTTCTATGTCAATAACAAACATTATATACTTAGTGCGATGTTAAATAATTGAGAAGGGTTTTATTCCTTTCTTCAAATTAATATTGTGTTAGCTAAGGTGCTCTAGAGGAACAGAACTTATAGGGTAAATACACACACATACATATATGCATACACACATATGTATGTGCATGTATATACATAAACACACATTTGTATATGTGTGTGTGGTATTCATTAGAGAGGCTTACTTGATGTGGTCCAGGTAGTCCAAAAATAGCTGTCTTCCAATGGAAAGTCAATGAATTCATGAGGTTGGATGCTTTCAGTGGTTGTAGCAATCCCAAAGAAATAGACTCTAAGGACAAGCAGTAAAAGAGAAAAAGCATGCTCTGCATATGGACTGCCATGGTAAAGTATGGCCCAGGGTTAGGGTGGATCTTCCAACCTCAAATTAACTGATTTAAGGTGGGTCTTTCTACATCAAATCATTCAATTAGCTAAAAATGTTACAAGTGTGCCCATCACCTTGTGTTTACTTAATTCCAGATGTGATTAAGTATGGGTCACAAATTAAGCAGCACTTCAGTGGATTCCTTTCCTACAGCATTGTAAATGTCGTTCTCAGGCACAGTGCTGGGAAGAGATCCTACCCTAATGACTGAGAAGAAAGAAGTCCTGGGTTGAATCCTGACACAGTCCTCTGCAATTCAGATCGAAACATTCAAACCCTCTCAGTCTTAGCCCAGTAATTAGGTTAAAGGTAAACCGTATATAGAGACAGTTGATGGAGTCTCTGTTCGGGTTTGTTAGATGAAGACTATATAGCATTGGCTCTTCCAAAATTACTCATTTCAGAGCACATTCTTTATAATATAATCAATTTTCTCAACTTGAATTTCATGTTTTAATAAACTGGCAAGGAAATTCATGAACCTACAATTATTAAAGTTATAAACATTGCAATCCAAACAGGAATAAACATATATATTAAAGATAAAATATAAATGAACTGCAAATGAGCATTTGTTCTTGGACATCATGTACTGACTGAGATAAGAATAGGGATAAGTTCTGTAGTTGGCTCATGTGGATATTTCCTTCACCTTGGATAACAAATGTTTCTTTAAATTGTTAAAGAATTAACACTTTAGGGCTTGAATGTATAAACAAAATTATAATGCATATCTGAAGTGTGAGCTATAGTTGAGTCTATTTGTGACACGAGTTGCAAGTGTTAGGAAAGTGAGAGTCAGGTGATGATCTTAGGAGACACAGAGTTTCATCTCTGGCATTGCATTTAGAGTGTTCTTCATCTGCTGAGAGGTAACACATAATGAGTGACATAACTCTCACCTTGTAATCAGCAAGTGTGCAACAGTACCACCTTCTAAATCACACCGGATAGTTTTTGGTATCATGAGAGTATTGTTCTGCTATGCAGACCATCCCCTAATATCTTGAATCAGATTGCATACCTGATTCTGCAAGTGTCCCCATAAAATACTTAGTACTAAATATGTTAAACAGTGTCATGTTATTTAATGGCACAATTTTATTTAGAGTTCTTCTTGACTATAGGATTTCAGGAATGACAATTTTTGTATTGGATAACAATTTGGCAGATCATTCCTAGGATCCCACGCTCAACAGTCATTAACTGTCTGTAGTTCTTTGTCTGGGGTGTCTGGAAATCCTGAGGGATTTCTCCCTTCAAATGTAGCATGTCTATTGACATTACCATTGTTCAGGTCTTGTTTAGGTAGTCATACTGTGGAGGCATCATAGATGTAGCTTTCAGTTCATTTGTAGGAGACACAATCTCACAGTAGACTTCCTTGTCCTTTGGCTCCTAAGAGCCTTCTGCCTCCTTTTCTGTAATGTTCTCTGACCCTTAGGTACAACAGTTATTTTTACAGATACATCAATTTAGGATGGACTTCACACAATCAGCTGCTCTCTGTTTTGGTGGCCTGTGACTTTCTGTAATGGTCTCCATTTACTTAAAAGAGACATGTCTTTGATGAGGGGTGAAAACTACACTTCCCTGTAGGTATAAGGATAAGTTTTGGAATGAAGTTAGGAGTTCTGGTGGCCTAGCAAAGTGACAGTGGTAGATTCTCTTCTAAGATCCATGGCATCACAAGCCCCTTGTAGTTGTCTAGATTTCTGGTTACAGGCATGATTTTTCATGGGCCTCAAGTTAATTAAACAGCTGTTTGTTAATGTCAAGGCTAGAGCATCACATACTAATTCTCCTCAAAGTATTCTACACAATAGAGGCAGAAGGGTCATTGCCAAACTTTTTATGAAGCCTCAATAACCTTGGTACCCAAGTCACACAAAGACACAACTAAGAAACAGAACTACAGACCAATATCCCACATGAACATTGATGCAAAAATATTCAATAAAATACTGGCAAATCAAATCTAAGAAGGCAAAAGAGAAATCATCCACCATAATCACGTAGGCTTCATTCCAGGGATGCAGGGATGTTTTAACATATAAAAATCCATCAATGTGATCCACCATATAAACAGACTGAGAAAGAAAATAACACATAATCATCTCACTAGATGCTGAAAAAGCCTTTGACAAAATCCAATGCCCCTTCAAGATCAAGGTCTTGGAGAGATAAGGGATAACAGGAACATAACTCAACATAATAAAAGCAATATACAGCAAACTGACAGCCAACATCAAACCCAATGTAGAGAAACTTGGCACAGTTCCTCTAAAATCAGGAACAAGACAAGTCTGTCCACTCTCTCCATACCTCTTCAATATTGTACTTGAAGTTCTAGCTAGAGCAATTAGACAACAACAGGAGATCAAGGGGATACAAATTGGAAAAGAAGAAGTCAATTTACACTATTTGCAAATGATATGATAGTTTACATAAGCGGGGCAAAAAAACTCTACCAGGGAACACCTACAGCTTACAAACACCTCCAGCAAAGTGGCAGGATACAAGATTAATTTAAAAAACCAGTAGCCCTACTATATGCAGAAGATAAATGGGCTGAGAAAGAAAGCAGAGAAACATTACCATTTACAATTGCCAAAACAACATAAATTGCCTCACGATAATGCTAACCAAACAAGTGAAAGACCTGCATAACAAGAACTTACAGTCTTTAAAGAAAGAAATTAAAGAAGATACCAGAAAATGGAAAAATCTCCCATGATCTTGAATAGGTAGAATCAACATAGTAAAAATGCCAATCTTGTCAAAAGCAATCTCCAGATACAATGCAATCCCCATCAAAATCCCAGCACAGATCTTCACAGACCTTGAAAGAACAATACTCAACTTTATATGGAAAAAGAAAAGACCCAGGATAGCCAAAACAACCCTCTACAATAAAGGAACTTCCAGAGGCATCATCACCCCTGACTTCAAGCTGTACTATAGAGCTATAGTCCTGAAAACAGCTTGGTATTGGCACAAATATAGACAGGTAGACTAATGGAATTGAATTGAAAACCCTGATATGGACCCACAAACCTACAATCACCTGATTTTTGACAAAGAAGCTAAAATTATACAATAGAAAAAAAGCATATTCAACTAATGGTGCTGGCACAACTGGATGCTGGCATATAGAAGACTACAGATAGATTCATATCAACTGCCATGCACAAAACTTAAGGATCAAAGACCTCAACATAAATCCAGCCACACTGAACCTCTTAGAAGAGAAAAATAGGTGGTACTCTCAAATTAATTGGTGCAGGAGACTGCTTCCTGAAAATAACAGCAGTAACAGAGACACTGAGATTGACATTAATAAATGGGACCTCCTAAAACTGAGAAGCTTCTGTAAGGCAAAGGACACAGTCAACAAGACAAAAAGGCAGCCTACAGAATGGAAAAAGATATTCACCAACCCCATATCTGACAGAGGGCTGATTTCCAAATACACAAAAATTTCAAGAATCTAATCACCAAAACAGCAAATAATACAATTAAATAGTGGGGTACAGAACTAACTAGAGAATTCTCGATAGAGTAATCTAAAATGGTTGAAAGACATATAAGAAAGTGCTCAACATCCTTAGCCATCAGGGAAATGCAAATCAAAAGATCTCTGAGATACCGTCTTACTCCTGTCAGAATGGCTAAAATAAAAAAACACCAATGACAGTTTATGCTGGAGAGGATGTGAAGAAAGGGGAACACTCCTCCACTGCTGGTGGGAGTGTCAACTTGTACAGCTACTTTGGAAATCAGTATGGAGATTCCTCAGGAAAATATAAATCAGTCTACCACAAGATCCAGCAATTCCACTCTTAGGCATATACCCAAAGGATGCATATTCATATAAGGACATCTGTTCGACCATGTTCATAGCAGCATTATTTGTAATAGCCAGAACCTGGAAGCAGCATAGATGCCCCTCAAGTGAAGAATGGATAGAGAAAATGTTTTACATTTACACAATGGAGTACTACTCAGCCCCCCCCCCCCCGAAAAAAAATAAAACCCTAGAAATTCACAGGCAAATGGATGGAGCTAGAAGAAACTATCCTGAGTGTGGTAACCCAATCTGAAAAAGACAAACATGATATGTACTCACTCATATATGGATTTTAGAGATTGAAAAAAGGATTACCAGTCTACAATCCACACCGCCAGAGAAGCTAGGAAACAAGGAGGACCTAAAGATAGACATACATGGTCCCCCAGAGAAGCAGAAAGGGACAAGATCTCCTGAGCTACTTTGCAGCATGGGGGGAGGGGAGAGTGATTTAGAAGACAGAGAAGTGAAGAAGAGAAGGGAGAGGAGGACATGAGAGAGCAGGAAGTTTGAGTCAGGGGAAGAATAGAGAGCAAGAGAAGAGATACCATAATAGAGGTAGCCATTATAGGTTTAAAGAGAAATCTGGCACAAAAGAAATGTCCAGAGATCTATAAGGTTGTTCACAACTAACAATCTAATCAATAGTCAAGAGACTGCCTTAAATGCCATTCTGCAATAATGAAATTGATGACTGCCTTATATGCCACCCTAGAGCCTTCATCCAGTAGCTGATGGAAGCACAAGCTAACCATTGACCTGAACTCTGGAATCCAGTTGCAGAGAGGGAGGAATGATTCTGGAGTCTGGTCTCGAGACTAGGCTCGAGAATCCCACAGAAACAGCTGACCTGCACAAGGTGGAGCTCATGGGCCTCAGACTGATAGCTGGGAAAACAGCCTAGGACAGTTCCAGACCCCCTGAAAAAGGATGCCAGTTTGGAATTCTGGTTAATCTGTCGGGCCTCTGGTAGTGGATCAGTATTTATCTCTAGTACAGCAATGGACCTTGGGAGCCCACTCCACAGTGAGGGATACTCTCTCAGTCTAGACACATGGGGAGGACCTAGGCCCTGCTCCAAATTTTGACAGACTTTTAAGATCCCCCATGGAAGCCCTCACCCTCCCTGGGGAGCAAAAAAGGAATGGGATACGGGGCCTTTGGGGGCAGGGTTGTAGGGGAGGGAGAGGGAACTGGGATTGAGACTTAAAGCAATCCTGTTTCTAATTTAAGGGGGAAAAGGAAAAAATGAGAATATTTTTCCATGCTGGTCATTAGTTTCATAGCTAAATAGGACTATTGCTCCCACCCCTCACAGTTACATAATACATTCTGATACTATGAAGGATAGATCACAGGAAGGAGCTGTATATCCACCTTGAACCATCTGAGTCCAGTGTTCTCATTGTGTGGTATCTTCAGTAACAAGTTTCCAAACTCTGAGAGGAAAACAAGGGCAACAGTCATAGTCTATATTATTTTGAGCATCAATTTGTTAACTACAGTGACCAATAAATTAAAATAAGACTTCTCATGCCTGGTACTGAGTTTTTTGTTACATTGTTTATGACCCTTAGGGGGTCATTATCAGCCCAAGTGTTATTAGTTGATTTATGTAATTAACATCTCATCTCATCTCATCTATCTGTCTATCATTTTTATCTATCTATCTATCTATCTATCTATCTATCTATCTATCTATCTTCTATCTGTCCATCCACCATCCATCCATTCATTCAGTGTACCCATCTATTTATCATCATCTATTATCTACTTCCTTATCTACCATATCTATGTACTGTATATAATTTTAGGCATA
This sequence comes from Cricetulus griseus, assembly GCF_003668045.3. Lineage (NCBI taxonomy): Eukaryota > Metazoa > Chordata > Mammalia > Rodentia > Cricetidae > Cricetulus > Cricetulus griseus. The sequence continues at coordinate 239,590,198 of NW_023276807.1, read as the reverse complement.
TACAAAATAATACAATTCCTTGTTTCATTTCTTAGCCTGTAAACATGATTAGAGAGAGTTGATAGTCTTATTTGTTAACTTCACTAGCTTATGAAATATCTGTGCTCAGTGAGACACTCCTCTTATCGTGCCTTTAACATTTCTAAAGCCATTGACATTGAAAAACAACTGATGGGAGAAGACTCACTTGGACTGTGTGTGGCACCATCTAAAATGCTGTCACTTAGATGGAAAGAGAGTTGGCAGATGAGGAAGCCAGTGCAGTACTGTAACCTGTGCTTTAACTGGGTGGGGGTGTGTCTATTGCTCTTTCCATAGAATCTTACCTATTTCTCAGTTAAATTGTTTTCCATAATACCCTTGATAAATGGTCATTAATGTTTAAAGTTTTCCCCAATGCTCACTTCTTCTAAGGAAAACTAACCCATATTGTTTAAATGTTCTTCATGAATAAACAGACAATCTGTTTTTCTGTAACTTTTACTCAGCTATCCGCTATCCTAGTTTGACCTCTTGAAGTTTTCGGAGAAGACTATATTGTATTTCCTACAATTATCTTTCAAATGTGCTCTATTTTAATCTAACTGCCTTCTTGAGCTCTATCCTCTTCCCCATTTCCTCTACTATTATCTGCCACAACCCACTAACTATACTCAGCTTAATTTCAAGAACTAAAGACCTGTACAGCCTTGGTATTGCTTTTGGAATAAAAGAGTACCTCTGGATGCTGTTCTTTATTATTCTCATTTTTCTATATTTTCACCAAAATATACTCACTTTTAGACTTTTTCAGACAGAACCATTGTATTTACTTATTGAATTACAGGAATATGTTAGATAAATGAAAACTTCATCTAGTTTCTTCTGTCCAAAATTTATCCCTACTACTTAGAATTTTGCTACACCTTGAAATGGTAGATATTTATTTCATAGCTTCATCTGATTTGTAATTATAAACACTATGCGGGGCAAGAACAAGTTTCCCTTCTATGTTTGACACACAAAACATAAATCACAAGTAAACACTACTTCCCTTTCCTGTACACATTCCCCTTTCATTCACAGTGTTACAGATGGAACTAGGGGCTTCATGAATGTTAAGTAAGCACTGTACTATTGAGCTTGATCACTGGTCCATGACTCATCTCTTAGTTTAGCCATCTACAGTATACCTCTTGGCATTGTTGAACTCCATCTTTCTGTGCTGAAATGACTACAATGATATTCTCTTACTTGCCACCTTCACATTGCTGACTGATCTAAACTTGATTCCAGTGCCATCTCTATTCATACATAATCTGTATCCCCGCTTTCCCTTCTTTATGACCAGTTTTATTAATTATTCAGTTTTTACCAAATGTGATGCAAGTCATGTCAGGTGAGATCCATTATTCAAATTTGACCAGTAATCCTGAAAACAAAATGCTATCTATTCTTTAAAATGTTTAATGGCATTAAGAGACATGAGGGCATTTGCAGTAAAAACTTTTAAGAAATTAGTAAAATAAATGTTCAAACATGTATACTAAAGATACTTGTCTAACTTTTGTATTTTATAAGCTAATCATATAATTAAAAGAGCCCTAGCTACTCTTTGTCTGATCCAATAATTAACAATTTGAGTTTTTCCTTATCAAAATATGACATAGGACTTCTCTAACCCTGGCTTTCTACCTTAAAGTACAGTCTTCTTAGCAGAATAGATCTTAGTCACTAGACAGCCAATCACATACTCTTTCATTTGTGCTCTATTTGCTCAGTAAGCAGTGTATAATCAGTGAATTGTTATGCATTTCTGGGTCTGCAAACTGCAAGCCATATCACCCCATTACTAGTCCAGATAACTAAATTAATAATCCTGCTGGATGGACTTTAGTCATATTTTCTATCTGCATGTTGAAGTTTCTGTCTAAAATAATTTTGGTTTTGGCACAATGGATATTAAGCTGACAGTGTTTAGCCAGCAGGCTTAGAGGCTTATTAAGGCGGCTCCTGGAACCTAATGAGAAATCCCTGTCATCAGTACATGAGTAGGTGCTTGTCTTCTGCCCTGTGGCGAAAGGGTATTCATTCAGATCATTTGAAAGCTGTATCAAATTATTTTGAAATAAATTAAAAAGAAGAAGCACTAGGATACATGTGTCTTTCTTGGCTCTGCAGAGTCCATCCCTACCTGCTCTGATGCACACAGTGGCATTGTGCTTCAGACTTTGAAGGAGACTTCATAGCCTGAGTTCTGTGCTGAGATCACATAGCTTGGCTTATCGTGATTCCTGTCTGTAGGATCAAAGGCTAACTGTAGATCAATACTGAGGACAAAGGCTTGCATTGTTCTCAAATATTTTCTCTGTACTGTCAAAATTTTGCACAAAAGGCAGGTAAAAAATAGGGGAGATGCTTAGGGATGGTCAGCAATGGAATAGCTTTATTGGAGACCCATGTTTCTCTCATAAAGGATATTTTGTTGAAGAACCACAGTGGTGTGTCATCCCAAAGTGTGATGCTCCCCAGGGATGTTCTCATTCTTCTTTTCTGTGTTGAATTGTGTGAACAAGTTTGAAACTGTTGAACATGTTTTGAGCAAAGACAATGCTCATGTCAAGGACTTTGGGTATATCTTTATAAACTCCAGATCGTACACAGTGCCTTGGTACCCCGCACTGAGAATTCTCTATCAGTTGGTTTTATGGGTTGTTAATGTTAAATTGTATAAGTAAATCCACTTTGGAAGAAAAGATGTCATTGGATCCAACTGGAATCTTGCTGGATTCCCAAGCCAATCCAGGAGCCCAAGGGAAACCTTCCATTTCTTACTCTGTTCTTTGCTTTTTATTCTGATGGTTTCATCTTGGTCCTCATGTTTTACTGGGCTGAAGTGTCACCTTTCCTTATCATTTCCCACCTCGATTCTTCTCTATCCAGACATTCATGGAAGTGTTAGTTAATGTCTATGAAATGGTACAGTGATCATTCATGGCACTTATTTTATTTTTTAAAAAATTTATTTATTTACTTTTATAATACAGTGTTATGTCTGCAGGTATGCCTCCAGGACAGAAGAGGGCACCAGAACTTGATGTATGGTTGTGAGCTATGATGTGGTTGCTGGTTATTGAACTTAAGACCTCTGGAAGAGAAATCAATGCTCTTAACTCTCAATTACTGAGCCATCTCTCCACCCTCTACTCATGGCTTTTTTATTTTATTTATTTATTTATTTATTTATTTATTTATTTATTTATTTGGTTTTTTGAGACAGGGTTTCTCTTTGTAGCTTTGGAGCCTATCCTGGCACTTGCTCTGGAGACCAGGCTGGCCTCGAACTCACAGAGATACGACAGCCTCTGCCTCCCGAGTGCTGGGATTAAAGGCGTGCGCCACCAATGCCCAGCATCTTTTTATTTTTATTTTTTTGCACTCATGGCTTTTAAATACATATTTTTCTCATATGAGAACAGTTACCTTACTGTTTTTAAGGCACTGTATATCTGTATTTTTTTTTCATCCTAAGACTCACTTGCTAAGTAGGTAGAGATGTTATCATTGATCTTATTTTATAATTCAGCATCTAATATCTTTTTTGAGGTCACAGTTTATATGATATTAAATCGAATTTCAACAAAGTGTGTCACAAACCTACATATTGTGTACTTTGTGTTTTTGGGGGGAAATGAGGTGACTCATGTACTCATAGGAGCCTTGTCCATTAGGGACCAGTTTTACAGATCTGAGAAATTGTCTGTTCATATCATGCTGCCATTCCATTTCACACTGGAGAAGGAAAGAATAAAAAAGATGACAAAAATAAACACAACAAAGACACATTGACAGATAATATTTTAAATGAAAATAAGACAAAATAGTAAAAGTAGATAAAGTGAAAGCACAAAATTCAACTGAACAGTCAGAATCTCCTCAAAGGCCTTAGTTAAATATTCTGCCTGAATTTACAATAGTTAAAAGTAAGATATCTTACTTGCGCTCTACCAGAACAAAACTAATGGTACTTACTGTAAGCATGGGGTGGGGCTTTCCCAAGACTAGGTAGAAAGTCCCTGGTCCAAAGGAACCGATTTCTGTGGCAAACAAGAAAGAAAACAGAGAAATGGAGGGAAACATATAAAGTAGGAAGGTTTCTTTTCCTGTCATTTTGTTTTTTTCTTTTATAAGTATTTATTCAACCAGAGTTTAGATGAATATGCTGCATCAAATTTGTACCCATTCAAACTATTCTTAAGAATAAAGCAATCACATCTAATTTCTTTTGAATAGTTCAAGAAATTGGAAATGCCAAAAGGATGACATTCTTTAAACATAGAGGGATTGGCTAATGATGAGTTTCAAAGCTGAACTCAATTGCAGAAGCTATTAGAACTCTGCACAAAAGTTCAAACATTCTAGAACATTTCAGAGATATTTATTTGTAAAAAAAATTGATTTGTATCATGAGATGTGACTAAGAAAATTTTAAGCTGGGATTTCATTCATTCTTATGAAGTGTTTTTCCATGTCATTTGAAGCTTTGGTGAAGTAAAGTATCATCTGGGTATACAGAGGGAAATACAGCAAAAGACAGATGTCTACTAAAAGAATTGAGAATTGGCACCAACCTTCTCAACTGATTACATACAGTGATGTCAAACCGACAAAATGAATCTCTCTTGCATTTTATCTGTGATTCAGATAAATTTTGATAGTGATAAATGCTTGTTTGTTTTTTTAATCAGAGAATTGATTTGTCAGTCTTGTTAAATGTGAATTCAAATATAATGTTTTGTTTTCATCAGGAAGCTGATAATCCTTCTAATAAGTTCATGCCTATATCTGTTGAATTTGATATGTTTTTATCCTTACAATAAAGTTTACAGCAACAGAAATTAATAGAAAATTTGGCATATATGCAGTGCTTTCCATCTTCAAAATGCCTTAGAAATATTATCTAACTTACGCCCTTCTGCACAAATGTGGCACAAGCCTTCTTACTGTAGGGGAAGGCAATCTGTCAGGAATCTGCTGTGGGAATGGCTCTACAACGAGCCCTGCTTCCTGCAGATTCAGCACTTTGTCACTCTGCCAGTGGACAATGACAGAGAGCAAATATAATTTGGCAAGAAATGGCAAGAGAAGCCCAGAGCTGGCGGAAGGGAAGTGTGGAAGCATGCATTTCATAGCCCTTTATGTTGGCACTGTGTTATGAGCATATACTTTACCTGATGTTTTCACTTTACAAAATTCAGCATAATAAAAGTAATATTAAAGTAAGAGAATAATGATGTGGTAGATGCAGGTCCTAATCAGTTACAGGGACTCAGGCCTTGACAACTAGTGTTGTCCTACTGTGAAGTCTTACTGACTTCCTTGGGGGGGGCATTAAGCTATGTAAATGAATTGTCTATTTTGAAGATGGAGTCATGCTCCTTTGTTTTAAACACAGCAGACTAATCTGAAAATATTTTTTAAGGATTGTTGTATTCTAGGGTACTGTGGTATATGCCCCCAAATTATTATCTTTTAGAACTTCTGTTGGCCAATCTTATGGAGAGGCAAACTTAAACAAGTGGCTTTCACAGCATTTCCATCACATAGGTATTCTCTATTTAACATAGTGAAGTATCCATGTGGTTTGAAAATATGCTGATAAATAAGGTATAGGGATTTTTAGCACTATCACACATGACTATTTAAATATATTTCCCTGTTAAAATTAGATTACATGCATGGAACACTCATAAGTTTAATAAGTAAGTGGCACTACTCAATTTGAATAGTTTCCTTATCTTTGTGTCTTATATGAAAACATTAGCATCTAAGAAATTAAAATACATGGGCAATATCTGGCAGCTGCCATATCCTTTATCATTTTGAATGTGGAACAGATTCTATTCTTGCCTTGTTCTTTTTCTGATAGATCACCCAATCAAAAGATATGCATTGATAAGCTTCTAACCAACTTAGAAACTATTTTCTGCCTGGAGTTTTGTTAAACAGACTGCATACAGTGATGTCTTACTCCTTTCTAAACCAAGCATTTGGCTGATGTCCTGACCTCATCATCATGTCGTTCCCCTAGTAATGATGTATTTGCTGATGGAATCCACTGCTGTCTGGGAAACCCTTGGGAGCTATCATGCTCCTGGTGAGACACTATTGGTCGAGTTAACTGAATTAACTGCAAAATAGGAGAAAGATTTCAGGAGAACCAGAAAGTGTATTTTCTTCCTAGTATTATCAAATTCCATTTGGGGATGAAGGTGACCTTGTATATAGATAACACCTCATCTCCATACAGAAAATGTACATACATTTAAGAAAATTTCAGTTCTAAGAAGTATATTTCAGTTTGAAGAGTTATTGTGCTATAATTATGTTTTCTTAGTAATAACAACATTTGGAGTAATGATTTGTGTTGCGTGGAAGACTTTCCCTCTGATCCATGTGCTACAGGGTGCTACTGCTCCCTTCTACTGAAATTTGTCATGCACAGTTGTAGACTATTTCAACTTTAAACAGATTCCCTTAGACCTAACATCCTGATGATTTGGGCACCGAATTGTGGAGTTGTAAGAAATATTAAGGTTATGTCATACATCCCCATCTAATGCTGAACCCTTTTCTGTGCAGTTCCTAGGAAAGGGACTTTTGGACTATCCTCATATGGGGAGTATGTATATATCTTCATGCAAATACATTTACAGGGCACTGTCTTTTAAAAAAAATCCTTTGAGGGCTCTTAGTGCCCTTTTAATTCAATTTTAAGTACCAGCATATGAAGGTTCTTGTCATTGTCTCCTTTATAAAGATGGCAATAAAGGCTTGAGGAAACTAAGCAAGTTGTCCACATACAAAGCCAATAAAGATTACATTCCATATGCTGTTGAATGGATGTGTATATCCCTTCTAAATTCATATGCTAAAATATAATCTCCAAGGAGATAGAACTAAGAGGGTGGAGGCTTTAGGGACTGGCAACATTTATAAACTTTCATAAACCAGATAAAATTCTCTTATTTTGTTAAGACTGAAGAAGGTGCCCTTTTGCCTTTTGTCTTTTCACCAGTCTGCCAGGTGATGACACAGCAAGAGAGTCCCTTTCAGATACCAACTTTTGGAGGCCCTTGATAATGCTCCTACTAGAGCCACATGGAATAAACTTCACTTTGTATACATAGAAACCCCTCAGTGTTTTCCTATTACAGTACAATAAAGCATCAAGCCTTAAAGTAGCTCTAATGCTCCCTAACTACCATGTTCTCTGTAACCAGCATTTTCGGACTATGCTGTTAACCCAGTTGCTAATTTCTTTGCCTCTTTTTCATTCATAGAACTTTTTAATCCTTATTTCCTCTCTGAGAATGTGTGTTAATTGTCTGTGTAAAAATATTTGCCATGTATTTTTGAAATAGAAGTCCAGTAATCTGGCAATTCTAATATTATTTGTTGTAGGGCATTTGGTTATTCTCTGTGAATGACAGTTGAAAAGCAAGCCAGGGGCAGAATACAATGACAATATTCTTGATCTAAACTGTCTGAAATGGCTATAAAATTTACTTGTGCATGTATGTGGTGGGAGGACAGAGAAAGATTGAGTTTGTAGCTTTAAAAGTGTGAGGTGATTGAGAGAGAAAGAGAGAGAGAGAGAGAGAGAGAGAGAGAGAGAGAGAGAGAGAGTCAAGTTAGAATATAGCTATAAGAATCACATTTGCCATTGTCCTTTGCCAGTTTCAATACTTCAATTATGTAGCCAGAAATGTCCATATTTTGCTGATCTTATAGTTTCTATATGTGGAAAGTAGCCACTACTAAATCTCAAGCTTCATGTATAGTCTAGGAAAGAGTCAGAATTAAATTTTCTCTAATCTATTTAAGTAAGCTTAGGAGTGTCAGACTCTGTCCACAAATTGGCTAAATTTCCATAAATTATTTTTGGAGCCTGAGCATTCCAGCTTTTCCATCCCTTTTAGAAATCCCAATTTCAATCCTTGCACAGCTTGCTGAGCGCAACCTCCTGGAACCCAGAATGTTATCTTCAGTACCCTGGGAGTTCTGTTATCCACTCTGTAGTCTTTACTGTTGTACTGCAATATTGACTTGCATTATTGCATGTGAATGTTCTTATTTTCTAATACTTTTGATGACTTCCTACTTTATTGTATCTAGGTGAATTCTTTTTTATATCAAATCTTTTCTTATATCAAAGCAAAAATGTTTAACATCAATTTTTTGCAATTAACCTCTAGGAGGCTTAGTCAAATATAGACTGTAGGATACCAAGAGGAAAGTGAACACGGTTGAAATTATTGACCTCTGATGATGGATTTAAGGTGTGATTGTATCTTTGGGGAAAAGATGGAGGATTGCAGACTCCCTCATTGCATACTCACAGTATATATAATGCCAGCCCCGAGAAAGGTCGGTGTTAATTATACTGCATTCTTTGTAATTACAGGGTGAAAATTTTGAAATGTATTCTGTCGTAATCAGTCTTGGCTGGCCAATTTACCTAGAGTTGTAAAGTTAGTCTCATCTAACCAAATATTACTTTTCTGTCTATTAAAAATATACTTAAAATCCTTCATAGATGCCAAAGAAAAAATTGGATAGATTTCTACTGATCCCTCAATAGTGCTAGTGATTATCACAAGCAGAGCACCTACCTGTCCTGACTGAGTGTCATAAACATGAGCATGCTTCTCATTCTAAAGTAATGCCTCTTGATTATTGGGATGAACTCTGAATGTACATGCTGGCTTTGCTTTTTAAAAAATATCTGTATGTGTGATTGTGTGCATATATGTGCAGGGTGAGTGTAAGTGTGGGTGTGTAGCCAAGGTAAAGGTAACTTTATGTATTGCTCTTTGACATCTACATTGTTGGAGATAGTTCTCTTCTTTACTACTGCATGCAAGGCTATTTGGGCCACAAGCTCCTGGGACTCTTCCCTGTGTTTCTGGTCACTCAGTAGGAGCTCTGTGTCCAGCTTTTACATGGCTTCTAGAGATCCGAACTCAGATCCCAGGCTCATGAGGCAAGCACTTTCCTCACTGAGCCATGATCCAGACCAAGCTTTACTAAAACCCCAGTCCTTCTTGATTAATTAGTAAACCTTGGATTGAAGATGCTTGTGAAATTTGCCTGTGTGTTAATACAAAGATTGTTTAGAATATAATCTCATAAAGGAAATCTATAGACATTTGTTAAATGAGATTATTCAGAAGAATATGGTGTCCAGGCTCAGACAACCTCTTTAAATCCCTGTGTTTCTACTATGCTATCATGTCACTAAATGGATTATTTATCTTGTCTATGCTTCAGATTTGTCATTTATGAAGTCAAGCAAAAGCTGTACTCAGACTATAGAATGTGAGGACAATTGAATGTCTAATTCTCTCTTTATGTTTCTTTGTTTAGTAGGGTGTGTGTTTGTGTTTGTGTCTGTGTGTATATGTGTGTGTGTGTGTGTGTGTGCACACGCCCGAGCATGTGCACTCAGCCATCATAGTATATCCAAGGAGATAAGAGAACATTCTAACAAGTGTCAGGTTCTCCCCCACCACCACCACCATGTAAGTTCCCGAAACTGTAGTTAGGTCATGGCCTTGAAAGTGTTCTTTACTCACTGAGTCATCATTTAGGTTCCTAAAATCTGTATAATTTTTATTCATGTTAAACATTATCATTACTTTATCAACATGTTACTTCTTACTTTACTTTTGATTCTTTTGGTAATACCAATGTTTTTGGCTTTAACACTGCTTCATATTGTCCATTTAAAATCATCATAGTCTCTGAGAGGACAATGTCTAGGGCTTGAGTGTACTCTTGTTTCTCTACATTTACATCCTGCCAAAATGTGCTTCCTATCCTAAGTCTTGTCTATCAGTACAAAACTTCATTTAGTAGTTCATGCCAAAATGTAGGTATCATCCTTGATACTCCACTGAATTTCAATCCAAACCCTCTAATCTGATTATTCACTGAGTGTTGTTTTTCTACTATTTGAGTCTCCATTTTATTTTCATGCTTTCACTGCAATCTTCTCAGTCTTCTACTCAGAGGAGATCATATGTGGTTATTTTCATAGCATACAAAATAGAAGCTTACAGAGAAAACATAGCCTTTAGAAATTTAATGAAAATTCAATATTGAGACACATTTAGCTATGCTATAAATTTCCAAATCATTCACTTACTTCATTATAATCCTTACTATATTAATCCAGTACCACATGTGGAAATTTGCCTTAGAACTTCTGAAGGAGACAGAACTTCTAATTACCAACATTTGTCAAACTGTACCCATAGATGTGATGAAGAAAATGATTTGGTTTAAAAAATTGTTCCGGCATACAGAACTGACTGCTAATTCTGTACCTCTTCTGCCATCCAGAACATTAGGATCAATCAGAAGGCCCCCTTCACTTTTAAAAGACCGTTTTCAGTTTTACAAGGGGCTGTAGAATACTGGATGGTTCAGAAGACTTGGGCTCAAAACATGTCCTGATTCACATTCCTGAGTAGATGGGAGGTTACCAAGCTTATATTCTTTCTTTATAGTGGTATTGTCAATGAAACCCATGCCTTGAAGCACTTGCTCTGTCACTGAGAAATATCACCAGCACTTTCACTACCTCTTGAATTTAATATTCTGTGGAATTTGCCACAGACAAACCAAATGTAAGTAAAACATGTAGGTAAAGTATATTAACATTTACCTTTCTCATTGACAAATTAATTCTTCAAAATGCATGAAGAAAACGCTTAATAATTTTGTGCAATAAAATAATAATAAAATCTAATGTGCAGGATGTAGTTGCTACATGTTGGGGTCTTATTCTTAGTAAATTACACTGTTTTCTTTCCTAGACAAGCTAAGCCAACTGGCTGGCCAAATTGAGGACTTGTATTTTGCTGACTTTAAGGAAAACAAAAACCACTTGACTATGAAGGAAGGATATATCATCTTGAAAGTCTATTATTCTAAAAAGGAATTTTGGCAATGTAATTGTTTTGTTCTTTTGGGAACATCAATGTTAAAGAAAATAGTGGTAACTGCAATGAGATCCTGGTTTGGGGCACACTAACTTGACAAGAGTGCTCAGTGATAGGCCCATGCAGCAGCAGAATTTATGCCAACATTAGTATATTTACTTAATAAGCCGTTACAGCTTTTATATAAGTGACTGATTCTCAGTATTGTATGTCTTTCTTGATAAAGTGCTAAGGCAAGAAAAATAATACTGTATATAAGGATGGGAAATTTTTAATTTCTCTGTGGCTATATCCTTTGTAGTACAAGATCCTTGATTTAAGATCTGGGTACTCTAAAAACATTGTGAATTTGGAGAAGTAATACATCTGCTAAAACCTCGAGGCTTCAGACTGGCACCTCTTCCTTCACCAGTCAAGCTTGTGTGCTTCGTAACAGCAAATGTCTTTTCACTTGTGTAGTTGATAAAGTCAAAATATTCATTGACAAATATTCTTGAGAAAAAAAAAAAAAACCCAGTGACTGCTGTGTATGTAAGCTGTAGGTTTTCCATGGCAGTTGCAATTTCTTTGTGCTAAAAATTTAGCTGGCATAGATTTTATTTAACAAGAGCAATTGTTGGGGAAGAAAACTGTGGTTAGTATTCATTTACTATGTCTGATGGTAAATGATTTTTAAAAGTTAGAATCCCTTACACTTCACAAAGCCCTTCAGTGATATTATAGGGATTTTTCCCCAACTGTCATTCAGGGAAATGGTTCAGGAAATGGACTGTTATATTTTTTAAGACAGTGCAATGTATGTTGAAGGTGCCTGATGGGTGACTGTGCAAAATCCTGAAGAATAAGTGGGGTTATTTGAAATCTCCCCTAGTTTCTTTGATTTCAATATTTCAATAACATTTTGATACATGCATTAATATTATGCATAGATTAATTTAATTTATTTTCGTGTTTGTGATAGAAATAGTTTCTTGAGTAGCCTCCTTATTCATGGAAGACTAATTGGCCTTCTCAAGGTACCATGTACTGCAAAGGCTCATTCAAGGACACCCAAAGCTTCACACTTCTTTCTCAAGACTTGTAACTTGCTTTGTTCTTTGCTGTCCTATCTCATCCCTAGTCATATCTCCCCACGTTGTCTCTTCTAAAGTATATTTTTTTCCAAGCAAACTTTCAAAATGAATGTAGGATAAATTTCCTGAGGAAAGAAATTATAAAGGGTTTATTTTGTTCTGCATGTGCCTATGATTAAAGTAATAGGCAATTGCATTCTGCAAGCTCTGGTACCCTAGGAGAGTAGTAAGCACTCTCAAACATTGGACAACCTCTCTGGATTTGCAAAAAAGATTTTTAAAGATTCTTTATTTGTATCCTGATGAGAGAAAGAAATAAGGGGCATGGGGTATGAATTAGGGTAGGTCAGAATGTGGGGTGAATCTGGGTGGTGTTGGGGAGGAGGAACCATAATCAGAATATATTGTATTAAATATTTGTTTTACTATTCTGAAGAGGAAGCAGAGGGGAAGTAGATCTGGGGGAGAGGGGAGAGAGGGAGCTGGGAGGGTAGAGGGAGCTGGGAGAAGTGGAGAGAGTGAACTGTGGTCAGGATGAATTGTATAAGAGAATTTATATTCAATAAAAATTAAATTTTTTAAAAAGATGATTTATTAATAACATTTTGATCTATATCCAAATAGTTTAACAATGACTGAACAATGTAAGCCTTTGTCATGAAAGGTTCATTTTTCCTGATATATTCAGTCTGAATAAGGTTTGTTGTGAGTGAATGGGATCAAATATTCTCACTACATTAGGAAAATACAGTGTATTTACTACTGTATAATATATTCTCCATGTGCATTTTATAAAATATGCATACAGTACACACACATACACACACACACACACACACACACACACACACACACACACACATTTCCCCTGTGGAAGCTTGGATGTGGTGGAAGAGACATTCTTTTGCTTTCTTTTAATTGGAGATTGAGATTTAGTAATAAAGATATAAACTTTAGCTTTCTGCCTTTTTAATTCTCCCATAATAGTTGGGGCAATCTTGGTGTTTGTTTGTTTGTTTTTCAAGATAGGTTTTCTCTGGAGGTTGTCCTGGAACTAGCTCTTGTAAACCAGGCTGGTTTTGAAATCACAGAGATCTGCCTGCCTCTGCCTCCCCAGTGCTGGGATTAAAGGTGTTTGGGTACCACTGCCAGGCATAGTTGGACAATCTTAAAGAGGTCTTTTTGCTATTAGTTCAAAGGGTAAAGACACTGTTTTCTATTAAACTGATTACTGTCCCCCCATTATAAGCTCAGAATTGACCCCTCTTTACTTCCTGAGCATTATTTTTCTGTCTAAAGCATCCTATCTACATTAACAACATCCCACCTCAGAAATATCTAGGTAGTAGGCACCAATTTATCTTTGATTCAACTTGTCATGAGTTAGTGATGAAAGTTGATAAAAGCAGTGGACTTTATCTGGAATGCATGGATGTGTATAATTTAAACATGGTAAATGTAAGCTCAGGGTACCTGTAGTCCTTTGGATGCTTTCTTTATAAACCAGTTAATGTTTTTATGGGTGAGGGAATAGTTCAGTGGTATAGCAATTGGCTAGAATTTGTGAAGCCCTGAGTTCGACCATAACATTATTTAAAAAATGTTATTTTGGGACTTCTTTTAGCCTAGTTATTCTATGATCTTAATTATAGAAAATTGTTCTTGAAATAGTGAGGAGATAGGAATGAACTATCTATCATTTATCAGTTGATGATGTTGGGAAAGTTCTTAAATAGGTAGAAAGAGAAAGTTCTGCACTTTTATAGTGTAGACAATAATAATATATTTAAAGATTTATAAAAGAGTAAGTTTTCATGTTTCATCAGTAGGCATAATAAGCACCTGAAAGGGTGGATGAACATCTGAAATGGTAGCTACGTCATGAATTGATCATTCTATAATATCTTTAGTTAAAATATCACATCACATGTGATAAACCTATAAAAATTTTCATTTGTCAAATAAAGACATTTTAGTTGTTGTTAGAGGAAAACAAGTTGCACTTATTCATCCATTCTTCCCAGAACTTCTCTTGCAACTGCCTTCATGACCTTCCTCTTCATACTTTCCTCTTTAAATTCCAGTAGAACCAATGGTACTCACCACTTCTAAGAACTTTGTATTTCTTCATGAGGTCAGAGAGGAATAAAATACAAAGTACACTGGACAGTGGTGGTGGACACCTTTTATCCCAGTACTTGGGAGACAGAGGCAGAGAGATCTCTGTGAGTTTGCATCCATCCTGATTTACAAAGCAAGTTCCAGGACAGCTAAGGTAAGATAGAAAAACAATGTCTTGAAAATCTAAAAACCAAACCACCCCCTCACGTCCCCCCACAATTTACTAGTAATCACTAGGGTATCATAAAATCATACTTACTATTTTATCCAGCTGTAGCATAGAGATAAAATATATTAATGCAGATAGACATAGATAGAAGTCTTGGAAGTCACTGAGGAATGACCCTATTTCCTCATGGTCAGCTTTGAATCTCACTTCCTGGTTCCCTGGTAATTCTCAAAAGCAATGCTCAGAAGTGCCCCTCTGAATGAATTAAAATACTGTAGCAAAGCTGGCAACATCAGTGAGATTTTGAGGCCCATGAAGGCAAAGTTACTTTTTCCTTGTCAAGAGAATGGAATCTGAATTCTGTCTATGGCCCTGGTTGAGATATCACATCCTGATCTGCTCAGCTATTAGTTTACATACTATTGTCTCATCTCTTAAGAGTTAATCAACCTGGGGCCTGCCAGTCACCTGGAGCGGAGATCATGCCTCAGGAAATCTGGCTCATTTGAAGGATTGGAAGAATAATTTCTCTCTCTCTCTCTCTCTCTCTCTCTCTCTCTCTCTCTCTCTCTCTCTCTCTCTCTCTCTCTCCCCTTCTCTCCCCCCCTCTGTCTTGAAATAAGGTCTTTCTTTCTATGTTGGCTAAGCAACTTCTGGATGCATTGCTGCTAAGCCTGACTGCATTTCCGATTCTCGTATTTAAGAGTATTTAGGAGTATTTAAGATTTCATTTTCATTTTCCTTCTTCCCTCACACTCTAGATTTTCTTACCTTTTATCTGAAGTTTCCCACCCTTTCTGCCATGCAGCTGTTTGCCCACCTCCTTCTCTGAACCTGTCTGCCTTCTTAGACTCTAACTCACAAATCATGTCTATCTAGCACCTTCCAGTATTTACAGCCTACCTGGTGTGTGTGTGTGTGTGTGTGTGTGTGTGTGTGTGTGTGTGTGTGTGTGTGTGTGTGTAGGTTATTGCTAATAAAATTGTCCCCAAACTTCCTTCTAAATATATTTTAATTTTAAAATTCTTTTATCAACAAAAAGGGCCCACAATTATTTGCAGTAAAAATTCTGAGTAATCATTGGGTTTCTTTGAATCCGAAGACTTTGAGAGCTTCCTGAGCTTCAATACTTTTTGTATCAATAAAATATACCCACTAATATTTTAACACATGCCTATTGTGAAGTCTAAAAGATGTGATTAAATAAAACTTTTATAAGTTTTAAAGAGTGGTACACTTTAAAAGGAGTTCCGTTATTCACACATTGAAAATTTTACTAACATGGCTGAAGGCCTGCTGCAGGCCAGGTATTTCGCACATTGGATCTCATTTTATCCTCCAATGGCTTCATATAATTTTCCAAATATGTAGTATAAAATTAAGTAGTTAATTCAAAATCACAAGGATAGAATTTAAAAGCCCTCACTTCAAAAACCAATCTCACTTTAAACCAAACCTTCTTTCTGTTCCATAGAGAGGCTTTCCTAGGGCAGACATCCACAGCCACGAAATGGAGCACTCCAGAGCACCCCAAGACAGTGACACCTAGGACGCAAGTCAATGTTGTCACTTGTGACTCACATGCATTCGTTCAAACACATCATCTCTTTATGGCTCACTTTCCTCAATTGCGAGAAATAAGTGAAAGTGGGTTTCCAGAGAGGTTGTTACGAATGTTAGACACCTTCATGGGTATGTCTTAGGTCTGTCCATCTAGAAGCAGAGCTTGAATGGAGAGCTTTGTGCAAATGATTTCCTGGAGGGTGGGTCTCAGAGACATAAGAGAGGAAGAAGGAAGAAAGTCTGTGTAGGGAAATCTAATAAAACTAGGACCATCCTTTTAGGAGTTAGGAAATACGTTAACCAGAAATGGTACTGATTTTTTTTGTCTTTCTCTGCCAAGAGTTCTCTGGCTGCAGCTGGCTTGGATTTTTGGTACAAACATATTGTAGGCAAGTGGGCTTGATTTCTAGAGACAGCCATCTTTTTTTTGAGAATTAGTGTAGTGGATACACTTTATGGTCAACCTATGTAGCAGCTAGGTGTCAGATGTATCAAGTCACTAAAGCAGCACACAAAAGGAATTGACTGCAGTACACAAAGTGCTTCGAACAGTATCTGGCTCATTGTAAATTGCCAATAAAAGTTAGCTTTCATTGCATTGTTTGTTCTGTAACTTTCCTCCATTGTTTCATATGTTTAAGCTTGGCTTTCAAACCAGAATGTTGGTTCCTTAAGGTCAGGGACCAATTCTAATTCTGCCAACGGTGCCACTCACGTGTAGCTGTAAATCGATGGGCTGTGATGGCTGCCTCACAGCTCTAATTTATGTCTGGTGCTGAGTGTAGGACCTCGACACTTTTTTTTCCCATGAATGCCTGCTTTTCATTACAAAATGTGATAATAAATTAGACTCACCTCTATTTGGGGAGGGGGAATCTCCCAATAGAGAGTTATGTGTGGAAGAATATAATTGTATTTTTATCTGTCGCAGACACATTTTATAAACGTTGTACTCAATATGATTTCCCCAAATTTGTTATTTTATTTGTGGACTGAATTTGTCAATATTTAAAGTGAAAGTTATTAGATGAGCCAAAAACATTCTTATTTTTGCCAATGCAGACTTGTTCTGGAATAATTACTTTTTAATATCTAAAGCGATTCAATTGATCAGAATATTGATTCCATTCTCATTTGTGATCATTCTACGATTGATTTAGCGTTAACACTGCCTCCCAAGCAGGGTGGAATACAGGGTGTCTTATTCATTCGTCTTTGTTAAAAGATAAATGCATGAGACAGGCTTTAAAAGCTTTTTAAAGTGCAAGATGCTGGAACGGCATTTTCAATCTGCATTCTCTCCCGCTGTTTTATGGAATTTATTGAAAATGTGCTTCTTAGAGGTCAGATCATTTCTTTCCTCGAGTGGAAAAAAGATATAAGTAATGTATTAAAAGGCTTCTAGGATAATATCAAGAAATTAGAACAACCTCATTCTATATTCAGACACCCCTCCTCTTCAACATTATGACTCATCAAAAATCGGAATCATAATTTGTTGGTTTCCAGCTAACTTCTGACTTTCACACTTTTAGGTGTTACTGGAAGTGGCTACCTAGGACATTATGTTTTCTTTCTCTAAAATTCCCTCACTTCTCCTTCTTTTCCTATCAGGTATTTAGAGACCCGAAGACTGAATGAACAAAAGTTCAAGGATCTCAACTTCCTTACCTAATTGCAGATTTGTTAATTGACTCAACTAGCTCTTAAATGTTCAGTCCCTGAATAATTAACACGTATACTTTACTAGTAAAACCTTCTCTATGCAGACTATATTAACAAGATAACCTTTAAATGATTCTTTCCAATGAATGTAACATACAAATAATTGGTGTCTATAAAAACAGCATGACATTGGAAAGAGTGACTTTTGTAAAACAAGAAAGCAACTATTCTAAATTATTTATTACTCTAGCTTTCTAATTTACAGGCATGCTACAATAGACTTTTTCTCTTTATGAATAAGATAATATGTACATATGTATTAATTTATTCAGGGAAGAGTGCTTCTTATTTGTGATTCTAATTTACAGAGAATTTCTTAAATCATTTCTGGTCACACTTTGGTGAAAACATTTCTACCTTTTGTTGATTACCTTTCATAATCTAAGGTACTTGAGTAAATCTTTCCTAAATATGAACAGTGTGCTTTCATTTATGCAGGGAAGAGTCCCCCTTCATTTACTGTAATTAATTGTTAATAGATGGTTCTCTCATAGTTATTAAAAAAATAATGGTAATGATTCAAGAGCCACTTGGGAAAGGATCCTATCTTTAAGTGTTAACTGTGAGCTGAGTAGAAAAAGGCCTGAACCAAATAGAAATAGCAGCATTCCTTAGTGGACAGTGTTTCTGAATCAAAGGGTTTTAAAATACAGTGCCAGAATGGCTTGATGGAAACAAAACTGGATACAGATGAGTTATATGGACAAAATGATAAGACTGGTCTAATGGAAGATTAATAAAACAGAACTCATTGTGACTCTCTTTAGTACAGGACCTTAAAACAGAACCATGAATGCCAAGGGCCGTTACCTAGACTTGTTTGTAGTATTCATCAAAGCTCTGTTCACAAACTGCTGTGTGGGATGCATCATCTCTTTCTGAGTTTCATAAAGCAAGCCTGAGACACTTGTGGGTGCATGGAGCTAATAGACAGGGCATATTGGGGCAGATTCAAGAGCTTCTCTTGCCCAAAGTTGCCCCAATTTGTCTCAAGCCCATTGTGAAGAGCTTCAAGAGGCAGCTGAGGGTTGTAGGAAAGCCATCTTTGATATGCTTAAGAGACTTTTGAATAGTAGTAACTATCAACTTAAGACAACAGGATAGTTCTCTTTTGTTCATCTATTGAATACCCAGATAAAAATATGCCATTATAGGACAATGAATGAAGCTGAAGATTGCCAGGTTCAATGAACTAAGCCAGATCTAGGAAGACAAGTATTGTAGTTTTCCCTCATATGCAGAATTTAGATTTTTAATTTTTTTTATTAAAATATAATTACATTACTTTCCCTCATTCCCTTTCTTCCCTTTAGCCCTTCCCAAATCCTCTTCCTCCAATGCCTTCTAAATACCCAACCCTCAAACAGACTGCCTCTTTTTTATTATTACCACAACACACACACACACACACACACACACACACACACACACACACACACACACACATATTTAGGTGAAGCATGAAAAGGCTATTTGGGGAAGAGGAAGGGAAAAAATAAAGAGAGTTATCAGGACTTAATATTATTAAAGTACATAATACACGTGTATGAATATTATAATATCATAATACAACATTCTGTACAATGAATATGTGTTAATGAACACAATGCAAAACTTGAGGCAGGGGAGAGGATCTGCTATAGACTGAGTTCTCTTTCATACACCAAGTAGGATGTAAAGAGACAGTGCAGGAGTTTTGCAGAAGCCAATCGACTCTTGGGAGAAATTGCTAGCCTTGAAGAACTCTGGGTCAGGACAAGAAGGATCAAGTGACTCAACAAAGGTTTGAGTCTGATACACTTGGACCATATATTTAGGCTCAAGGTGCAAGTGAGTTTACATGAATTAGAATTAACATTGCAAGAATTAAGTGTTCTCATGACTCAATGTGGCAGAAAGCTATTTACCTTATTTGAGATTTCACTGAAGGACAAGAACAAAATCCATGTATAGAATGACTGTGAAGAGACGAGAGAAAAGAGTTAAGTTACATTACAAATTTACTCAATCCTGTTCATTCAATAAAGGGATATTTTAAAAAAGATGTGGATGGTTGAAATCTGGAGCCAAGGTCAAGGTATTAGTAGTGGAAAAGTTAAAATGTACCACATTGTGAGCAGCTATGGATGACATGTATTCAATACTTTACAAGTTTTAAGAAATCAGTTGATTTTTGGCAGTTTTGTTGTATAAGAGTTTTCAGAAAGCTTACAACTCTCCATAATTCTGACTCTAGTGTATTCATCTCTCTCTCTCTGGACTCCTTGGGTAGCTGCATTCACATGAAAGTGTCTAAACACAGATACACACATAAACATAATTAAAACAAAAATCATTTTTAAACAAGAAAAAGAAAAAAGATGGAGTTATGTATGTAAAATTGGATAACATGGCTAGAGATGTCTTCTATGCAGTTCTAAAGTAAGTTATTTATACTGGGGATGGACATAAAGACTATCTACATAGAATATATAACTCTAATAACTGGACGTTTATTAAACATTATTCAAATTCTGGATCTTAAGCAACCAGCCTGAATATTCTAGGAAGTTGGTTAAAATAGAGTAAGATCCAGGACATACAAGTTAAAACCTAAATTTAATAAAAGACAGGATTTGAAATATTTGGATATATAATTATAAATAAAACAAAGCTGTCTTTTAGTCTGCATCAGAATGCAAAATAACTGTGTAGTGCTCTTGGTTACTTTCCTCCTTTGGAAGCTTTCATTATTCCTTCTGGTACCACACAATCTAGTCCTTTGGGAGAAGCCTTTTACATCAGATTCTGCTCTGTGTGCCTTTAGGTCCTGTTCCTGAATTGACCCATGTCTTCAGTAATGGGGACTTTCCTTCCATGACTTGGCATCAACTAAGGGCAATAGCAATAACATATAATATTTTGGCAGTGTCTTAGAGAACCCTGACCTACAATTCAAAAGAGGACTTCTCATTTCTGGTGTTGGAATTTTTAATAGAAGGTATATGACTCTTGGAGGCAGCATTGTCAGCCCAGATGGAAAAAATATCTAAATGGCATATGTATGTTTATTCAACCATTTACCTGCATTTTTGTTATTTGTAGATAGCTAATATATAATAAGAATACTTATGACTTTTCCAGACATTGTTATTTTACTTTTACCCTGCTCCCTCCCTCTGTATTAATCTCCTTCGCTTCTCTCTAATAGGAACCCCCACCATTTTTCTCATTTTTCCCTTTACATCATTCATACCATGTTATTCTCTCCTCTATTGCTCCCCTCCTTCACCTCCCACATCTGTACTCTTATTTTCCTGGTTTCTGTGGATTCTCTATATTATGAACTGAGATATGAAAATTTGAAGCTAGCAACTCCACATGAGAAAGAACATGCAATGTTTGCCTATGAACCGCAATAATGATCAACATGGCTCAGTAACCCAGTTTTCATTGTTGATATGCATATCTTGGCGGTAAGCAATAGCTCACTAACTACAGTTAATAATTGCTCACCAAGAGGGAAATCATTCTGAGTACTGAAAATCTAGCTAATAGTCAAGGCTAGTGAAATCATGACTTTGGAAGAGAACCTACAAGTATCATTTTACTAAACTAGCACAATCCCTAACTACATTCCAAGTATTTGTTCTATAATCACATATAAATATAGTCCTCAGCTTTTATCAAGGAAACTTCTCTTTTTGGCACACAAAAACCATTACAGAAACACAAACCAATCAAAATGTGGTGTTGTGGAGGCTAGTCTTCACTGATACATATACAGCACAGCCTTTAGACCTTAGGCAAAGGGATCATTGTGGAAGCAGAGATACAAAGATTCTAAGAGACAAAAGACAAGAGAAATTTCTGTGAGATTGTGTCTCCTAGAAGTGCCTGAAGCTACCCCTGAAATCTAACCAACATGAGTGTCTTACTATGACCTGAACAAGGATGACTCCAATAAACTTACTAATATGTATGGGGAATGCTCAGGAGACTTCAACCCTATACAAAACAAATTAGAGGCAATTAAGGAGTCCTGAGAGCTGGAGAAATAGTATTTCCCAGGGAAGAGCACACCAATTGCTTATCCATTGCCAAATGGACATCCTTCAAAACATACATACATATGAAATATATATATATTAAAGAAACATGGATTAAAAAGGTTATACATATGGATTTAGGAACACACACACATACACACACACACAGAGAGAGAGAGAGAGAGAGATAGAGAGAGAGAGAAAGAGAGAGAGAGAGAGAGAGAGAGAGAGAGGTAAAATCCTTTAAAGATAAAGAGACCATGATTTAAAAAGTCATTAAGGGACCTGAAATAAATAGGATGATTTAGAGTGAAGAAAGGGAATGAGTAAATGGTGCAATTATTGTATAATGTGAAAAAGTTTAAAATATATTTATTTTTAAAATAAGTTAAAATAAATTAGAACCATACCATTAATACAAAGATAAGTAACAAATGAAAACTTTGTTAGTCATTCTTTTAGTAATTTATATTTAGTAAATTAAAAAATGGACATCAACTTGTCATAATGTTTTGACTCCTTTATTTCCAGCTTGATCAGCACTGGCAGTTGCTGTAGATTCGATGAAAAGGACACTTTGCCATTGATAAATAGTTTTCTGGAATAGATTAACATTGCCTATGTTTCTCACGTTTCTAAAGGTAAAAAGAATCTATAAGCATTGGCTGGTACACTGCTTTCATCAGAAAAATAATAAAGAACCATAGAGCAGGGAATATGCAAGTTCCAGAAGGACAAGGCTGGGACTCTTAGGAAGCCATAATGCAGAGGAGCTGTCAGAAGTGTTTTTATTATCACAACTGGCTCTGCAGCTTCTAATCCCAGAATGTGAGCCATGGAAACAGTGAGGCTTTGGGGACTTTCTTTACTGGTTTGAGGACACCAGCAATGGAAGCTCCATAGGGCACCCTTGATGACTTCTATCCCCATAATGGGTGTCTGGGTCTTTGTATCTGGATCTTAAATTTCACTGTAGCTGCCACTAAGGCTGAAAAGATATGATGACTTTATGGAAAGAGTTAGAATAGAGGGAATGTCAATAAAGTATTTCAACTCACAGTATATGACAAATACCATAGATCACTCTTAGGAGAACATGCCTCAAAGGAGATAATGCTAATTCTGCACAGTTGTACAGCATGTTAAATTCTATAAGCTGTTACAGAAGAACAAAAACGAACCATTGTAGAAGAATGATGCTTTGTTTATATTGTTTTTCTCTGTATCCTTTTACAACTGCATCTCTTTTTAGGCTGTGAAGGGATATTGTTCTATCTGTCTGTATCTATCTACCATCTATGTATCATCTGACATGTATCTTTGTCTAAATGTGTTTATGTCTCCCTCCATAATCAATACACATTAATTAGCATATTTGACTAACTTGCATTCTACAATTACCTTTCAATTTGTTCTTGGTGTATTTTAATTTTGAAATTTTAAAATTCTGCTGTTATGGTTAATTTGTCTTTCTACTTTCTCTTTGCCACCCCACTAAAAATACTCTGAAAATCAGTGACAAGCTTCTCATTCCCAGATTTTAGTTTCTCAAACTGTTTCTATAGTACATGGCAGTGAAAAGAAGCTGGACATATTTTTTCTTTTGCTTCTCTCTCATGGCCTGTTTCTTTTCTTTCTTACCTGAGCACTGCCTATTTTTTCACCAGGTATCAGTATTACATTTTTGTATCCATTATTACATCAGCTGTGCCTGTAGCTCTGAAAATTTTATCTGCAAGACTTTCTTTCCAATATTTCCTACCCAAAGATCATCCCACTTATTCATTCAAATTTATTTCTTCCATTTCTCCCTCATATATTCAAATATATTTACTGATTGTATTATAAAAGCTGCATACTCTTGAAGAGTTAGATGCTAAACCCGGGAGTAAGACATAAGTAACACTTCCATCAATGATTCCATAGCAAAAACATCTGGAATAAACAGAGGAGTGAATATATGGATCTTGCTTGCTATTTACATACTTGTCACCTATAAGATATATGTGACGAAGATGTAGCTCAGGGTTAGACTACAGACCTGGCAGGAAATGGCTAATTCTATTTCTTTAATGTTTTGAACCAGCATATCTCCCTCTTGCCAATTCAGATAATTGTTTTAAGTTTCTTTCTGTCTAATGGGTGCCTGTACATTAATGTCTTTAAGGAAATCTTGTTTAAAACTAAGGATGAGGGTTCTGTTTCTATATAATTCACATGCTGAGTTTATTAAAACTGATCACACCACCAATGTTTGTATAGTTACAATAGTCCTACATTTGCTTGTCTTTGTGGGCTTGCCCATCTGCATCTTATTTTCTTTCACACACATCACTGGTTATATGTTAAAAATCATTATTAATGATGTGTAAAACTAGAAGCATAGACAGGGTCAAAAAAGAAAAAAGGAAAGTGAATCATTTAACTATCCCTGTAGGATGATTGTTTTTCCCCAGCTCCTCTTCTTTGAAATGACTGATAACACAGTGGTATATACTTGGCCCAGTGAGGCTGAGGCAGGAACATAAGTTCAAGGAACAGAACACTTGAGCTATATAGTAAGTCCCTATCTCTAAATTCACACAAACACACAAACAGATACAAGTATGAGCCTGGGGCGAGGAAAGGAAGAAAAGGAGAGAGGAGAGAGGGAATGTGGAAGAGTATACAGATACTTTTGGTTAATTTAGAGAGTATATATACCCACTGAGCATGTATGATATTCTTTTTTTATATAGCAGTGTGTTCACAGCTTTCACTAAATACCGTTATTTCCAAAATTATGATAAAAATGCCATGAAAGACCCCAAACTCTCTCTTATTAGTTAATTTTATCAGTCATATCTGGAATTTTTAGAAAATATTGTTAGAAAATATTAAGATGCTGAACAAAACTCTGTAATATTCTTTTACTGTGATTATACACCCTGATAGAGAACAAGAGTGACACGGAGGCAGATTTGGTGTAAACACCTGTGTTATGGAAATTCTTCATTTTCTCCTGTGTTGCCACTGTTTTTTTACCTTTAAATTCCCAGCTCTCATTCATTAAGAATGGTCACATATTTCCCCCTTTTCAATTGTGAGTCTTTCTACTGCTTGGTGACAAGCAAAAAGCAAGTAACATTGGGCAGGAGCAGCAATTTCTTTTTCTGAGTATTTATTTCTGAGTTTTGATAACTATTTTATAAATATGTGTAAGACTTGTATAGATTTTACACTTCTAATAATGTTTGTAATTTATTTTATTGGAAATTTAATATAATATTCCTAACAAGTCAGTTGAATTATAACACACAGAAAGCAAAAAAAAATTCTGATTACCTATGCATAGCTCTAATCTTAGTTTTTCTCCTTACAATCACCATCATTACTTCAACTGTATACATGCCAAAGTCATTACTTTCCATAACTCATAAGTGAGTAACAAGTCAAAGGTCAAAACTATTGCCTTGGCTGACATTTCTGAAAACTGGAAATATTTTGAAGCTAAAATGAATACATTTATTTCAATAATTTTGGTAACCTCATTTAAACATAAGGACTGATTGTTCCTGCTATTTTCCAGGATAATTAATTGAAATCTAATATATGATAATATGTTTGCTAAATACTAGGAACTTCCATGGGGAGTGGTCTAAGGTGGATTCAATAATCAATTACTGGAAGGTATAAGATTACCAGTTATTCAGTCTGTTTTCTTTGAGATTTTCAACCTTAAATATTTGTTCTATGCTATGTAAGATTACAATGGTGCTACTGAAACTTTGACTTCTTCTTCTGACGGGACTGATATATTTTATAATAGAGTGGTACTGCCATTGTGCTTTCACTTTGGAGAGTGTTGGTTGTACCACAAAGAGAAAGAGTGTCAGTCATTAATTTTACCTCCCAGCTCACATATTTCTTTGTTTGATATGCTGCAACATCAGTGAATTATATTTCTGCACCTCTTCCTGGGTAATTACAGAGTAAATGAAAGTTAGATTATGAGAACTATTATAATCTTGTCAGTATGTTTGTCTAAAGTCTTTTCATTTAGTGCTTTTTTGTGAAGAATTTTCAAAGGACTACATCTCTTAAATATTATTATTCTTCACTGACCTAATAATGGAGAAAACACCAAAAGTATACCATCTAGTTCACAGTTAAAAATGACAAATTTAGAAAGCATTATTCTCATGAAATTACAATGAATAATAATTGCTACAGTTTCAGTAAGATTTGTGGATATCTTTTATTATTGATAACATACAATTATAAAATTTTCTTATATTTTGATACCTAAATGAATTTGAGGTGCTCAGGTAAAAATTTATATCAATAACTATTCATATTGTTTTAAATAGTACCAATGCTGAATATCTCAAACAATATCATGAAACACTCATCTGAACAAAGAAGTCAATTGATTAACCCCACTGACATAAGCAAGCACTGTGATATGGCCTGAAAGGTGGCATTCAATCCTGAGCCATTGGGAATTTACAGACACTTAGGACACTGGGGATATTTAAACAAACTTATGGAGTACACTGAACTCCTCCAGCCCATCTCTCTTTGGCCTCTGCCTTCCTTCTCTTCCTCTAAATTTTGCAAAGTACCTATCTGATGCTCATCACACTCATGAATTAGATTTTCTTTATTCAAAGTTGATATTAGAGCTTCAAGACCAGGCCAATAAATCACTGTCATGCCCTCTAGAGTAATGGGGCTGTTGAGACTCCAGAAGAAAGTTTCAAATTCTTAAGTTTCAGTAGCAAGTATGGTTTGCTACAGGAACAATTCTAACATAAAACACAAAAGATTTGCAGGGAACACCCAGGGAGTGTTGTCATGCTAATGATTGACTACTAGTCATATTTTAGTGTGAAGGTAGTCTCAAGAAAATAAAACTACTCAGAAGTAACACATTTGTTCAATATCATCTCTTTACAAGGAATTGACATTTGAAATTATTATTATGCAAAAATACACATAATTCAACTTTACATTTGGATAGACTTCCTTTTCGATTTTATTTTATTGTTTTTGTTATTCGTGTGACTGCATGTCTGTGTTTTATGTGAGTTCATGTGTATACACATTTATGTAGGTTTGGGTGCTCATGTGTATGCATGTGAAGACCCAAAGTTAAATTGGTCCTCATGCTTGACAACAAGCTCTTTATTGACAGAGTTAGATCTCCAGGCCTCCAAATAGACTTCCTTGAATGATCCTAATTAAAAGAATTACCTACAAAAACATAATGCATTTTTGTCTGTACAGAGTATTAAGAATGGAAGCTCAGCAAAAAGAATGGCATTAATAGTGCCTTTATCAGAGAGTAGATCCATTAAATTTAAAAGTTCAATTACAAAAAGTAGTGTCAATTTTGAATGAGCCAACCAGAAGAAAGCACCATTTCCTCAATTTTATAATTCCTATATAGCATGGTTTGCCCACAACAATTGTTAGTGGATGTTTTTCACATTAATGTCTTTTTGACCTGTAGCTCTGTGCAAAGGTCAAATTGGAGTCACAACAGTGTATTTTAATAGCTTTGAGTATCCAACTTGAAGACATTGGATAGAGAACAAGTATTGTGAAATTCACTGTTGTATTGCCCATACCCTATGCATATCTCATATTATTACGATAATGATATAACTGACTCATGAGAAATTTTACATATATATTATGTATGCACATATAGTGGTATGTATATATTATTAAGTATATATTATATATTTAGAAACAAAAGTTTGATCAAAAGTTAGAGATCATGAGGAAAGTCTTCAATAGGTAGAAAGTTAAGAGTTGAAAATATTGCACTATGGAATGTTAGTAACTTCTATAAGAAATGGTAATGTATGCAAGAAAAATAAGGTGACTGGATCTAATACTTGGAATATCGTGACTACCCAGGTATTCGAACTTTCAGATCCATTAAAATTCTGAATTTTCTACTTTAGGGAGAAACTTAGATAAAAGGATTTTGGTAATAAGTTTCTAAGTGATCACTAATAAATTGTTCATTTTCTTTCCAGACCAGTAACAAGTTGGAACTGATTATTTGGTGAGAAACTCTTCCTTCTTTTTCTGGAATTTTTTAAATTTAAATTAGAAACAAGATTTTTTTACATGTCAATCTCAGTACCCTCCCCCCCTTCCCCTGCTCCCTCACTAACACCCTACCTATCCCATACCGAGGGTGAAGCCTTCCATAGGGGGTCTTCAGAGTCTGCCATATCCTTTGGGATAGGGCCTAGGGCCTCCCCCATGTGTCTAGGCTCAGGAAGTGTCTCTCTATGTGGAAAGGGCTCCCAAAGTCCATTCCTATGCTAGGGATAAGTACTGATCTACTACAAAAGGCCCCATAGATTTCTGAGGCCTCCTCACTGACACCCACATTCTTGGGGTCTGGATTGGTTCCATGCTGGTTTACCAGCTATCAGTCTGGAGACCAAGAGCTCCCCCTTGTTCAGGTCAGCTGTTTTTGTGGATCTTACCAGCCTGGTCTGGACCCCTTTGCTCATCACTCCTCCTTCTTTGCAACTGGATTCCAGTTCAGTTCAATGTTTAGCTGTGGGTGTCTGCTAATACTTTCTTCAGCTGCTGGATGAAGGCTATAGGATGGCATATAAGTTAGTCATCAATCTCATTAGCAGGGGAGGGCAACTAAGGTAGCCTCTCCTCTGTTGCTTAGATTGTTAGTTGGTGTCATGTTTGTAGGTCTCCAGACATTTCCCTAGTGCCTGATTTCTCTTTAAACCTACAATGGCTCCCTGTATTATGATATCTCCCTCTATTATGATATCTTGCTCTCCTCTACTCTTCCAACAACTCAACCTTCCTGCTCCCTCATGTCCTCCTCAGCCATCCTCTTCTCCCCTTCTTCTTCTCCTAGCCCCCTCTTCCCTCTTCCTATGTTCCCAATTTGCTCAGGAGATCTTGTCCCTTTCCCCTTCTCTGAGGGACCATGTATGTCTCTCTTAGAATCCTCCTTGTTTCCTAACTTCTCTGGCAGTGTGAATTGTAGGCTGGTAATCTTTGCTCTATGTCTAAAATCCATACATGAGTGAGTACATACCATGTTTGTCTTTTTGTGACAGGTTTACCTTGCTCAGAATGGTTTCTTCTAGTTCTATCCATTTGCCTGCGAGTTTCAAGATTCCATTGGTTTGTTTGTTTGTTTTTTTCTGCTGAGTAGAACTCCTTTGTGTAAATGTACCACATTTTCTCTATTCATTCTTGAGTTTAGGGGCATCTAGGTTGCTTCCAGATTCTAGTTATTACAAATAATGCTGCTATGAACATAGTTGAACAGATGTCCTTGATGTATGAATGTGCTTCTTTTGGGTATATGCCTAAGAGTGGAATTGGTAGACCTTGAGGTAGACTGATTTCCATTTTCCTGAGGAATTGCCATAGTGATTTCCAAAGTGGCTGTATGAGTTGGCACTTCCACCAGCAGTGGAGGAGTGTTTTTGATTTTAGCTATTCTGACAGGAGTGAGATGGTATCTCAGAGTTGTTTTGATTTGCATTTCCCTGATGGCTAAGGATGTTAAGCACTTTCTCATGTGTCTTTCAGCCATTTTAGATTCCTCTATTGAGAAGTCTCTAGTCCTGTAAACAGCTTGGTATTGGCACAAAAATAGACTGGTAGACCAATGGAATTGAATTGAGAACCCTGATATGGACTCACACACCTATGGACACCTGATTTTTGACAAAGAAGCTAAAGTTATACAATGGAATAAAGAAAGCATCTTTAACAAAAGGTGCTGGCATAACTGGATGCTGGCATGTAGAAAACTGCAGATAGATCCATGTCTAACACCATGCACAAAACTTAAGCCCAAATGGATCAAAGACCTCAACATAAATCCAGCCACACTGAGCCTATTAGGAAAGAAGTGGGAAGTACCCTTAAACAAATGGTACAGGAGACTGCTTCCTGAACATTAGACAAGTAGCAGAGACATTGAGATCATCTAATAAATGGGACCTCCTGAAACTGAGAAACTTTTGTAAGGCAAAGGACACAGTCAGCAAGACAAAATGGCAGCCCACAGAATGGTAAAAGATATTCACCAACCCCACATCTGACAGAGGCCTGATCTCCAAAATTTACAAAGAACTCAAGAAGCTAGATTCCAAAAACCAAATAATCCAATTAAAAAATGGGCTACAGAGAAAGTCTTCCTTTAATCACTTGTATGCTGTTTTTTTTTTTTTGTTGTTGTTGTTGTTGCTAGCATTGTCAGACAACAACATAAATTGCTACGAATGTTTGTGTTTAGAATATTGGTCAAAGCTCATATACATGTGTATATATTAGAAGATATTCATCTCAATTCCTGATGGGTTGGTTTTACTAAAACATTTATCTTAAAAATACAGATTGATTTAATGAAATAGATATATTAGATTACTTTGCCATCAAGCAGAATATTTTGCTTGTTTATGTTCAAATGTGGCAAGAAACTAAGTTCAGGAGAATCATTAAGTCATTATAGAAACAGAGCATTATGTGTTATGTTATGTAGCATATATGTGAATGGGTACAGCCACATCTCAAAATCCGTGGGCTACTTCATGTACCACTGGGATATTTTTAGTGACACAATCCATAGGTGGACACAGTTTTCCTTATGATTTTTGGGTTGAAATTCTGTCTTTTCAAAATATTTCACAAGTTGAAATTTTTTTATGCCAACTATTCGAAACCAAGCCAGCTTCATCTTTTGGA
Source organism: Cricetulus griseus (assembly GCF_003668045.3). NCBI lineage: Eukaryota > Metazoa > Chordata > Mammalia > Rodentia > Cricetidae > Cricetulus > Cricetulus griseus. Next base: position 239,559,795 of record NW_023276807.1, on the reverse strand, counting down.
GAATAAAGTGTGTTATAGAATTTTTATTCTTAACATACTGTATTTATAAAATTGTTTCAGAAAATGTTATTATTTTTTCACTGATACATATTCTGAGTGCTGTGATCTTAAACAATTTCCCCCAGAAACCTTAGGATTTGTTTTACTGCCTGTTTTCAAAACATTATTTATAACTAATATATATGTATATTTATCAATATATATTTAATGAAATAAGATGTCACATCACAGAAGAAATGTGTTTATTTAACAGAAATGACAAACACAAAATACTGTTCAAGAACATTCACAGAAATTTATGAATCAAATAACCATAATATTTATCAAATGAATAATAAATATAATTGTGTGGTATATCCATAAATTGAAATAATACCCTGGATAGGATGTTACTGAAGTATTGAATAAGTATAATAATGTGTGTGGTTTTCACATGTATTATTATGGTCTAAAATTTATATAAAAAGAACAATGTAATGTATAAATTTGTATAAATTTTGATAGATGATGAAATTTGTATTGAAGGATATTGAATATGTAGTATAACTTGACATGACCAAGAATCACCTAGGAAGAATAACTTAATGAGGAATTATCTAGATTATGTTGACCCATGGACATGTCTATGGAATACAGTCTTTTTTAAAATTTTATTTATTTATTTTAAAGGTACTGCTATTTATCCATCTATAGTGGGAAATTACCAATACAGAGTCAGGTATTAATACAAGTGTATTTAAAAGGGAAAAGCTTTACTTACAGAGCAACCTAGCCAGCCAGCGCGGCAGCAGTCTGTCCAGCAAGTACAAAAGTGAAACCGAAAGAGAAAACTCAGTCCCATGCAAGTATCGCTCTATGTCATTCTGACCACGCACATGCAAGCGTGGTCAGGCATATCTGTAGCCAGCCCCTAAGTAGGCGTGGCTACAGCTTCCTCTACATCCATCCCCCAATTCCCTCGCTGTCCCATCCTCCCATGTTCCCCACTAACCCCCCAAACCACCCACCCCCCAGGAGTACTGTCTTGATTGCTCATTTATTTATATCGGAAGACCAAGCATATTGTGAGTGAAATCATTTTTTTTTCTTTTTTTTTTTTGGTTTTTCGAGGCAGAGTTTCTTTGTGGTGTTGGAGGCTGTCCTGGAACTAGCTCTTGTAGATCAGGCTGGTCTCGAACTCACAGAGATCCACCTGCCTCTGCCTCCCAAGTGCTGGGATTAGAGGCGTGAGTTACCACAACCCGGCTGACATCATTATGTTTACAACAGGTCTTGAATAGTATAAGAAAGAAAAGTAATACTGACAGCCAGCAAGTAAGAACAAATGAGATTAGTTCTCTCTGATCTTGACTACAGACATGATGTGACATGATATATATAGTGCTTGAATTCTCCTCTGTGATGGATTATGACCTGTAATTATAAATCAAATAAACACATTATGTCCTAAAGGGTTTTTTTGTTGTTGTTGTTATGATAGTTTAGTATAGCAACAAAATAAAACTAGAACAGAAAGGTAGAAAGGTGCATTTATGACAGCAAAAATTTGTCGAAATTCACTGAGCAATAAATCATGTTTTATTATTTCATAAAAGGAGTGGAATAAATTCTGAACTCTAGTTATTATATATGTTTCTTTGCAATGGTATACCTTAGTAATATAGAGAGAGCTTTATCTCTATGTGTGCTGGACTTAAATGCAATGAATGTGGATTTTAGAATAACTAGAATAAAATTTCTCAGTGAGTGTTACAAAACACAGAAGGAGAATAGAATGCAAAGTGGGATTTGTGTTCAATTAAACAGTACCAACCAGATACTTGAATGTATTTGTTAATTTAAGTGTTTACATAAAAATAAAGTGTGCGTATTAGCATATCCTTTCACTTTCTGCTGAGATAAGGTAGAATCAAGGATCCATTGGTAACAAGAGTTCTCCCAATGTCCACACCTGGGTTTCTAAACGGTTCTCACTAATAAGAAACACTGGGGACTCCCTCATGAAAAGACTGACTCTACCTTCAAAAAGAAACTAAAGAAAAACTTCAAACTCATTGTGTAACTTTATTTTGCACAAGAATGAAATATGAGATATGAAAAAAGCACTTCACTCAACCAAAAGGCTATCACTAACCAGATACAAAGCAAACCAGTATCAAACAAACAAAACAAAACAGTATGGCAGAGTTTTCTGTAACCTAGAGCATTGCAGTAATACCACACAGGAGAAGCTGAAGTGGAAGTCATTTATATTTTACAGGTCTGCAGTTCAATAACTGATGTCTTATTACAAAGAGCTATCTTATTATCATATTGCCACGTGGCAAAAAGTTACCCAATGCTATTCAGTTTTTTTTTTTTTATAAAGACACCAATTCCATTCATTTAGGTTCCCTTCATCCCCTAATTAACCACAAAGACCCTACCTCTTAATGTCAATTATGTTCGTGTTAGGATTTCAACTTGAATTTTAGTGAACGATGGCACTGTATATATAACAGGGGCTATTAATAGAAGTATAAGTATTGAATATAAATTCAAGAATCAAATTCTAAGTCAATGAAAGTAAATGTGAATGAAATAAGAATTCTAGAAAATAGGCTGTCTTAGTAACTAAATCAGTAAATCAATGGAAGAGTAGGGATAAAGGGGAGCCCAGGCTTCAACACAGGAAGCAAGTTGGTAATAGACAAGAAAGGTGGAAAAAAGGTGTGGTTAGTAGGTAAAAATTTGTTCACAAAACATTTCCAATAATATCAAACTATGTCCTATTCCTAAATTACTTGTTAACTTCAAAAGGAAAACTATGGACAGTACCTTGAGCAAATATAGAAAGTTAACTTTACAAATATTACAAAAGACAACTTTTATACATCTGTTTAGATTGGAGGTCCTTTATCTAGACATCAAGAGACAACACACAAACATATTTTGAAGGATAGTCTGTAAAATTGCTGGCCTGTTTCTTTAAAGATAATTGAAGAAGGTCAAGGGATTCTAATTTTTTATTAATATGCTTTAAATTTTTATGTGTATAACTCTGTGTGTATGCATATACAAATCTCCTGGATTTGGAGTTACAGGCACTTCGAGCCATTTGATACAGGTTCTGGGAACCAAACTCAGGTCATCTGCAGTTAGTATTAGACAACTCTTCCTGCATGCCTCACAACAAAAAATGAGAGACAGAGAGAGAGAGAGAGAGAGAGAGAGAGAGAGAGAGAGAGAGAGAGAGAGAGAGAGAGAGAGAGGTGGGGGCAGGAGAAAACAATAAATACAAGTTATAACCTGAATTGAAACTTAGGTCAGAAAAAATACTGTATACTATTGGTACACGTAAAATTCTGAATTCAGACTTTGATTTAAATGATAATTCTTCCTGGTCATGACAATTGTGTTGTGGCTGTCTCTAAATGTTTGTGCATAGAAAACATAAACAGATATTTAGGTCTAAAGAACAGGATCAATTCCAATGAGACTCAAATAATGTATATATGTCTGAGTCTTCTTAGAAGGTTTTATAAAATAAGGAGAATTGAAAATTCTAAGATGCTGGCTATGATACTTCCAAAGGGGCATTTTGCATGATACGTTATAATTTCTGGAAATTTGAAATTATATCCAAACAGCAAGCCATAAAAATGAAACAAGGAACAATGGACATTAAAATAAATATATAGTTGCTTTTTTTTTTTTTAAGCCAGTGGCCTGTCAACAGAAACCCATGAGGTTCAAATAATGATTATTTGCTGAGAAAGTTGAACATAGACTACACCAGAAAGAAAAAACCAAAAGGATGGCAAAAAAAGATTGAGGTCCTTTTCTGGGCAGCTGTGATGTCAAGTGTGGACGCTGTATTTTAAAAATTCTTTGCATTTATTAGATGTGTGTTAGCTATACTGAATGAAACCATTTATTTTTAATAGAGTTTTGTTAATTTTAAATTCAAAACACACAGTCTCATTCCAGATGAGTGTCCAATCACTGAACTCCGGGACAGCCCTCATTCTTAATTAAACTTATTCAAGAGGCATATGCACCAGCAATGCTGCTCATACCTGTTGTCAGTTGTTAGGAGATAACCGATTCCAGATGGACATCTCAGCCGCCAACTCATATGATTTGAAATCAAACTCCCAGCCTTGAAAGAGACCTTAAAGGTTATCTGGTTGTCCTCTGTATTCCCTGCTTAAATTTCCTGTTCACCTTTATTGCCAAGCAGTGTATGTTAATATTTCTTCAAATGTATTATTTTTTAAAGTAAGGAGATATTTAGATATTGAAACGAAACTATTTTTAATAGATAAAAGGCATATCCGTATTGGGAGGAAGTTAATAAATATCTGTTTCTTTTTAAAAGTATATTCCTCTTCCCTCCAGGAATGAAAGTATAACAGTACAGACACATCCAGTGAAGCTCTGTAAGACCCCTCATGTCACTGCTTGATGGCTAGTAGGCAGGTTTGATGTTTGGACAGTCAGCCTAGGTTTCTCTTTGTTATACATTAAAATTCCACTGTGTATGTATTGCATTAAGTTTAGATTTTTTCATAGCAAAGAAAATTCTGTTGTACTTAAATTTAACATCTTTTTATTATTACTTTTGCTTGTGTATCTGGTGTTGTGCATGGTTGAGTGTCTATGTGTTTGTATGTTTGGAAGTACATGTGTATTTGTAGGTGTGAGTACATGTATATATGTGAGCACTTTTTCTATTTTGAGTGTATCAATAGACATATGCATAAACTGATATTTGTAAGTCAGTAAAACCTATTTGTAACATTACCTGGGCCAGGAAATTTAAGCAGGGAATACAGAGGACAACCAGATAACCTTTAAGGTCTCTTTCAAGGCTGAGAGTTTGATTTCAAATCATATGAGTTGGCGGCTGAGATGTCGATCTGGAATCAGTTATCTCCTAGCACCTGACAACAGGGATGAGCAGCATTGCTGGTGCATATGCCTATTGAATAAGTTTAATTAATTATATTTTAATTTAAATGTTTATTTATTTTTCAAAGGAGAAAATGTATGGATGTCAGAGGATAATTTCCAGTAGTTGATTCTCTCCTTTTCCATGTAGGTTCTTGGGACAGAATTCATGTCACCAGGTTTGATGGCGAGTAACTTTATGTGACTTTGCCAGCTGCAAATTTTGTTTTTAAAGAATGTTATATTTGTATATTTATAACAAAGTATATAGCCTTCTTTTCTTCTGAAGGTCAATTTTAATGATTCTTATTGTGGTGGTATGAAAGAAAATGACCCCCATAGACTCATAGGGAGTGGCACTATTAGGAGGTGTGACCTTGTTGGAGTCTTGTAGTCTTACTGGAGGAAGTGTGTCACTGGAGCTTTGGAAATTTCAAAAGGTTTCTCTCTTCCTGCTCCCTAAGATTCTGGATGTAGAACTCTCAGCAACCACTTCTGGTTGTACAATAGAACTGTCAACTACATCTCCTGCCTGTGTGTTGCCATGCTTCCCACATGATAATTATGTACTAACCCTCTGAACTGTAAGCCAGTCCCAATTATTTTTTTTCCTTTATAAGAGTTGCCATAGTCTGTTCACAGCAATAAAAGACTTACTGAGGCCCTCATTTCCACTTATTATCAAGATGTTCACTAGCATATGGCTATTAAATCTGGATCAGTGATGTCTACAAAACAATATGTTTTTTTTAACAGTTTGTTCAGGCCATCTTTTAATTTTGAGAATGAGAATTATTCCTTGTAAACCAGGTGGTGGAGCACGCCTTTAATACCAGCCCTTGGGAGGCAGAGGAAGGTGGGCCTCTGTGAGTTCAAGGCCAGCCTGGTCTACAAAGCTACACAGAGAAATTGTGTCTAAAAAAAATAAGTACTTATTGTACAATGATTTTAATATTTAAAATTGCTGAGAGTCAGGCACAGCAGTGGTTCACACCTTTAATCAGCCCTGAGTGGACAGAGAGAGGCATGTGGATGTCTGCAATTGTGAGCCGGACCTGATCTACATATCACTTCCTGTCACCGCGGGTTACATAAGGAGACCCTGTCTCAGAACACACACAGACACACAGACATACAGACACACAGACACACAGACACACACACACACACACACACACACACTAAACAAATGAACAAGACCACAAATGAAATTTCATTTGTTCTTTATTCTTTCGAATTTAGTCTCATTTGACTCTTTGATTTTTTTTCCATCTCATATTTTGCCCTTCACTGATTTTGATGCAGCTGTCTCTGTCTCACATTTTGCTTCATTTTCATTACCACTGATTAATCTCTCTCTCTCTCTCTCTCTCTCTCTCTCTCTCTCTCTCTCTCTCTCTCTCTCATCTCTGACAACTCATGTGCTTTCTTATTTGATTTCTAGTACCTCATTGTATCTTCAAGTCTTCTATATTTTTCTGTTATTCTCTATCCAAAAGGCCATTTGCTATTTCAAATATTAATTTATCATGCCTTGTTTGATGATGATTACCAACTATGGTAACATGTTTGGTTTTTTTTTTTGTACATGTGTTAAAGTGATTTGTCATAATTTGAAATTTTTGAACTTACATCAATTATGACTTTTGATTTGCTATTACTATGTTGGATAAAGGGCTGGAAAAGTATGTTCAGTTTGTAGCAAGCAAATTCATGGTGAGGGCTTTGTATAATAAACATATTTCTTCTGTAAAATTATATGGCCAAAAGGACTAGTGCATGTGTATGGAGAGAAGAACAAGCAAGTTCCATGGTGTCTTCTTTTATAAAGACACTAATGCTGTCTGCTATAAGGACTCTACTTTATCACTAAACTAAATCAAACTGTTTCCCTGATTCTCCATTTTCAAATGCCAAAATATCTGGAGTTAGGACTCAAACTGTGGAAATGGGATGATGATACTCAGTTCACTCAATAGCCTCAGAAATATTTAAATGCTCAGATAGCTATTAATATATGTCTTTTTGGAAATTAGTTTTCAATACATTTTTATCTTTTTATTTTTTTAAATAACATTTGAACACCTGCTTTTCTACTGATACTGAATAATTCCTACATGATTTTAAGATTTTAATTTATTCACTTTCCTTATTTTCAAATTATAAATCTCAAAATCTTGTTCTTTAATTTGTGTGTATCATTTTTTTGGCAAGAATTGTTATCATTGATGACAAATCCACAAATAAAGAAATATATACGTGAAGACATGTTTGTTATTTGTCTAGTATAGTTTTAGCCCTAAAAGCTTTGTTACTTCTTCAATCTATCTTAATAAAGACATTAGTCTTTATGCATTTGTAATACTTATTTAACCTGATAATCTCCATTTTTAATCATAGTAATTTACATTTAAAAAATCATTCAAATCTGTCATCTGTGGTATAGCTTATACATTTTATTTCCCCCTTTTTTTTACTATATCAGAAACAAGCAAACACAAAACCAAACCATACAGACAAATAAAACTCAAGTAAATAGCAAAGCAAATTTACCTAAAATGCTAATTTTGGTAGTCATAGTATGACATTGTTAACTGTAATGGTTTTGTTCTACAGGTCATTGACACTTAAGTTTAAAAGCAAAGTGTTGTAATTTTTTCTGGTTTTCTGGCCCCATGCTGCTTTTTCATCCTGCATTTTTCTTCCCTTTCCATTGTCTATTCTGCTCCAGCAGCTTTAGCAGATGCTTGTGGATCATCAGGCTCGCTGCTGTTCCATTGACATTAATAGTACTTCTTATGGATGTGATGTGATTGCTAAAGCTTTCCTACGATCTGGTACAAATGCCCAGTTTATACATTCCACATAGCACTGGGCTAGCTTTAAAATATTCACCCAGAAAAAGTGACTTCAAAAGGACGCTGCATTCTGCCTTTGTGCAACCAAGAGGAGGAAATTCACAGTTAAGGATCAAGCTTGCAAAAGGCAAACACAATGGGATGCTGAACAGGTAACATTAAGGTGGCACCCTACTGACATGAAGTGGTTCAGGTTTTAAGCCCCCACAGTAAACTTGTGTTGACTTTGTTCAGAGTTGACATTTTTATTTCATGAGTCTTCTGATGTGAATTTTCTTTCTCATTTCTACCCATTTTAAATTAATAGGAAACCTGGCTGTGCTGTGCCTGAGGCCTATTGTATTTCTATGTTCCATGGCACTAAACCTGAGATTCTTTTTAATTTATTTTATTTTAATTTATAATGCTTGAGGTTGTTACTGCTTATTATTCTCTTTTCTTGTTTTTAAGACTTTTTTTTTTTTTTTTGAGCAACTCCCTGAAGAATTATCTTTTGAGGAAGTCGATGACTTATCTGTCCAAGTGGTAGAGTTTTCAGGGAGTGGGTTCTGGTTTGTTCTACTACTTGTCCAGTGTGATTTAATTTTTACACAGCTTGATTTGTTGTAATCTTTCCTCCATCAACTTCCTTGAATTAACATTGCTTGATGCAGCTACTTAACTAGCCTCTGTTGCCTCAACATCCTTTTGGCTTAAGATATTCAATAGCTGAACTAATAAGCTTGTCCTTCTATTTCTTATATATCTGACTAAAGCTTCATTCACCAACATGATTCGTTTCATTCATTAATCTCTTTCTACTACCTATTGAAACTCAAAGCTTCTATTTTCTTGTTTCTCCTTCTCTCCTCCATGTCCTCCCCTGCTCCATTTCAAGAACCAACTCATGTCTCACATTCCCTTCTTTGTTTTAAACAATCCTAGTTGCAAATCCTGGATCTTTTAAAACAACTTTATTCATTTTACACACCAATTATAGTTCCCCCTTCTACTCTCCTCCCACTCACCCCACACCTCTCCTCAACCCATTTCCTCATCCACTCTTCACAAATGGTAAGGCCTCCATTGGGAAGTCAACAAAGTCTGGCACATTCGGATAAGCCAGGACAAAGCCCCTCCCCACTGCATGGAGGCTGAGCATGGCATCCCACCATATGGAACGGGCTTCAAGAAGCCAGCTCATGCACCAGGGATAGATCTTGGTCCCACTGCCAGGCTACAGCTGTCGCCCACATTCAGAGGGCCTAGTGTGGAAAAAAAAATGACATCATGAAATTTGCAGGAAAATGGATGGAACTAGAAAAAAAGTCATCCAGAATGAGGTAACCCAGGCCCAGAAAGACAAAAATAGTATGTACTCACTCAAAAGTGGATGCTAGATATAAAGCAAAGGATAACCAGATCACAATCCACAGCTCCAGAAGCTAGGTCACAAGCATCTTCTGGTTTAAATGAGATTTAGTGGCTTAGGGCAGCTCAACATTTTAAATTATCTCTCCCAATCATAATTTAAACAATAGTTCTCAGTTTGAGAACATTAGTGATCTTGATGACTAATGATAAACTTAAGATGCTTACAAAATTATGTGGAGTTAATGAAACTCACAAATTTCAATTCAGTAACTGCTGATTCTAAATCCTTATTTTCTTCTTGATTAGTAAATATAAGAGGTAAAGTTTACAGTTTTATATAATTTGGCATGGAAAATATTCATAAAATTAACATATAGTAAGTGGAGTCAAGAAATGTTGAAAGAATTCATTACCAAATTCTGAATCCTTACTGTCCTCTGAATTTTTTCTTTCCTACTTTCACAAGGTTTGGATTTAAGAGTACTTTCACTTTTTTTTCAAACAATAAAGATATAATTTTTATTCTTAAAAGACATGTAAATGGAAAGTAGCACATCAAAACTTGGGAATTGTTGGGGAAGCTTCCCCCTAGAGTAGTTAGGAACTAACATAGAGACCCAATCATAGACAATGTGCAGAGATAGTCCTAAATAGGATATCTTCATCAAATTCCCCAGTCCTCAGTGCTCATGGAACTTTGCTGAAGAAGAGGCAGAAAGATTGTATGAGCCAGTCGGCATCGAAGATACCAAGGAAATAAGGTCTGCCAGATACAATGGGCCAGGTCCTCATACGAACTCACAGATACTGTGGCAGCAGGCATAGGGCCTCTACAGATCCATTCCAGATTCTGTCTCAGCACTGAGACAGGGAAGAGAGATGAGTTCCCATCCCTAATGCACAATGTATCTCCAATTGAAAACCAATTAAAAAGGAATTACAATTAGTTTTTTTCCAGTGTAGTCTCACCGTGTATGTAAGCCACACTCAAGAGTAGACCCTAGTCCCAGAAGTAGATGGCCAATACAAAATGAACTTGACACAGAAAAAAAAATCCCCATGGTATATATCAGAAACAACAACAAGAGGGGAACATCTATACAGCAGTAATGGGGCTGGAGAGATGGCTCAGTGGTTAAAAGTACTGGCAGCTCTTGCAGAAACCAGATTTGATTCCAGTACCCATGTGGCAGCTCAAAAGAATCTGTAATTCCAGTTCCAGGGGATCCAACACTCCTTTCTGGCCTCCAGGGGCTCTGTAGACACATGGTACACAGACATACATGCAGGGAAAATACTCATACATACAAAACAAAGAAATATTTAAGGATGATCTTAAAAATAATGTTTTAAGTGATGGGCTGACTAGTTTTATGTCAACTTATAATCATCTGAGAGGAGAGAAGTTCAACTGAGAAAATGCCTCTATAAGATCTAGCTGTAATCCAGCCTGTAGGGCATTTCTGTAACTGCTGACTGATGGTAGAAGGCCTAGTCCATTGTGGGTGGTGTCATCCCTGGGCTGCTCGTCCTGGATTCTAGAAGAAAGAAGGCTGAGCAAGCCATGAGAAACAAGTCAGTAAGCAGCACCTCTAAGGCCTCTGAGTCAGTTCCTCCTTCCAGGTTCTTGCCCTGCTGGAGTTTCTGTCCTGATTTTCTTCAATGATGGGCAGTGATGCGGAGGCATGAGACAAACCCTTTCCTCTCCGATTTGTTTAGTCCATGATGTTTCATCACAGCAATAATAACTCTAATTGAGGCAAGTCATCACTTGTCATCATTGCATGTCACAGAACTAGTGAAATAAGAACTAGGTTAAAAAATAAGTAAAGGAAAAAATAATTAAGACTGGAGAACAGATCAATAAAATAGAAAAATAGCATTTCACAGTTTACATAAAAGTACATAAAACCACGTGAAGCTCATACCTTGCCAATGAAGTAGTGTCTGGCTCTGTAGTTTCGCAATTTTCCTATTAATTATCAGAGAGTGAACCCATTTTTAGTTCCTGGAAGGATCATAGTATCATTTATCATGTACTGAGCACATTAATGACACCATACAATGTAATTTTGAAAAGGGGAATTCAAAGACATTACATAACAATGCTCATGCTCCAGTAAATGGTAGGACTAGGCTTAGATTCTTTTTTTTTTTTTTGACAGCATTACCTAGAATATTTATTAGAGGAAGTCACAGCTCAATAAATACTAACTATATAGGTACTTCTTTAAAATAAATGATAACATTGAAGTTTTGATTTCACATTTTTTTAAACTTCCAGCCAGGGGCATGGAACAAATAAATAAGTAATCAATGGGGTGCCAAGTGAATGAAACATCCATCAAAATCTACGTCAAAATGCTTGTCCTATGAAGTTCTCCTTTGTTTCTTTTTTTGTTTTGTTTTGTTTTGTTTTACTTTTTTTTATTTGAATTAGAAACAGGATTGTTTTACATGACAACCCCACTTCCCTTCTCCCACCTGCCCTCCCCTACCACCCTGCTCCCAAATAAAACCCTATCCATTGCATATCCTTTCTGCTCTCCTCTGGATGGTGAAGCCTTCCATAGGGTGTCATCAGAGTCTATTGTATCTTTTGGGATAGGGCCTAGGCCCACCCCCATGTGTCTTGGCTCAGGGAGTATTCCTCTATATGGAATGGGCTCCCAAAGTCCACATCTATGCTAGGGATAAGTACTGAACTTCTACAGGAGGTCCCGTAGATTTCTGAGTTTTCCTCACAGAAATCCATGTTCCTGGGTTCTGGATCAGTCCCATGCTGGTATCCCAGCTATCACTCTGGGGAGCAAGATTTCCCCCAGTCCTTTCACTTTTCAAAGGAAGTTACATATCCTTAGATGAACCCATGCCTGTCCTGTTGATAACTATTTGACTATTAAAATCACTGTTGGGTTTATGCAATTATAGGAAAAACACAGAGAAAAGGACATCCTAAAATGTGATGTTAGTTAGTAAGTTTAGACCAACTCCCACTCTCCCTCCCACCCAGTCCTGGCATGCATGGCAACAATCTAAGATTTTAACATGGAAATATTGGGGTATAGCAAGGTCACATAAGGAAAAGTTATTAGAGCATGCTGTTGAGAAACTTAGAGGAGAGAAAACAACTCAATCCATCTATATTGTTGCTTGAGATTAAACTGCATGTGATTCGTGTGTGTGTGTATGTGTGTGTGTGAGTTTATGCAGGTGTGTATGCTAGTAATGAACAGGAGTTGATAATTATGTGACTGGAGAGCAGAAAGAATATTGCATGCATTACAATAGATATCAGAAATATGTCACTCCACAGGTAATTCAGTTAAGCAAAAGAAAAAAATCTAAATCTGGACAAACTCAAAAGCTCCCAAAACTAAATACTGAACTAAAAGAAAATGATCTTTGCCAGAATAAAACCTGTACTGTTTATTTTTTTAATTTTCTTTTTATTCTCCATTTTTATTTAAATTAGAAACAGGATTGTTTTACATGTCAATCCCAACTCCCTCTCCCTCCCCTCCTCCCCTGACCCCAGTAACACCCTACCTATCCCATACCATTTCTGCTACCAGGGAGGGTGAAGCCTTCCATGGGGGGGGGTCTTCAGAGTCTATTATATACTTTGCAATAGGGCCTAGCCCCTCCCCTGTGAGTCTAGGGTGAAGGAGTATCTGTCTATGTGAAATAGGCTCCCAAAGTCCATTCCTATGCTATGGATAAGTACTGATGTACTACAAGAGGTCCCAAGGATTTCTGAGGCCTCCTCACTGACACCCACATTCATGGGGTCTGGATTGGTTCCATGCTGGTTTCCCAATGATCAGTCTGGGGACCAAGAGCACCCCCTTATTCAGGTCAGCTGTTTCTGTGGGTTTCACCAGCCTGGTCTTGACCCCTTTGTTCATCACTCCTCCTTCTCTGCAACTGGATTCCAGTTCAGTTCAGTGTTTAGTTGTGGGTGTCTCCTTCTACTTCCAACAGCTGCTGGTTTAAGGCTCTAGGATGGCATTTGAGTCAGTCTTCAATCTCATTATCAGGAGAGGGCATTTAAGTTAGCCCCTCCACTTTTGCTTAGATGGTTAGTTGGTGTCATCACTGTAGATCTCCAGACATTTCACTAGTGCCTGATTTCTCTTTAAACCTATACTGGCTCCCTCTCTTATGGTTATCTCTTATTTTGCTCTCCTCTATTCTTCCCCCTACACAACCTTCCTAGGCCCACCCCCAAACGATATGACAGACTTTGAAGGTCCCTGGTGGGAGGCCTCACTATCCCTGGGGAGGAGTTGAGGGGTGGGTTAGGAGGGTTGGTGGGGAACATGAGAGGATGGGAGGGCGAGGGAATGGGGGTTGGATACATAAATATGAGTAGTAATTAAAGAATTTAAATAAAAAAGAAACACAAGAACAAACCCCCGTACAAAAGCAGTAGGCGACAGCAAATTGTGTTGATATATTATTTATGATTGAGTAAAGTTTGCCTGAGGATTCAGAAAGCAAAACCAGCCTAAAGATATAGAGGCCAGGAAGTTGTGAAACACACACCTTTAATCCCAGCAGCCATAGAAGCTAGGCCCTGGTGGTACACACCTTTAATTCCAGGACTCAGGATTAAGACGTATACAGATCTCTGTTAGTTCATGGCCACAGTGACTACAAGAAATTTATCCAATCCTAAAAGTAACAGCTCCCACAAAGGTGATCCCAGCACCTGGGATCACACGCCTTTAATACCAACATTAAGGAGGTATATAAGACAGGAGCAGGGTCTCAGAACTGGCATTCAGTCTGAGAGTTATTCGCAGTCTGATTGAATCTGAGGAGCAGTGAAACTGGTAGAAGTTTGAGGATCACCCATTGGCCTGAGCATAGGTGGACTTAATAGCTAGTGGCTGGCTGCTTTGATTATCTGACCCTCACTTTGAACAACCCCTTTCCAAAAAGAAAAAAAAAAAAAAGAAGAGGGATTTTCCCACTCAAGATCAAGAAATAGAGGGTATGGCTTCATGAGTTAAGATCCAGGTATTCCCGAAATTTGCTTATTGGATTAGATGACTTCATATAAGCTGTGAGCAGCCAGGACAGCACCTCCCTCTCGGTTGTGTTTGATCCAGCTTCCTGAAAGCAGCCTGGTGCCTGATGTGTGTAGAGCCACATCGCACATCTCACTCAAGCTACTGCATAGACCCTGGGGGAAAACAGCTAGCTCTCCTCAGCAGAAGATTGACTCACACTCAGCCATGAGTCAGGAGACACACGTGCATTTTCCGGGCTAGAGAGGCCTTCCATCCCAGAGAGACCAGAGGAAGCCAAGAGGGCCCATGGCTCAGAAGGTTCCCCCAGAGCAAGAGGAGACTCCGAGGGTCAAATGCGAAGACTGTGGGGACTTTGGCCACACCTCGAGGAGCAGGAGGTGCCCAATCAAGTTTGCCTATGGTTTCCTAGTGCCACAAGCTCAAGAAGGCAGAAAGGAGAAAGAGAACCGGGCTCTTGACAGGCCCCAGACACAGGAGACCTTATGCCAGGCTGAGAGAGACAAGAGACCGAGCCATGGCTCAGGACAGAGGTGTTATGAGCAACAGAAGAAGGCTCCTTTTCTGAAATTGCACTTGGATACTAGAAGGAGGAATCAAGACATCCAATTGGCTCACCCAAAGATGCCGGGATTCGTTGTGGGAAACAGAAAAAAGGGTGCTACCAGATGGACTTGAGACCACAGAGCCACCTGTAAAACTGTTACTTGGGAGACAGATATGTCCTGGAAACCCTCCCACCAAAAGCTTTTCAGGCTCCTGCATCTTACCCTCCAGGCAGGAGGAAGGTTAACCCATGCCTGTCCCTGGTGTCCCCAAGCCAGCATTCAAGCAGGAATGCAGAAAGGCAGTTTCAGAAGACCCAAGGAATCAGAAGCTAACTGGTGTGTCATCACATCACCCCCCCGGGGGGGGGAGTGCTCAAAAGAAATGGATTTGGTCAAGTGTTCAATATGGAGTCCAAAGACAAGGCACCCAGAAATAACCAACCAATGTTCCCCAGCAGAGTTGCCCTGGTCTCAGCCAGACCATGTACTGAGTCCCAGGAGCCATCGTCTGCCTGTATTGTATGTCAATCCCTGAAGATGACCTTTACCAGAACCCAAGGTGATTGCTGGACTTCCAGGTTGGTGGAAGGAGCCCCAGGACCTCTCACTGAGAAGCAAACACCTCCTTCTGAGAGCCCTGTTTCTCAAGAGAAAGGGGAGGGAGCCCGCTCCCTGGTCCCATGGAGTGTCCTCTATGAAGACCTTCTGGTATCCTCCTCCTCAGAGGACAGTGATGGGGAGTGGGCCTTCCCCTGGAAAGAAGATGTGTCCTCCCTGCTGAAACTGCCCAGATCCTTCAGGATTACAACAGGATGGACTTTTGGAGAGTGAAAACAACCCCAGTTGATTACTGTGTTCCTCTCCAGAATGAACTGGGTAGATGACTGTAAGCTGTCAGGTCTACCTCCACAGAGCTGCAACACTGAAAACTCCTCTCCAGGCTGGGCTCACATATTAATGCAAGTAGCCTCACCTCTGCAGGGACTCTGGACTCTGAAGTATGCTGCTGAGAAGCACTCAGAATGAAAGTCACCTCTTGCCTCCCTTTTCTTTATCATTGACCTGCAGTTGATTCTCTCAATAAGCCCCATGTTCATAAATATCTTCCAGATGCCATACTGTGTGACATTTTCAACTTCAAGCATTAAAATTGTTCTCGAAAGTAAAAAAAATAAAATAAAATAAAAAATAAAGAAATTCTTGAGAATGTGAGAATGATAAATTTGCATCTTGTCCTCTAGATAATTGTCACATTAGGCTCATCAAGATATAATGATAACACACACGTTATATAAAATGTCACATTGCTATGTAGCTCTTCTGTTGGACTCTTCTCTAGCTTCATAAATATAAGAAGCAAACCATTTTATGTCTATGTGACCCAGTGCTGGATCACACAGTCATCCTTGACAATTTTATTGTTAACTGTAGAAAGCAATTTAGCAGTGCTTCTCTTCCTCTGAATTCTAGACAATGTTTTCCTCATTTTTTAAATGATGCTGATTTATTTCCCATTGGTTTGTAGTATGAATATCTTCACTGCAATGCGTGTAAAAGGAGTTTGTGTAACCTTGTAAGTCCTGCAATAATTGAATAATAGTAAGGTCAAAAGTTGAGTTTCCTTGAGAAAAATACAAATCCAGAGTATGTTATATAGGTGACGTATAGGCTCATGGGACTTTATAACTACGAGAAAATTCATATACTATGATACTGAGCTAAGAAGAAAGAATGACATATCCAAGACTCATGACAAATAATCTAGCAACTTGAAGGCAAACAGAATTCTCTTTTCATGTGTGAGCTCTCTCAGTAGATGTTGTCCAGGACCAGTCAGCAACTTTAGGAAAGACACAATACTAATATTATTAAGACCTGTAGCAATATTACTTTTTTTTTAATAAAATGACACTGCAGCCAAATGGTAAAGTAGAATAAACTCAGGTAACAATGCTAATTTTTTAATCACCAAAACTTTCTGAAAGAGCTTATTTTGTTTAAACTCATAATTGACACACACTGCAAAACAATGTTGACAGAATTTATCCAGAATTCAAAGGGATTACATTGCTACAGGTTTCTTCATAAAGATTTAGTAGTAATGCTATCAAGAACAGCCATGCTTATCATATGTTTACATAAGGAATTACTGTGAACAAATATTGCCAGGTCATCACTAATTTCTTTTAACAATAAACACAAGAAAAAGGATTTCACCTCTAAAATCTATTTCAACAAATAAAACACTAAGTTACTGTTGCAGACTCCTATATTTGTGTCTATATTATTTTGATAGAGTGTAAGATATTTATCCAATATGTACAGAAAAGAAAACTGTGTCCTATTAAAGATCTGGAGCATTATAACATGCTTGCTAAGTCAATTATTTAGAAGAAGGGGAAAACATGGTTTTATCTTACTGTTATAAGCTTTTACATAGAGGGTATCAGATAAAATTGTTTTGCAGTTCATGTACATCTCTTAGGTTAAAAAAATACCAGGTGAAGGAAACTCACTGTTTAGAGGGAATGCTCTGGTAATTCTAGAGGGATGCTTCCTTCTAGCATGCTAATGTTTGTGAAAGCACTTAACCTAGGACTTGAATACATAAACAGTATTTTACTGTTTGGTTTCTAGTGCTTTTGTTCTAATATTCTGTCTTCTTAATAAGGCTTACATGTAAACAATTTGAAGATGGAAGAAATCGATTTTAAGTCATGTGACTAAAACTAGAAAGCTAAGTCTAAACATTGTACCCGATTCAACACATAAGTCATTTTTGTGTAGAGTGTGATCGGAGGTTTATTCATCTCAAAAAGGAGATTATCTTAGTTTTCTAATATTAATTTGATGGAATGATGCCCAGGTATATTGAACCTCCATTAAAAAAGAATGATAGGGACATAAGTGAATGCTCCCATTTCTGATACCAGTCATTTAAACACCAAAGATTTAGAGTACTGTGTCTTTAGTTAATATGTAAGTGTGAAGATTTTGAATTTGATGTGGCTTGAAATAAGGTCACTGAAGTCTTTTTGCTAGGGTGGAAATAACAGAAAATGGATGCATTTCATGGAAGGCTTTATAGTGCACCTTGCAGAGACTGTGGCCCAGGGAAATGGAGCAGTGCTCTCCAGGGAGCATTATCATGTGCTCTTCTCCCTCCAGCAGTGTGGCCCTGTTTCCAGCCAGGTGACTGGGATCCCAAGGTCCCTTAGCTCAGCTTGCTGTTTCAGGTATCATCAGACCGTGGGCATGCTGGGAAGTGGTTATTCCAGCCTCAGGAGGCGCCTGTTGTGAAAATCCAAAGAACTGCTAATTGTGTTCCTCCCTGACTAACTTAAACATCTGCTTCCTCTTATCTTGGCTGTGGTCCACCTACACCTTGAGACTAATGGCTTCAATGTGATCTCATCTTTTTTTCTGTCACTGTTCTTGTGTTGCAATTAAAGGTTACCTTGCTAGGTTGTTTGCTATATAGAAGAAATAAGCATGGATTTGGGCCTCACTATTGAGTGCTCAGATGTCTGTACCAGAAGACTTTTCTACAGGACATACTCAAAATAAATTTGGTTCAGGGGAAAGGTGGAATATCTCATTCCCCAAAGTCTCAAAGCTCTTTTTCTTTCCTTTTCACCCTGCACCATTTCTCTCACTTTGCAGCTTTGGCTGGCCTAGATATTGTTATGTAGCTCAGGCTGGACTCAGACTTTCACCAACTTTCCTGCGTCAATGCCTGGAATTCTAGGCTCTGTTTTATAGTTCATATTTTAAAGACTAAAGTATTGCTATTAAGTAATTAATAACATATGGTATACTTTCCATTACAATATCAACCTAGATGGAAGCTTAAAAATGTTATAAAAGGCAACACAGATACACAATTATAAGTGTGTTTAGGAATGAAATACTGCATTGTGTATTTTCTCTTCTATTTATTAAATGCATGAACTTTATGCAAGCTATTTGACACCTTGCATCTTATTTCATGTGACTTTGTGAGGTTTAAGTGATCTAACATATTTCTAGTACTAACAAAATTGTTGAAATAGAAAATGCTAAATAACTTTGTGTGTGTGTGTGTGTGTGTGTGTGTGTGTGTGTGTGTGTGTGTGTATGTGTTGCACATACATGCTCCTGTTTCTGTGTGTATGGGTGTGTGGGTACATGTTCATGTGTGTACACATTTTTGTGGAGGCCTGCCATGGATGTCAGGTGACTTCATCAATTATTTGCCAACTAAGTTTTTGACACAAAACTTCTCACTGAACTGGTAACTCATAGACTTATTTAGGAGTAGACAATGAGCTATAGGCATCCTCCTGTCTCCACCCTCTTAGGTACTGAGTAGACACATCCTGTTCCTCCATCCTCTAAAATTGCCTAATATAAGGAAATGGTTCTAGAGGTGAATTGAAGGGAAAGATACTTTTCTCAATCACCTCATTGCTAAGAAAGTGGAAAAAAAAAACAGCACCATATATTCCTCAAGTCAGTTACTTTCCCACTACATAACCATGTGGGCCTTTCAGGATTTAAGATATAGGCGGGCAGCATGTGTATGGCCACTCATATATTCATTGTGACCCCTTATAGGGTGCAATTATTGAGCGAAGGTAGAATCACAGCTAGAGAGAGTGTGCTGGTGACAAGTTCCTAGAATGGCTTAAATCATAGAGGCAGGACTGTATCCTGAAAACCAAAGGAACAAAGTCAGAGAGGAATCAAAGTGTGGGCGGTGGTGGAGTGAGTGGGTGGCAGGAGATGCTTTCCTTGAACTTGACCTAACTTTAGGGTTCAGATGGCCGTTACATTTCCAAGGACGTTTAAGTACAAAAAAGAAGAAAAGCACTGTTCATCTATCACCCTGAGAAAAGGTTTAGCAGATAAAACCACAGGTGTTTGACTCAAAAGAACATGATGGGAAGACTTAAGTTACTTCCTCATTTCATTTGTGCCTCCGAAGAGTCTCTGTCGAGGACCTTGTTAGAGCTTTATAGATCTTTATACAATATTCACTGTTTAAAACAAATGTTGCCATTGTTTCTTTGCATATTATATGTTTATTATTGACATTGAGATTAGTGATTATATAGTGTGATGTGTATCTTGAATGTAGGCTTGTATTTACGTATACATTTTTATTAATAAAATATTTGACTTTTTCTGTGACTAAGTAATTTTATGTCCTACTCTCATTTCTTTTGTGAAGATGAGCAAAAACATGCAGTGTCTTGTTATCTGGATTTTAAAAGAGAGGACACAATTCAAAGTTCAAGAGAGAATAGTATAATATAAAAGGAATCATAGTACATTACTAACAATTAGACATCCAAGTTTAAAAGATTACTGTATCTATGCTTATTTTCTTGGAATATTTTGTTACTAGATTATAGTGTTCTTTTCTGGGTGTCACCAGAGAGCAGAGAGAAATATATGGAGATGTATTTGAAAGAGGCATTACAGTTTTCATGTTAGAATCAAAATATATGAGTGAAGGTAAATTTGTTAAAAATTTGAATTACCGAGCATTTGTATTTTTGAAACTTTAAATTAATTGACAATGCACTGTGCTGAAAAAGAATAGAAGAAACCAAAATAAAGATATTCAAAATCTCATGGGACATCCTCATGATTCCTTCTTATAGTAGACTCAGAAATCCCCATGCTCTTCTCTGTAATAAAAGTGAATAATTCATATTCTCTACAGGTCAAATGTAATAGGAAGACTTTAAAAGTGAAAGTTAGCCTCTTAGAAATTAAAACTACCTTCTGAAATAACTAGTCAAATAGAAATAAAAGCTAGTGTGTTGAACTTTGACATATCCTTTTTGGATATCATATATACTAAAATGACAGAGCTTTATAAAGTTAGTGGTGGTCAACTCTGAGCTTATAAGTGGGCAATAATCATTTTCTTTTAGAATGATTGGCAGTCATTGGAATGCATGATGGTGAAAAATTGTTTATGTTCAGTAGCAACTAAACTATCTTATACATTATTTAAAAACAATCCTAACAAGAAAATGGCTAAGACCTATAGGGAAAGCCTGATAAAACTTTACTGAGGAAGATAAAATATTTAGATAAATGGAGAGCTATACCATGTTTCTGAATGCAAAGTCTGAATAAATGCACAGGTTAAAATGGGGCAAAATGATCTTAGAGAATATCTGACCTCTTTATATTCTGTGCTGCTTTCTTGGTTTTGACTCTACATATGCTCCAATATAAGATGTAATTGTTAGGATTTTTCCATGAGCACATCTTAAGCAATATAACTGCATTGTTAAGTCATCTACTTTTTGGTAACCTCATCAGACTTTGCTCTTTGTTTCTCAAATTAGCTGAAAGTAGGAGAAATGAGGGGATTACTATCCTGACACTTTGGAGACACTTGCTTCCCATGTTAGGATTTATTGCAAGGAAGCATTATGCATTGCTGGAATCCCAGTGCAGATATCACTAAGACCAAGTTCCTTACCTGTACTGATAAGGTGTCACCCAGATGCTTTCTGCTTTGGCATGTCTATCTACCAAGGAAGCTTCCAAGGAAGAGGTAACCCAGAACAAAAAACCACATTTCCTCTAGGTGTTTGTGCCTCTCTTTAGGGACCTGAGGCTTTGCTTCTGTAAGAGAGAGAGCATCCTTTTCCTACACGAGTTTTCTAGTTGACTAAACTAGACTGACTAAAACTAAATAAAGGACTTTACAAACTCAGATTTCTTCAGTTCAAAATAATTCCTTTTTTTTTTTTTTTTTTGGTTTTTCGAGACAGGCTTTCTCTGTGGCTTTGGAGGCTGTCCTGGAACTAGCTCTTGTAGACCAGGCTGGTCTCGAAGTCACAGAGATCCACCTGCCTCTGCCTCCCAAGTGCTGGGATTAAAGGCATGCGCCACCACCGCCCGTCACAAAATAATTCTTATGTCAAAGTGGCATTTGTTGATGGCATATTTTGGTCTCTTGCACTCTATCCAATACCGTATTGAAGAAATGATATGTATTGTCCCATGACAAGTTAAGATTTTGCAAGACAGAATTATGTTAGCTGGTTAACTGCATGCAATCGTTGAGTACTAATGTGTATTATATGGCACAGAAAACTTACTGATGTGTCAATTATTTAAAATGTTCACTGAGGCCTTTGTTCAAGCCTAATGGAGCTATGCCCACTCATTTAGGGAGTAGCAATCATCAAATGCATTGTGACATACTTATATGAGCGTTCAAAAGCATATACTTAAAGGCTTAATGACACTGGGAACTACTACATTGATAAGTTAATGGAAATTTCTCTAAAATACAAGAATATTTAAGATATCAACTGTAGGGAGCCGGTTCCTGCATTATCCATTACAATAATGGTGCCTGAAGACACCAAGATGTAAATTACTTCACAGGCGCTGGGTAATCTCCATTCCTTTGATCTCTGCCTATCCCGTGGCTCATTTGGCCTGAGGAGCTGAAGCCATTCATAGGGTAACACGTCCCAGGCGGCTGGCCAGCCTTTATAAGGGATGGTTTTCTTGGTTCAGTCTCTCCGCTCTGGTAAGCTTATGCTCTCCCCTCTCAAGATGCATTAAAAGCTTGTCTGCAGAAGGATCCGAGTGTCCTGCGTGTATTTCTTGCCGGCCAAGAAAATACAGCGCGCGCGGGACTTATGGTGCTGAAACCCGGGAACATGTAAACATCTCCGGCACCGTGGAGACCCCTTGGCTACAGGGCGGATTCAGAACTGCAGGGTGGTAAATTCGGAGAGGTATGTTTTTTCTGGACTTTGGCTTGGGAATGTTGCTATTGTGGGAGGTTAATATAGAGGCTTCTATGCTTTTACTAGGAGCTATTTTGACTTTTCTCACTGTTGTAGCAATCTTAAAGAAGTCCAGAATTACATATCAGAAACCGAATGTGGTGAGAGATGGGGCGCGCCTAACAATAAAATATAAGAAAAAAGGACCTCCCGGGATGTCTAGTGACAAGGGAGTGAATAATTTGTTAAGAGAAACAGCAACAAATAAGAAAAAAGGACCTCCTGGGATGTCTACTGACAAGGGAGTGAATAATTTGTTAGATGATTCTATAAATAAGTTTAAAGCTTTAAATCTTGATAGCTCTGATGACTCTGAAAGCTCAAGAGATAAAGTTTTAGAGAAAACAGCTCAGCTAGGTGACTCAAAACCTAGCCTCTGCCCTACAAAATTACAGATGGCTTTCCCAGTCTATGATAGGGGAAAAGGCCATGCCTGCTATTCAATACTTCTTAAAGGCCTGGAATGCCTGGGGCTTTAAAGCCTCATAAACATTGACGCTCGGGCCAAGCGTCTCACCTCAAAACTTAAAAGGCCAAAGGAGATGGTAAAATGGAAAGATATCTTAACTGATCTTTGGAGAGGCCCGGATCCTATTCTCATAAGATCCAGGGGAGCGATATTGTGTTTTTCCACAGGATGAAGAAAATCCCCTGTGGATCCCAGAAAGACTCAACCCGAAGAGCCTCTTCGGACCTTCAAAAGTCGGAACTCCACCCTCTCCCCGGGAGTTGAGAGCCGCTATTGTTATCCAGATTAACTCCTGTCCTTGGCGGAGAGATTGCCACTGCTTAAGGGGTGGGGGTGGGATTGTTTGATGCAGCCGTTTGCGGATTGCTGTTATTTTTGGTTGGTCTGTGAGAAAAGGGGTGGGGGTGGAATTGTTTGATGCAGCCGTTTGCGGATTGATGTTACTTTTGGCTGGCATGTAAGCTCCAGGACTCAAAACTAAAGAGAGATCACCCAAGCGCTTATATTTTGGCTAACTATGCTTAAGCAATAGGCCGCCGGCCAGACAGCTCTTGCACACCCGGAGCCTAGGCTCATTGCACAGGGTAGAGTGTCTGGTTTGGGCAGCCCAATGAGGGATGCTGAGCAAAGGCATCGCACAGAGTTGCCTAATATACAGGCTTCTCTGGGAGGTACGTTGACCTGCATAAGGGTTACCTGCCCCGAGACTCCCTTTCCCAGAAAAACGGCAGAGGACAGGTCGAGAGTACTTCGGGTCAAGCTAACAGCCTGATGGCGACTCTCGTACACAGTCTTAATGTTTGATTTGGGAAGGTTCAACCTCTGCCTCTATCCCTCAACATATGGGTGACCTATTTGCTTGTAAAAATATAAAGCCTTTTCATTAATTAATAAAAAAAGGGGGATATGTAGGGAGCCGGTTCCTGCATTATCCATTACAATAATGGTGCCTGAAGACACCAAGATGTAAATTACTTCACAGGCGCTGGGTAATCTCCATTCCTTTGATCTCTGCCTATCCCGTGGCTCATTTGGCCTGAGGAGCTGAAGCCATTCATAGGGTAACACGTCCCAGGCGGCTGGCCAGCCTTTATAAGGGATGGTTTTCTTGGTTCAGTCTCTCCGCTCTGGTAAGCTTATGCTCTCCCCTCTCAAGATGCATTAAAAGTTTGTCTTCAGAAGGATCCGAGTGTCCTGCGTGTATTTCTTGCCAGCCGAGAAAATACAGCGCGCGCGGGACAATCAACATATCTAAGCCTTAGATTTTTAGAATATATTTGCTTTCTGCCAATTCCAGGGATTATTTTATAGCTTATATAATGAGTGCATGTATTTGGGTGTGTACATGGTCCAATGCATGCATGGTATACATTTCGAAGTCAGAGAACAACTTGTGGCCCTTGATACTTTCCTTTCATTTGTTTGTTCCAGGGACTGAGTTCAGGTCATCAGCCTTGGTGACAGATGACTTTACTTTCTGAGCTATCATGTTGATCTCAGATTTTATTTTATATACAACAAGAAATATCTGGGATTCTGTAATAAAATTTGCATTTGGTTAGTGAGTAACTCAAGTTACAACACTCTTCAGAGAGATGAGGTTAGAGGAGTCAGGTTGGAAACCAGAGGACTGTGATTTTGGCAAATTACTGAGCACTTGCTCTCTAAAATGTCTCACTTGAAATACTTTCATAATACATTGCCCTGTAATGCTGTAAGAGATAAAATAAATACAATGCTTCTAAAAGTACTTTACCAATTACAAATAGCTGACCAGTGTTCTCACTACCACTAGAAAGAATCCAGCACTGAAGGAAGATTCTCTCACCTTTAACAATGCATTTGGAATCTGTAAATTCTGGTGTATTTGTGTGTTTGTGAGTGTGTTCTTATGGAAGTCAAATGATGTAGGATGCAGGAGAACACTAGAGTATTAGGGATTGCAATCCTCATATTTTCCATTCATTTGACATTTATTTTCCATTCTCACCCCCTTAATATAATAGAATAATAAAGCTTTGGATCTGGGAGGATATTGAGCATTATCTAATCTATTCTTTGTACTTTTATGAGTCTGACTGGTGACATAGCTGGGAATCATAACTTTGAAGCCATCAGAAATGTCTGCTTTTATTTCCTTTCAAACATCATAAATTCTGAGAATTAACTATTTTCCCTCCTCTCTCAATTCTGTCTCGGTCTGAGTCTCTTTTCCTCTTTCCTCCTCCTCTCCACACATTCACACATTGAATACTTATGCACGTGTTTGTTTTCCAATTCTTTAGTTACAAGCTCACTTATCAACGGTGTCAAAGCATTTCCTTTCTTGGCTTCTTCCTGAAGGAAGTGTTTATTATGAATTTTTAAACTCCACAACCAAAATAGGATTTCATAAAAGAAGTGCTGACAGAAACTTATTTATTCTCTTGAGAATGCAGCACTGTGCATAATAAACATTTACTAAATTGTTAAACAGCGTATGATGGAATGTTAACATAAATAAAAGGGAGTGCTTAAATGAATTTTCATTCCTTTTGTTTTCCCCTCACTGAGTTACAGAGTCATTTCAATAAATGAGATGAAAAGAGTGGGAGAAATGAGTAAATTTCACAAAAAGAGGCGAGTCCATCACCTACTCCTGCTCTTTCTCCTGCCTCCTGCCTTTTTGTTGGCAGGGGCTTGTTTCTTCAATGAATGACAATAATAACACAGCCACAGTAACAATAGCAACAACAAGATGCATGAAAGGTACCTCTCAAAGCAAGTCCTTAAGCCTGTGTTAATGGGCGATTTGCAAATCTCTGGGCAGCTTTAACCACTTAAGGAATGTCTTTCTTTAAGGTAATAGTACTCTATCAGACACTTTGAAGTCATTAGTGAACATGTTTATTAGAAATAACTCCCAATAACAATAACTGGAAAAGAAACCAGTGGATAGAGTTTGGCACACTGATGCATTCATGGACAAGTCCAGCTTTGGCATCATTTTAAATAAAGCATTGGTGGCTCAATCCATGTAGCAAAATGTTCAGATTACCAAACGATCATGTTCATCACACATTTGGAGAATCTTCAGAATAGTAAGCAAGTGCCATGCCAAACAGTACTACCTGTTTCTTAAGTCTGCAATCTACCTTGTTCATATCTGACCTGTCTCAATGTTTTCTTTTCTTCCATTTCTGGGTACTTTTCGGTTCTGAGCTCCTAGGGCATACACTCACTAGGCTTTTCTTTTCTGAATTTACAATAGGAGATAAGCAGCTTGAGTGTGCATACATACTTATTCTCTCTTATTTGCAAATTCTTAGAGCTTACAGCGATCTCTATAGTAAACTTCCAGTTGCGGTGTTCCTGGATCTCATTTTCAGAAAATTCCATCTTGTTCTTCCTGCCCCAAAACCTTCCCATCAAAACTGCCCACTTCTTTCCAGCTGGGAAGGATTTGGGATTTGGGATCTGGCACTCTGTCTGAGCAGACAGATAAGTGCTCTCACACCTGGAATGCCTTGTACATTTTCTACAGGCCCTGCTTTGCAGTCTGAGACCTGTGCAATTTTTCATACATTGAAGCTGACTTCCTCTCCTTCTCAAACCTATGTGGGCATCTGTTTGTCTTAGTGCTCAGACACACTTCTTACCTATTGTGCTTCTTTATTTCCAGCTCTGAGTTTTTAATGTCTTCCACATATTAATTATAGGAAACTGAATGCCTTGCTACTTGATTGTAATTTCATTTTGTACACTAACATTGTTTGTTTATTGGGTCTATGTATTATATGTGTGTAAAATAAAATAATACCTATGTTTAAAACACCTGACACCTGAGTCATATGTATTATTAATCATTCTTTTCAAGGTAAATATATTACATTTATCGGGCAAAGTTTTGTGTGTGCTTGTGTATGTGTGTGTGTGTGTTTAGAATGTTGCTTCAAAAAGTAACATAATCTCTTCTTCTTTCGCATATATATGTGAAATATATATATATATATATATATATATATATATATATATTATATATGCTCTTATTTGTCTTTTGGAAGAAAAATAAAATTTTGTAAGAGATCCTAACAACTTTGTGGAGTTTCTTGGACCACATGGTTTAGTCTTTTTAAGATATAAATATTATATCATGACACTCTTCACCACTCTTAAATCATTCCAAAGATAAAATAAAAAAGAATAACAAGAAAACATAGGGACAGCATAAAACGAGTCACACTTACAAAAAAAAGAGTCCCATAAGAAAAGAGATCTGGAGGAAAAGGCAGAGGAGCATTTTTGGATGCAGCAACTCAATTTCTGAAGAGTAATTGCTAGCCAAATATTCCAAAAAGCAAGCTGTCAGTGAGCAGAAGGTGTGTACACAAGGCATGTGGAAACAGGATCACTGAGCTATCATTTACAATCTACCAGGCCAACAACAATCTTATATTCTTCTCAGATATATTAAAAATATGCATAAAATAGATCCACAGTGTCACCCCAATATAAGAACTATGCAAATTAAGCTTGAACTGTTTCTAGAGACATTATTTACTGATGTTTTGAAATGAATATTTGGTTGTTGATAGTTCAAAGCCTATTACTCTAATTCAAACATATTTGATATGTGCTTTCCGTTTTTGTTCTGTTGATAATTTAATAAATAATTTTTGCTTGATATTACATATTTTTATTTTGCTTAGCTCTTCGAAGTAATGTCTGTAGTTAGTTTGCTACTCAAGATGGACTGCTAAGAGATACTGCTTATACTTAACAAACCACAGTGACAGAATCTTCAATGATGGTCAGTGTGGAAAAATTGGAATTGTTTTGTGGTGTAGGAAAGTACTGGCCACAGTAGTCTTACATGACATTTCCTAAGAAGACATGAATCAGTTTCTGTTCACCCTGATACTTCAAGTCTTGATTGGTGAATAAGCAAGTTTACTTACAGTGGTTACTTATAGAAGTAAAGTGAGGGACTGCTAACAGGAGCAAGGGTGACTCCAAGGAGCCATCTTATCAGAAAGCCAAGTACTGTTTAAGTGGTAATTCAGAAAATCAATATTCCTGAGCTCTGTTCCCAACTTGCAGGTAGATCCATTGAAGACTGTCTCCTCCAGAAATCACATCCAACTCATATAACTTGAGGAGTCTCAAGAATCTTGTAGTTTAGGGGGTTGGCCTAGGCCCTATCCTAAAGAATATGATAGACTTTCAAGACCCCTTATGGAAGGCCTCACCCTCCCTTGGGAGCAGAAAGGTTATGTGATAGGTAGGGCGTTAGTTGGGGAGGGAGAGGGAGAGGGGCCTGGGATTGAAATGTAAAATAATTTTCTTTCTAATAAAAAACAAAAACAAAACAAAAAAAGAATCTTGTAGTCTTCTGAAAAAAAATCTGAATCTTTAAATTTTATTAGCTTCTTGAGTCATATGAACTTCCTTTATCCTTTGAGGCTGCAATGTTTCCATTTAGAGGATATTATCACCAAGAAACAAACAAGTTCAGAGTTTTGGTTCTGTAGATTATCTTTTTTTTTTTTTAACTCTCATTAGATCTTTTGGGACCAGGTAAAAGAAAGTTTCATAGTGATGTTCAGTGTGTATTTACTAATTGGAATTAGAACCATGTCCTACTGTATTTTTTTTTCATTTTGAAATGAAATTCAGTAATTTAAGAAAAACTTATCAACATTGCTCAGTAAGGCTGAGATTAAGCTTATATGATATTTACAAAGAGCTGCCTTTCTAGAAAATATCGGGGAAATGTGCCCAAGTAGAAAGGAAGGCAGGCATGATGCTCAAGCCACAGAAGACCCTGCAGACTGAATCACCAAATTTAGCGGCATTGACTTTGATTTTAATCTGTCCCTAGTACAAGTTCCATAGATTCCTGGAAGAGTGCCTGACTTGGAAAACAAATGCCTGGATAAACTAAGTCATATGTAAACCTTCAGGACACAGTAAAACAATTTGTAGAGTATGACATAATATGACACACAATATTGTCACTAAAATCATTGTGCTGGGCTGCTGAGATGGCTTAGTATACAAAAGAACCTGCTAACAAGACTGTTAAATCCCTGGGATTCATGTAGTGGGAAGACAGAAACTGCTCGGCTTGTTGTCTAAAGATCACCACATGCATGCATGCCACAGAATGTGGATCTCTTTCTCCTTAACCCCTGCAACACAGTAAATAAATGCTGTATTGTTTACTTTCTGCTTTGTTTTTTGAGACAGGGTTTCTACATATCCTTGATGTCCTGGAACTCACTGTGTAGACCAGGCTGGTCATGAACTCATAGAAATCCTCCTGCTTCTCAAGTGCTGGGATTAAATACTTACAATATGAAGTCCAACTCTATTTAATTCCAAATAGTTAAAATATGCAAACAATCTGATACAGCAAATTTTAAGATCAAATATGGTACATGATTGGTGAGAAGCACAAAATTCCTGGAGAGGATCCTAGTGTACTAAGTTCCAATTTTAGACAGATACAAGTTAAAATTAATTATTGTAAAGGAAGGGTGTAAAAACATGTACACATACAAAAATGCTTTGTGGAAAATATTGGATTACAGTAAATACACTTTATTGTTTACATGACCTATTTCAATAAGGAGAAAGCTTTCTTTTTCTCAAAACTGTAATTTAATCTCAATATATTTCCATTTTAAATATAGGATTAGTATTTGTATTTAACAAAAATAGAATTTCAACATAAAATTGAAATGATATAATAATATTTTCAAGGCTTGTGTAAAGGTCATATTTTTTTCAATATGTTGGTATCTATGGTTTAAAACTATTTTGAAATGGTAAAGGATGGAATTTTTTGACAATATTTGAAACAAGATTTGGAGAACGTTAAATTGAAATATCACATAAAGCTCTATCTAACACAAATTCAAGCTTATATATTGTGCCTCTAAGCTACATTCATTTTTGAGTGAAGTCATTTGTGCATTGTCTTGGAGTACAGAAGAGGTATGTATGTCCCAAATGGTTTATGTGTGGAGAGTATAGTGATGTACATTGACCCTCTCTCTCTATCTAGGGAAAAGATGGGCTTGGGCTTTCTTTAAAGGCAGAGTTGAAGTATGTGAGAAGGAAAATGAGAAATATGATGTCATTTCTTTTTTATTAGAACACTGCCTATGCTTCATTAATGAATACTCCTGACATGTATGTAGTCAATGAGGTTTCAGAAATTGGGTTGTAAATATGTGCCATGTTCACACGTGCATACACAGGTAAACTTGAAAACTCCACTCTGAGTCATTCTCCCCTCCGAGTATGGAATAAATATGACTCATTGCAATGGAGATTTTATACCACAAACTCTTTTCCTTACCTCTCCACTCTAAAGGCTGACATAGTTCTATTATTGAACATGATCTTTGTGAGTGGGGTTACCAGGACCTTTTAATTACAAAGTCTCATTACTATATCATCTTTAATAGCTGTGATATCTTTAATTACTAAATTGTCCCTTAATAAATTCAAGTCACACTTTTTTATCTTTATTAACCTTTTCCCTAAAGCTTGGGTCCCTATCATTAACATCTTCTTTTTTAAATGCCAACATAGGATTGGCATCAGGTAAGAGGAGTGCATATATAATTCTAGTTAAGTATATGTTAAAATATTCCAATATTAGAACTTTATTATGAAGTTACTAATCAAATTCCTTGCTGTTTATACATGTATCTGGCATTATATCAATGAATCACATTTGATATTGTCAATCAACAGTCTACCACTAGATAGGTCTGACAAAAGATGCATCTGAGAGAAGATACTTGAGTGGCAGTTAAGAAATTGCCCAGAACCAAAACAGAAGCCCCACTGTTATTTGAAACTTAACTGCCAGAAATTGATTTGGTTGTCACTGGTATTTCCTCTCGAGGGCAGAGCTTCATAACTAAATTTGTATTTTAAACAGCCAATTTTAGAAAGCCAGGAAACACTGAATTGAGTCTCTTAATTATGTCTTAATACTAGTAAAGCCACGTTATGCTCTGGGGTGGTAGTGGCAACATCAATTTTAGTCTAGAGGAGAGGTAAAGAAATGTCTCTAGTAGAAGCAGTAGAAGTATAAATCTGAAAGTAGGGGATCTATTTTTAAATGTGCAAATGGCAGCAAATATTAAATTAAAGGGACTTTTTTGGTGTCAAAATATATCTCTGTTGAAATTCTTAGAGCTCCGTGAAGAATCACAGGTCTGTAAGTGAAAATAAAAGAAACCATACTATTAATAAACTTTCAAGAAAGACTAGCAAATGGATTGTTAATGGAGAAGATGCTAAGTCCCTGGTCCTCGTGTTAAATGGAAGTTGTTGATTCAGGTTGGACTGATTCAAAAGGATAATTAGGATTTCCTAGAAGCCGTGTGGACAGATAGATTTTGGGTTTATTAGCATTCTTACTGAGCTCCTTTGTAAACATTTACAGACATGTTTAGGGGTCTATAGCTAGGGCAGGGTATGGGAGAAACACAATAGGTTGGAAAAGCTTATGGTCCATTCCCATAGCTTAGTCTGGGGTGAAGTACAGCTAACCTTTGACATACCACATAGGAAATGCATAAGTGGGTTGATTTTCTTCAGAAATAAAAAAGGCAGGGTGTTGCATTGTTTGGCGGACATTTCTTGGGAATGTATTTACAAAATCACATGAAGAACTTGCATAAATAATGTGAGAAGCGGAGAGACATGGAAGGATGACTCTGGACCAATCCATTAGGTCACCTTTGAAACACAGGGGCACACAACACAATGACACATAGCTGTATACATGGCCCACCTTCATTTTCCCTCCCAGTGTCTTGTCCTCAAAGTATTAAGTTACTCAAGTTCTTCCTTTTTCAGATAAACCAGAATATCCTTAATTCACTCTATAATGGTGGAAGCAAAATTCCTGATATAGAAAAAAATCTATCTCTGAAAGCCCTGACAACTTGGGTTTGAGAAACACATATGAACATATTATTCAATTTGCTGGGGATGGAGAAAATGCAATGGGTCTTTTTGTGGAAGAAATTATCTGCCAGGGATCTCCAAGCATTCCATCCCATTCATGTTGATCGTGTGTGATGTACTGAAGGTTTTCACTTGTCACACATGTGAGTGCATTCGACTAAATGATTTAAGTACTGTTACCTGGTAACTCAGGTTCTGAAAGCAAGTTTAGTTTGGTTGCTGCTTGACCTCAAACTACAAATTTCTTAATTCTTATTTTCTTTTGTATCCCATCCATGTAGCTATCATCAGGTCTTTTTTGTTACACTTGAAACTGAGAAACTGGCTCAAATATTCTGGCCATCTGGCTGGACTTTCTGTCAGTAATCCTTTTTCTGATATAGAAATCCCATGTCTTCTGCAGGCATTTTTCTGCTACCCAGTTTTCTGCTGTGACAACGGAATACCAGAGTCTGAGAAAGTTATAAGGAAAATTATTTGACATAGATCCGGAAGCTGGAAAGTCCCAAATGCCAACATGTGGTGAGGCCATTTGCACTACTGCAGAGCTTGGAAAGACAAGAAAGAGGGGAAAGATGGTGGGGAGGGACAGGGATTGTTAGAGAAGAGGAGAGATAGGGAGAGGAGGAAAGAGATAGAGGGGGAGAATGAACATTCAAGAGACCTCCACTCATGACACAACACCATTAGTCCGTTCACTGAGGTAGAATACTCATGACTTAATTCTTCAAGTCCTAGCTCCCAATACTAGCAGAGTGACAACTGAGTTTTAACATCAGTTTGAAGGAGACATTAAAACCTTAGCAAAATTCTGAAACAGTGGAAATGTATTAGTTGGCAAGGGGAGCAAGATCTAGATCTTCCAGCTCTTGAAACCTTAGAGACTTAGAGGTGAAAATAGAAAAAGCACTAAGAAGTCATGTTTAGGCATATGGTTTTGGGGAAATCTGCATATATGGGAAATGAAATTGCCAGCATAATGTGATCACCTGAGATGAGAGTAGACGCACACAAGCTCTGCTTTTGTCAGGACTTTGAGCTCCTTCTGTAAATAAATAAAGTTTTAATAGGGGAATATGAGCTTCAGTAAAGATGGAGAAAAGCCACACAGATAGAACATAAGATGGGATTATTCTTTCAAAAGGCTGCTGGAAAAGAATGTTTTAAGGAAAAGCATGATCTTGTTACTGTTTAGTGATCGGCTAGTATGATTTAAAAAGTCTGTTCAGCCAGGCATTGGTGGTACATGCCTTTAATCCCAGCACTCTGGAGACAGAGGCAGGAGGAATCTCTATGAGTTTGAGGTCAGTCTGGTCTCCAGAGCGAGTGCCAGGATAGGCTCCAAATCTACACAGAGAAACCCTGTCTTGAAAAACCAAAAAAAAAAAAAAAGTCTGTTCAATTTAATAAAAGGAGGAAGGGGATTACATAAAAAATATGTTGAAGCACTGTATTAAAATATTTGGAATGGGTCTGGAGAGATGGCTTGATGGGTAAAGCATTTGTTGCTCAAGCATGGGAACCTGAGTTCAGATCCCCAGAACGTATATCAAAGATGAATATGGTAGTGTTTTCCTGTAACTGAATGGTAAATAAGGAATAGATGGAAAGATCCCAGGGGCTTTCTGGCCTGCAAGCTCCATGTTCAGTGACAGACCCCATGGCGTAAAATAGCTGGAAGAAATTGTTGAGGAAGATATCCCAACTTCAGTCTCTGATCCCCATACGTAGTCTTAATCGTATGCATCAAACATACACAAATCAATCAAAATGTTGGAGGCAGATGCATTTGGCAAGTAGCTGTTCAACACACAAAGATCACAGTCTGGAGCGGTCAATTCACTAGACTCTAAAGAAGTGGACCTACTGAGAAGTGGGAAGGACAGATAGGCCTATACAGATGTAGTGACAATGAAGAACAGGGAAAGCCTTTATGTAGGAGAGAGACCATTTCACAGGAAACAAGTTCCTGAATAGAACACCTATAGCACAGACAATAAGACTGATAATAAATGTCACACATGAAACTGAAAACTTCTATAAGGCAAAGGACATTGTCAATAGGGCAAAATGGCGGTCTACAGAATAAGAACATATCTGACAAAGGGCTGACCTCCAAAATACATAAAGAACTCAAGAAACTAGACATCAAAGAACCAATTTGTAAATGAGATATAGACCTAAACAGAGAATTCTCAGCAGAAGACTCTCAAGTAGTAAGGAACACTTAAAGAAATGTTAAAACACGAGGGAACAAGATGGTCAAAGGGTGGAGGGATGCAGTGGAAGAGCAATAAAATTGATGTATGTCTCTACTATGGACTTGGAGAGAAACTTACTGCTAGGGTAACTCCCAAGAATCACTAGCATTATATAATAATAGAGCCTTCATCTAGTTACTAATAGAACCAGATGCTGAGATCCACAACCAAGAATCAGGCAGAACTCTGGGAATCCAGTCGAAGAGGGAGGGGATATAAGAGCAAGAGAGGTCAAGAACATAATGGAAAAATCTACAGAGAAAGCTGAACCAAACTCATGGAAACTCATGAACTCTAGTCCTATAATTGTGGAGACTCCAGGGGATCAAACTAGGCCCAACGTATGTGAGAAACAGTTGTGAAGCTTGAACTAACTGAAGAGGTCCTTAAAGTAGGATCATGATATAAATCTAATTTGTTGGAGCTCACTCCTATGTTGGGATGCCATGCTCAACCTCAATGCATGGGAGAGGGGCCTGGCCCTGCCCCAACCTATTATGTCAGACTTTGTTGACTCCTCATTGGAGCCCTTACCTGTGAGGAGGAGTGAACTAGGGGAAGGCGAAGAGGTGGGAGGAGGTGGGGGGGTGAGCAGGTGTGGGAAGGAGAAATCCGGTTGGAATATAAAATGAAATTAACAAAAAAAAATGGCAAAAAAGAGAGGAATAGAGTGAGAGACCACTTTCCCATCATTTCCTAAAGGTAGAAAAGAAAAGCAGGCCATAAGTGCAGATACTGGAGAAATTCATGTCCTCAGAAGAAAGAGGATAGACATGTCCTGTATTTCAGTGTTTGAGTCCAGTAAGGATATGTTTAGCAAATGCCTTGGAATGAAATAAGCAAGTCAACAAATAAACTACATAGCATGGTTTGACAGTGTTCCTGGCACTTCTCAAGATCATGGACTTTATAGTAAAAGTTGTGGGTGAATAGCAGCATTGCCTGTGAATTTAGAGGAACTGCGTGTGTAACAGTTAGTTTTTTGTCATTGGATGAATATTTGCATCACCCTAGTGATTTAAGTATCACACTTCAGATAAATGAAATCAGAACCTTTCAGACAATCCCAGACACATATTTCCACAGGTAGTCTGATTATTTTAACAGGGAAACAAAGTTGAGAACCAACAATGAAAAGTTCACAACAGGACCAAGTGGACACAGGAGAGATATCATTAACTTGGTAAGTTAATAATCACTGTAGAAGCTCAGCTCACACATGTGAGGCTCTCATGGAAACCCTTTCAGTCTGTACCCTCATCACACCATTTCCAGAAAGGGAGTGCTGCTGCCAGGGAGTCCACAAAAATTCTGGGTAAAATCAAGCAAAGTGTTGAAAAGTTCAATGTGTAATTCCTCCCAAAAATTTTCCATAGTAATTTACAGTTCTAATCAGTGAGGCATTTTGATACTATAGTCAAAACTTGCTAAACAGCCCTGGGCTTTTCATTCATTGCTTTCTGGGAAGCACACATACTAAATAAGCAGTTGTTTCATTTTTGACCCTATAAATCACTAAAAATGCTATATTTTGATAAAATATGCCCATAACAGAAATGCATTTTCCCTCTTATATGTTGCTTTGTTGAGTTGTATCTACTCATGGTGAGTTATTTACTGATGTAATAGTACAAACAGCAGTTTATGTTTTACCATGAGACTGTTATGTCAAACATAATGTGTATAAAATCAGTCAAACAATTTCAACTTTAAATAATGTTTTCATTATAACATTATCAGTGTGTTCATGATCTTAAATAAAAGTGTACTAAAATCTGATTATTTGTATATAGCCTATTGCAATATAACATACACATAAGTATATTTATATTCTGCTATTGTTGTTTTTTAAATAGGGTCTCACTGTTTAGCCCAGATGGGCCTCAAGCTTACTGAGAGTGTTTTTAATTTGGTTTATTTAAATTACGTTTTGCTTCAAACTTTGTTGATACAAACTTTTTTGAAAAATTGTTAATTTTCTGCTTTAGTAAGTATATTGTGATAAAAAATAATCCAATATCTTTCTGGCAATCTAAGGCTCAGACATACCTGAACATTGTAATTTGAAACATCAATTTTCATTGAACAGCATCATAAAGGTAGAAAATTGAGACTACTTTTAAAAAACTATGTCTGGAGCACTTTTCACTGAGTTTTTAATTTAGTTAAATATATGGGCATAGTAGTAGGTTATTTTTCACTAAGAAGAGGCAGAGAAATACCACACTCATATATAGCACACAAGAAATGGAAAAAAATTTCACATAAAGTCAAATATACAGGTGTTAATAATATCCTTCTAGCAGTCAAAGGGTTGGGGTCCTCAAATAGCTGTATCTCATGAGTGGGTAAACAAAATGTAGTGTACTTATACAGTGGCATGTTATATGGATCAGCCATGAAGACATGTTAAGCAAAACTTCAAAAAGTTAGTTGAAAAGATGTGTGCTTCATGATTGTAATTATATAATATTTTTGAATGAAAAAGCCTGACATGCTTGGTGCATTCAGAACTGATAGAAAATGGGAGGTGACTGTTATGAACATGGTCTTTCTTTGGGAATGATAAAATTTTGTAAAATTAGGTAAAAGGCATAGTTGTGTAATTCTAGGAATATATGAAAAACACTGAATTAAATAATTTAAGAAGTCATTCCCTTATATGTAAATTTTATCTCAAAAAAGCTTTTATTTAAAAAGGAAAAGGTGTGCAGTTTTCTTAAATTTATTGAGGATTCTTGTTAGTTTAAGTTTAATTTTATGTA
The DNA here is from genome assembly GCF_003668045.3 of Cricetulus griseus. NCBI lineage: Eukaryota > Metazoa > Chordata > Mammalia > Rodentia > Cricetidae > Cricetulus > Cricetulus griseus. Next base: position 239,522,789 of record NW_023276807.1, on the reverse strand, counting down.
AATATTCTCCCTTCTACTCACTTTGCTTGTTCTAGCTAGAATGGATTATAGTCCCTCAAATGATGAATTTTTAAAACATTCCTTGACGTGCTCCTCCTAACTTTGCCTGTGACTCATCTGTTCCTCATAACTACAGCTTTTTCTCTATCAATAGCTGCAGTCTTGTGAATCACTTTTCTAAAATTTTAGTTTCTGTCTTTTCATTTAAAAATAGCGCCCTGGAACTGCTGTAAGTGGCTCAGTGATAACATTTCTGAACATTTTATTATACAATCCTTAGTTTGTTATAGTCAGTACAGTCAGCCTGTATTTTCCAGGTTTCTCTACAAATAAATATTTCACTCATCTTTTCCACTTGAAATATATTTTGAGAAACCTGTGTCTTTACTACAGGATAGGCATAATGCCCTACAAGCACTTCTTCCAATGGAAATAACCAAGTGGAAGACGTTGCATTCCAAATTTGAGATTAAATGCAAATGCCTCATTAAAAAGCAAATTCTTAGTTCAAAGTTATTCAATGGGATGGGACTCAAAATATTCAATCTGGTTACATTTAGCATACTGAAAAATCTTATTCAGAAATATTCAATGGACCTGGAGCAATGTTAGATCAATCTGCTTCTGCCTCTAAACTTCTGTGTTAGTGACTTCTTTGCACATGCTGTTCTCTTCAGCAGGAAGCTCTTGCCCATCTTAGTCAATCTTGTGACATTTCCTAAAAAAAAAGAAAGAAAAAGAAACAGTGCTTCAAATTCTACCCCAACTAAGATGACTTTATCGATAAGCCTGACTTCCTAATGTCCCAATGTTACCATCTAAATACTGAAGCATCTTTTGTATGTTACCTATTTGAATTTCATAATAGCTTTTTGATAATGCTAATTAATGCATATTTACATTGTATTTTAATGAGATTCTAAGTATTTCAATAGTATGTCTGTGATATTATTTGTATATCTTTCATAGAATACATTGGTATGAAATTATCGGTATATAAACAGTGGGTAATTAACCAGGACAAATATAAAGTGCTATATGAAAACCATTCATGTTTAAGGTTATATCATTAGTCTTCTGTCTCTTAGCCATTTTCTCACCTCAATATTTTCTTTGCAACTAATAGTCTTCTGATTAAAAAGTAGCAAATAATATATTGATGATGAATAAAAAATATAGATAAAATAGTATGTGGCTGTTCAGAAGAGTTTTCTGTGTAATCATTATCTACTTTGGGAAAAATTTGAGGGGAGTAAAAAGAATGAAATTTAGTTTGAAAAAAATTAAAATCAATACTAGACAGCAAAGAATTTTCTGGAGTATTAATAGTAAATTTCATTGTGAGCTTCAAACAAAAATACAGGGATGGGGCCATGTTTACTTTGTGTGATGTTACAGAACCACGGAATAATTCCTTTGAAAACTGATGTGAAGTAGAAAGAGTAGGATTTTGATTGAACTATGTGATAGATCTGATGATCTCCTCTATAGTAACTAATTGTATTCTTCAATTAAGCAATTCACTCATTCACTGAATGTTGGCTGTGTGACTACACATGCCTCTCTGTTAGTATATTATTTTCTACTTCTTATTCTTTTTGTCTTTTTGGGGTGTGTGTGTGTGTGTGTGTGTGTGTGTGTGTGTGTGTGTGTGTGTGTGTGTGTGTGTGTGTGTGTCTGTGCATAACAAAGTGTATGATATGCATGGAGGCCAGAGGTCAACAATGCTGTTTTTCTATATTGCTTGGATTAAAGTTGCATGCTGCTGTTCCTAGTTTTATATGTGTGTTCTAAGGACTGAGATGGGTCTTCCTGCTTGTGTAGTAAGCACTTGACCAACTGAGCAATATCCTCCGTTTGTCTTTGACTTTTGATGAGAGGATTAATATTAATCCTTGAAGGTAAGGTGTTGTCTTCCATTAAAGAAGCAAAATATGTAGTGAGAAGTAACTGAGACTGACTGAAAGGGGGTGTGTAGTTTTACAAGAAAGAAAGCAAGTGTGTGTGGGTGAGATGGTGAGTGTTAGGATCTATCTGCCTTATTTTTCCAGAAAATGTTAGTATAAAGTATTTACTACATTTCCCAGTTAGTAGTTTCCTTTCACAATCTCTTTCTTCATTAAAAGGACTTTTCATTTAGTGATGACATTAGAGAGACCCTAAAATCTCGTGCCTCCTATTAGAACATTGTTCTCACTGTGGATTTTGGTCATGACATTTCAATCAGTGACCTTTCTGTGTCTACTCTGTCTTGTCTATCATTAAGAGTTGAAACTAACTTTAAAATATCTTCTGAAACAGGGATGAAATAAAAGGGTAGCAAGCTAGTCCTTTATGCAAAGTGGTATTTTTTTTTGATTTAAACGTTTAAGAGATGGAGAATGAGGGGGGGAGGGAGAGCATGTACACTCGTGTGCCTGTGTGTAGAAACTAGGTGTTGACTTGCTTAGCTAAACATACTTTGAGAGACGGTACCTGTTATTGAACCTGGAGTTTTCCAAATTCAGTAAACATCCCTGGCCAGGAAGACCCAGAAATTTTTCTTATTTCTACCTACCCACCTCTAGAATTATAGGCAAGTGCTGTGGCTTCTGGCTGGTATGCTGGGATCTGAATTCAGTTCCAAATGCCTGTGAAACATGTCTTTAATGACTGATCTATCTTCTTTGATCCTTAAAATTACTTCTTTTAATTTTTGATGCAATGATACAATGACATTATTTTCCTTTTCCCTTTCCTCCCTCCAAACCCTCTCACAATCCTCTTCTTGCTCCCTTTCAAATCACCAGCATGAATTGATATATATATATATATATATATATATATATATATATATATATATATATATATACATATTCCTAAACACATAAATATACTCTGCTCAATGTGTATAATGTTACTTGTGATAGCCAATTGATGTGCTCTTCCCAGGGGAAGACTGTTTCTCCTACTCTCAGCATTCTTTAGTTGCCTGTAGTTCAAGGCAAGAATGACATTACATCTTGACAGGATGTCTTCTTTCATACACTCATGGGATTGAGCTTTGCCATGTCCTCATTTCCTAGCTCAAGTTCACAGAATGTTTACTTTGCCTGATGGACTGCCTTCCTGCACACTTCCTCCACTCCATCTTTGTGTTTACACCCGTTCTTTCCTCAATAAACCACTCTGGTGAAATCTCTTCCCAAGTCTCTTTCATGGACCTTTCTAGTCATGTTAAATATAGTCACTGCATAAGCAGGAAGAGGAGAAGGGCACGGCAACGAATTAGAGACTAGGAACAGGGATTTATCTACATTAAGCAGAAACTCTGAGTTAAACATTTCAGTGCTGATCAAGAGGTTATTTGCATATTGTATCTTTTAAAGGCAGTGACCCCATATTTCCTAATATGCTGAATTATTCCCCCTTCAATCCATTCAGTTCCCCATAAGACAGTTTGTTGCTGTCTTAAAAACGTGTTCAGAACCTGTTTGAAAAGAGATGCTCATTACTTCCCCTAGCAGAAAAATAGACAATTAGCTAGTCACTTAAAATATGTGTTTGATGTTTTAAGCAAAGATTACGATGTGTGTGCAATGATGTGTGCGCATGTACGCGCATACACACAATGCAAAATGCAGGGTTCCTTTAAATACATTTTCCTTAGATTTCTAACACAGCTTCAGATAGATATATTTTTGCTCTGGTTTTACAGGCAGAGATGACAGTGCTCAATGAATAAAAATCAAAAGTAAACTCCACAATCAGGAGGCCAGCTTTCTGCAAGCCCTTGTTCCACATAGGACTTGAGATTATACCCTGGGCATACTAACAGCCTGCTGATTTCAACCTCAGTGAGTGACAGGAGACCCATGGTGACAAAAGATCTAAAAATATACTGGGATTTGGCCATTAAAAGCCTTATCAGCAAGTAACAAAAATCAACAGAGCATTAGGATTGCCAATGTAGGGATTTAAAAGGGTTCCTAGCAAGAGAATGTTACTAAGCGGCCTGATAATCTGTTGACATCAACGCTGGCCGCCTCTGTGGGCCACTTTCTGGCTGAGAGCTTTAGGTGATGAAAGGCAGAGTGGCTGGAAGTGGGGGCATCTGAGTTAATACTGACAGCCTTGTGGCTATGTCTAGGCCTGTGGTGAGGATATGCAGGCTGTACATCTGTCCCAGAGTCTCCCATTTGCTCTGAGGTCAGCAAGTCATTAGATTAGCATCTCTCCAAAAGAGAGCTGTGTGTTTCCATACTCTCTATAACATCTCAAACACTAATCATTGATTTTAATGCTTTTAATACTAATTCAAGCTAATATATGTCTCCCTAGTAAGTTCAGTTCATATTTTCTAATGTTTCCAGGTACCTCTTGACATACATGTAAATAAAAGGGCATCAAACTATTAACAGCCTCGTTTTGTGGTTTTATGCTTTTTCAGATGAGGGGGTATAAAAGTGGTGTTTCAGTGTTTTCTTCAGCAGCCTTGTAACTGTGGGTAAGCACAATGCTTTCTCTTCCTATTTTTCTGTCTGTCTCCAGATGGATTCTTTAGAGTGATGCGTCACAAGCATGTTAGTCACAGATAAATGACAATAGCAGGAAAGTGTCTTCTATTGTAGTTGATCCAGAATAGGATGTGAGAACTAGTACAGGTGTCAGGGACTACTATATTGTCACTGCCAACATTTACCTTTCCCTATCTGAACTGATGTATGAACTTCACTAACCAAAACCTGTTAGTTTCAATATACCCATAGATCTTTGGCTTTGAATGTTTAGTGGCTTCAATTTTCTACCTAATGAGATTTTATATTCATACTTAGAAAAGTCTTCAACAGAAAATACTTCTTGGACAAACTCGGGATTTCTGTCCTTATTTTGTGGGGGCTCTCTCCCAACCTTGACCTGTCTTCTTTGTCATAGAGAAGAGATTGTTGAAATTGGTGGTATGGTTATTGTAGCATCCTAGATTGCAGGTCTATAAAGGTGCTCTCAGGATGGTGATGATGCAATATAATCTACAGTCCCTAGAAGATATGATACTAATTCATTTGGTCATGATAACTTGTTTGTTCTCTCCCCATATTATTAAATTCCTAGTCGTATTTGTCTGTTTTCTACTAACAGATGACCTGGTGCTGTATACTACACAAAGAAACATAGTTCAGCACCTAGAAGACTGATTATCTATGATCAGGACACCCCATTCACTTGCCCTTCCAAAGAAGATGCCCTGGCAGAGAATTTAAATGTAAATTCTGGATGTGAAGCACAAGAAGCACATAAGGTAGGGTTGCTTTATAACTCTCCTTTGTTTTCATGTTAGGTAGGGCTCTCAAGAAGCCATGTTAGCATATCTAGGGATGAGAGTCTCCATTGCCTTCTCACTTTCCATCTGCCATTGTTAGTATTTCTATTACTGTGAAGAGACATCATGACCATAGCAAGTCTTATAAAGGAAAATATTTAACTAAAATGGAAGCTTACCCTTTCAGAGGTTCAATCCATTATCATCACAGTGGGGAGCATGGCAAAGTTCAGGTAGTCATGGTGATGACTACTACATCTTGATCAGAAGACAATAGGCAATGGACTGTGACACTGGGCAGTATCTTGAGCATAGCAAACCTCAAATTCCACCTCCACAGTGACACACCTACTCCAACAAGGCCATACATACTCCAACAAAGCCACACCTCCTAATGTCACCACTCCCTATGAGTTCATGGGATCCTATTATATTCAAACTACCATGCCAGGAATAACCCTTTCTAGAAGGTCCTGTCATTTCTCAACACTGTCTCACTGTTACCAGGAATCTATCATATGAGCCTTTTCAGAATACCATCTACACTTTTGCACCAGTGCAAAGAAAAATCTAATTTTTTGGTCAGGCTGCTCTCAACCATACTATGTTGGAAATGGTTGGATTAGAGAATCACTGATATGCTTCTCTAGGTTTAAGATGCTCAGTTTCTACAACTGCTCTTGCAAAAACCTATGCATTGATCAAAGGGAAAATGGGACTGGAAAATAAATATAAAAGGAGGCCCACTTCAGTGGGTATATATTATCACCTTTGGAAAAAATCCTTTCTGCTGGTTCTTAATTCAAGGGTGAGTGCATTTTTCAGGATGCTTTACTGTATGCTATGAATGTAGAATAACAAAATTCCTAAGATGAAAGCTGTTTTTTTTAAGAGAAATAAAAAAGCAGACCTCAGCATTTGCTATATCTGGAAAATAACATATACAGCACATTAAGCTTTGTTAAGTGTCTCTGAATATAAAATTAACTTTCCTTCTGAGTATTGGATAGGAAAGCAACCCCCCCAAAAGTCATATTTATCAGTTTGACTATGAATAGTAAATGTATCTAACAATCTTTAAAGACTTTCTAGTCATCAAATACCATTCTGAGCACAGACATGAATAGCAAATATTCCTATGATCTTTGGTAGTGGCTCAGGAGTTGTGTGGCTCACTCTCTCAAGCTGTGACATACCACCAAGGTCAATGGCTTAATAGAAAACATTCAGAAGCAGTCAATTATGGAGTGTTTGACTCTAAGCCTGTGTCTACAGAAAAACCAAACACATGTTTGGAAAGTAATAAACCAACACATACTAGAGCAGGCATTAGAGTCTTAATGAGAGTTTCATATCATCTCAGCAAAACTTCTCATCCACCATTATTTTCTAAACCCATCTATTTTAGCCCATTTACTGGAGAAATGCAGTCACATTGATATTTCAAAACTAATAATGCTGCCTCTGCATGTGTGAATTTCATGAGGTCTGTGAGTAATGAATAATATTAGCAAATGAGACAAAAGGCCAATTTGAGGCAGGATGAGGGTGATTTTTCAGATTATTAATTCCAAAAATAATTTTGGCTTTCAAAACTATTGTTGGATAGGGAGTAATATACTGATAGGTCTGGATGTGGCATTAATTGCTTTAATGTATGTGTGTGTGGGGGATCTGTTCTCAGTAGAGTGTTAGAACTCAACCCTCAATTTATTTTTTCACACAAAGCAATCAGAGATATATGAGGAAATCATATCCATTTGTATAAAATGTACATCAGATAAGCCTGAGAGATAAAGGGAAAGAATAACCCACTCATGCAAGTGAATGCAATTTGTGTATGTTATAAAATAAATACACCTGACAGCTTCCATGTTCTGTGTTTTATTTCTTTTCTGGTTACTTTACAGACTTGGATGTTGGGAATGTTGTCCAAATTTTGTGATGATGTTTTTATTTGCACTTGAAATATCCATTTTATTTTATGTGTTTGAATGCCATTGGACACAGGCTCCTGAGAAAAATAAATCAGCAACATGAAACCAGTATGTTTTGTTTATCAAGAATAAAGAGACCTGAGCTTCCCAACTTCTAAAAATTGCTAATTTTCTGTTTTTCATTTAATTTGTGCATGATTGTCAATATAAAATGAATTTGGAAAAATACAGCACTGTAGGAATAATGAAGGTATATGTGAGGTTTGGAGTGTGTGTGTGTGTGTGTGTGTGTGTGTGTGTGTGTGTGTGTGTGTGTGTGTGCGTGTGTGTGTATGTATGTATGTGAGAGAGAGAGAAAAAAGAGAGATTGAGAAAGAGAAGAGAAAGAAAGAGAAGGAGAGAGAGATTAAGCAGAATGGTGCACTCCATTACTGAAATGGCTGCATTGTGTAATATAGTCTCCTGTCTGTCTATTTGAGCTTAGTTCTCTGCTTCAGTAGTAATATTAATGTGTGAATGAGTGGATGAAATGTCAGTATTGTGACTTTTTTCACATTCTTTTGTTTTATAAGTTATTGTCCCTAAGTATACAAGTAGATTTTGAACAGTTTAAAATGTGATTAGATGGAAATTAAGACACTGTTATTGATCTCAGAAGTTAGGTTTCAGAAGCTAGATCTTTCATCTCATTTCAGTCTCTCTGTGTGTGTTCCTGTGTGTGCATGTGTGTGTGTGTTTGTGTGTGTGTGCGCGCACGCTCGTGTGCTCAAATGTGTGTATAGATGAGTAAATATGTATGTGCATGTATTTACAAGTGTGTGGCATTCAGAGGACAAGTTTGGATGTTGTTTCTCAGGTACAATATTTTTTTATTGTGTCTCCTGATGCTCTATAACCATCAAGTAGACTATGGTGTTGGCCAGTTATCTCTAGCATCTCTCTGTCCCCTGCTTCCCAGTGCTGGGATTACCAGTACAATTTCACATGACAAATAACCCTTTGATCAATCTCATTAAAGGGGAAGGTCATTTAAGGTAGCCTCTTCACTTGCCATCCTAGAGCCTTTACCCAGTAGCTGGTAGAAGTAGAAGCAGAGACCTACAGCTAAGGACAGAACCGAACTCCTTGAATCTAGTAGTAGAGATGCAGGAGTGATGAACAAAGGGGTCAAGACCATGCTGGGGAAATCCAAAGAAGCAGATGACCTGAATTAAGTGGAAGCTCACAGACTCCAGTCTGACATTTTGGGAACCAGCAAAGGACCCAGGCCTTCTGAATACGGGTGTCAGTTGGGAGGCCTGTGCAATCTATGGGGTCCCTGGTGGTAGAATCAGTATTTATCCAGAGTGCATGAATGGACTTTGGGAGGCCATTCTTTATGGAGGGATACTCTCTCAGCCTAGACACAGGGGAGGGCATAGGCCCTGCCTCAAATGATGTGACAGACTTTGATGATCCCCATGGGAGTCCTCACCCTCCATGGGAAGTGGATATGGAGTAGGATCAGGGTTTAGTGGGGCATGGCATGGGAGGATGGCAGGGAGAGAAAACTGGGTTTGGTATGTAAAATAAGATTGTTTATAATTTAAATAAGTATTTATTCAAAAATATCCCTATTATCTTTCTGTGCTGATTCAGGAGTTGTATGGCTCATCCTATCAATTGTGTCAATGTCAACAACTCAATGGTAAACATTCATAGGCGGTAATACCCAGACTTGGTTTTTCTTTACAGTTTTTCCTATTTTTAAAATGTGAGCTTTGGTGATCGAAATAAGGACTGAGTTTCTGGTACTGTAAGACAAGCACACTACTAACAGTTTACTACTCTAAAGGTATTGAGACCTAGGAGAATGCAGCTGACACATGAGGTGTACTAAAGTCTCATGCAATAGCTGACTCTATTTGGAATGTCAGACAGTTTCTACTCAGAGGGTTCAGAGGAGTCACATGAGTAAAGTGTACAATTACAGGACCTAGCCACATGTGCTAGGCAAGCTGCACACAGCAGAACACCTTTTACAAATGAGTAATGGAGCCAGTTGTAGTGAATAATCTGAAGTAAACTCACTCCCATCTGCTACACACGTGAGGGACATGAAAGCACATTCCACGAACAATTCCATGTTTTGAACAAACTGAGGTCATAAGACCCATCTTGTTTTCTTACAGAAACTCAGTAAAGAATTCTGAGTTTGGACCATGTTCAGACAACTAACTAGTTCATATTCCCAGCATTTCCTAAATTTTAATAGGAAAGACCCAAGGGCATTGATTTGAGAAATGACTTGTTGAAGGTCTTAGTACCAGGGTCCCTGGAAGTCTGAATAAATTTTGACTCTTCTTTTGTTTCTATCTTCCTTTGACAAATAATGAACATAGGCATCACATAAACATTTCATATGCATTAATAATTGAAAAATATTACCAAATGAAATAAGGCCTTCAGGATAGTAGGAAAGATACCTTTCCACAGCTTGTCAGTCTTGAAGTGATTTGCGTACCTTCCTTATGTGACTATTTCCAATTAGCAAAACCAATTACTTACTTTTATAATTCATTCAATAATTTGCCACTTGAGGGTAGATTATTTTGAGTGAACTGGCTAATCAGTGCATTTATATTTTATAGCCATGTCTTTAGAATATAAAATTCATCTATTTTATGCCTTGAATACTATGGTCAAAACAATTATATTGGTTAGCAAACTAAAGTATGACTATGGGAAATGCATAGAATGAATGTTTCATAAAGGAATTTTTGAGCCTTGTAATATCACAGATTCAAACAAATTGGTTGCTCACCTAGAGTAAGGAAATCAGACACGTCTTAATGTTTGGATTGCTGAGTTTTATCATGACACCAAAACAAGAACGACTTGCCTTTCTTTTAAGGTCCACTGCGAGATGCAAATACACTGGGTTAGGAAGTGTCATTTTTTTCCCTTGCAATATTCTTTTAATGCAAAAATAGTCAGATTCTGTGGTCATACAACCATGGATTAAATGATATACCACTTTTTCATAGTTCATATTTCTTATGTGTGAAATGAATTTGTGTTGTGAGTGAATGTACACATTGTAAATATGTAGGAAAAATCCATATACAATAAGTTTCTTTGGTAAATCTAAATAGCTTGTTGCCTTTCAATTTACCTGTTTTACTGTGGAGATGATTGCAGGCCTCCTTAAAAAAATCACTTGCCCTATTTCTTCTTTTATGTTTCTTTTTTTGTAATTGTTTTATTAGTTCAAATTTGGGACAAACTTGCTTCACATATCAATCCCTTCTCCCTCTCCCTCCCCTCCCCCAACCTCCCACCTCCCCCCACACCATCCACCCTCCACTCCACAGGCTGGGTAGGGCCCGTGACACACATCTTCCAGCACATCTTCCTGGGCCAGGCCTAGGCCCTCCCCCATGTGTCCAGGCCGAGATGTGGGATGGGCTCTTAAAGTCCCTTCTTACACCAGGGAAAAATTCTAATCCACTACCAGGGGCAACCTAGAGTGCAGAGGGCTCCTCATTGACATCCATGTTCAGGGGTCTGGATCAGACCTGTGCTGACCTCTCAAACAGCAGTCTGGGGTCAATGTGCTCCCCCTTGTTCAGGCCAGCTGTTTCTGTGGGTTTCACCAGCCTGGTGCTGACCCCTTTGATCTTCATTCCTCCCTCTCTGCAACTAGGTTCCAGAGTTCAGTTAGGTGCTTATCTGTGGGTGTCTGCCTCTGCTTCCATCAGCCACTGGATGAGGGCTCTAGGATGGCATAAAATGTAGTTATCAGTCCCATCAAAGGGTCAGGGCATTTAGGGTATCCTCTGCACCATTGCCTAGATTGTCAGTTTGTGTCATCCTTGTAGATCTCTGGAAATCTTCCTAGTGCCAGATCTCTCCTCAGGACCTATAAGGCTCCCTCTGATATGGTATCTCTCATCCTGCTATCCTCTATTCTTCCCCCAACTCAACATTTCTATTACTCCATTTCCTCCTCTCCCCTCCTCTTCTCCTCCTCTCATTCTGGCAGCTCCATCTCTTCTACCCTCATACCATCTGCAAATAGTGAAAGTTTGACTTCTTCCTTTCAAATCTGTATCCCTTTGATCTCCTTTTCTTGTCTTATTGCTCTAGCTAGAACTTCAAGTACAATATTGAAGAGATATGGAGAGAGTGGACAACCTTGTCTTCTTCCTGATTTTAGAGGAATCACTTTGAGTTTCTCTCCATTTAGTTTGATGTTGGCTGATGGTTTGGTGTATATTGATTTTATCATGTTTAGATATGTTCCTGTTATTTCTGTTCTCTCCAAGATCTTTATCATGAAGAGATTTTGGATATTGTCAAAGGCTTTTTCAGCATCTAGTGAGATGATCATGGGTTTTTCCTTTTTAGTTTGTTTATATGGTGGATAACATTGATGGATTTTTGTATGTTGAACTATCTTTGCATCCTTAGGATGAAGCCTACTTGATCATAGTGGATCATTTTTCTGATGTGTTCTTGGATTCGATTCATCAATATTTTGTTGAGTATTTTTACATTGATGTTCATGAGGGATATTGGTCTGTAGTTCTCTTTTTTAGTTGTATCTTTGTGTTGCTTGGGTATCAAAATGATTGTAGCCTCGTAAAAAGAGTTTGGCAATGTCCCTTCTGCTTCTATTGTGTGGAACAATTTGAGGAATACTGGTATTAGCTCTTGTTTGAATTTCTGGTAGAATTCTGCAGTGAAGCCATCTGGACCTGTGCTTTTTTTGTTGGGAGGATTTTGATGACTGCTTCTATTTCATTAGGGGTTATAGGTCAATTCAAACTGCTTATCTGTTCTTGGCTTAATTTTGGTAAGTGATATGTACCCATAAAACAGTCCATTTCCTTTTGATTTCTGAATTTTGTGGAGTAAGGTTTTCAAAGTATGACCAGAAGATTCTCTGGATTTCCTCAGTGTCCGTTGTTATATCCCCCTTTCATCTGATTTTTGTTAATTAGCATGCTCTCTCTCTGCCTTTTGGTTAGTTTGGCTAGAGGTTTGTCTATCTTGTTGATCTTCTCAAAGAACCAACTCTTTGTTTCATTGATTCTTTGTACTGTTTTCCTAGTTTCTACTTTATTGATTTCAGCCCTCAGGTTGATTATTTCCTGGTGTCTACTCCTCCGTGGTGAGTTTGCTTCTTTTTGCTCTAAAGCTCTGTCAATTCTCTAGTGTGACTATTCTCCAGTTTCTTAATGTGGGCACTAAGTGCTATGAACTTTCCTCTTAGCACTGCTTTCAGATGTCCCATTAGTTTGGGTGTGTTGTGTTTACATTCTCATTAAATTCTAGGAAGTCTTTAATTAATTTTTTTTAATTTCTTCCCAACCTGGGAATGGTGCAATTGGGTATTATTCAATTTCCACGGGTTTGTAGGTTTTCTGCAATTTGTATTGCTGTTGAATTCTAACTTTAAAGCATGGTGATCTGATAAGATAGAGATCTTTTTCAATTCTTTTGTATCTGTGGAGGTTTGCTTTGTTGCCAACTATGTGGTCAATTTTAGAGAAGGTTCCATGTGGTGCTGAGAAGAAGGTATATTCTTTTGTGTTTGGATGGAATGTTCTATAGATATCTGTTAAACCCAGTTGGGTCATAACTTCTGTTAGATCTTTTGTTTCTTTGTTAAGTTGATGCCTGGTGGTCCTGTCTAGTGATGAAAATGGGGTGTTGAAGTCTCCTCCTATGGTTTTATGTGTGGTTTGAGCTTTAGTGATTTTTCTTTTACAAATGTGGGTGCCTTCATATTAGGGGCATAGATGTTCAGGATTGAGACTTCATCTTGATGGACGACTTTTCCTGTGATGAGTATGAAATGCCCTTCTTCATCTTTTTTGATTGATTGTAGTTTGAAGTCTAACTTACTAGAGATTAGGATTGCTATATCAGCTTGTTTCTTGGGCCCATTTGATTGGAAAAAATCTTTTCCCAACCCTTTACTCTGAGTTAATGCCTATCTTTGAAGTTGAGGTGTGTTTCTTGTATATAGCAGAAGGATGGATTCTGTCTTCGTATCCATTCTTTTAGCCTCTATCTTTTTATAGGCTGGTTAAGAGAAATTGACATTGAGGGATATTAATGTCCATTGATTATTGGTTCTTGTTTGTTTTGGATTTATTGTTGGTGGTGTCTTTGTGTGTGTATTTCGTCCTCCTGTTTCTTTTAGTGTTTGGTAAAATTGGATTATCTATTGCCTATATTTTTGTGAGTGTAGTTATTTTGATAGGTCTGCCTTTATATGTTACTTGGCCTTTTTACTTTGCCGTTCTTAATATTTTCTCTTTATTCTGTAGGTTTGGTGTTTTGATTATTATGTGTCGAGAGGATTTGTTTTTGTGGTCCAGTCTATTTGGAGTTCTGTAAGCTTCTTGTACTTCATAGGCATATCCTGCTGTATGTTGGGGAAGTTTTCTTCTATGATTTTTGTTGAATATGTTTTCTGTATCTTTGATCTATATTTCTTCACCTTTGGTTGTTTTTTCTTGGTTTTCTTTAGATTCTTTAAGAGATTTGTTTATTTCTTGAATTTTTTGTTTTGTCTTTTCCTCCACTTCATGTAATTTTTGCTTGTTTTTTCTTCTATTTCTTTAAGGGATTTTCTTGTTTCCTCTTTAAGGTCTATATCATCTTCCTAAGATAATTTTTGAAGTCCATCTCTTCTTAGGCTTAGGCTTTTCACATCTTGTTGGTATGGAGTCCCTAGATTCTGGTGGTGTCATATTGGTCTTTGTGTTGTTGAGTGTGTTCTTATTTAGTCTTTTTCCCATGTCTTCTTCTAGTGGGTGCAGGTGGGGTCTCCTCTTATCACCAGGTTGTGGTGGCCAAGACTTCAATGACTGCAGCTTTCAATGGTCTTGCCTCTCCTGGTAGTCTCCTCTTGGTAAGGGTCAGGCTGGCAGCAGAAAGGGGAAGGAAGAGTGAGGTGTTTCCAGATTCAGGGAACTCTTCCCTGCCTGGGCAGGTCCACTCTAAGCAGGCCCAGAGTTAGGCCCAGGCCCAGAGAGATCCAGGGTGAGTAGAAAGTTGGGTAGGAATAGGACAGGAGCAGAGGGTACACTCACCTTGGAGGAGGTGGAAGGAAGAGTGAGGTGTTACCAGACTCAGGGAATTCCTCCCTGCCTGGACAGGTCCACTCTAAGTAGGCACAGGCCCAGAGAGTTCAGGGGTGAATGGAAACTTGGGTAGGAGTAGGGCAGGAGCAGAGGGTACACTCACCTCAGTAGGGGTCAAGCTGATAGAGGAGCTTCTTTTATGTTTCTTATTCTTGCAATTGTATTACTGTTTAAAACATCTAAAGCTAATTTGTGAATACACATTTTCATTTTTCCCTTGGTCTTTTGTACAAACTGCTGAGAAATCATTAAGACAGAAATGGGCATCATTTCAGAATTTCCATCTCCCTATTTTCTGTAACTACTTAAGTATTTATTTTTCATCATTGTAGATGGCCATCTCTTTTGATTTTTACAAGAAAAGATGTAGAGATTTTTTTAAATCTAGATATTTATCTTAGAGCTATATGAGTGTAAAGTAGTTTATAGTTATTCTCATTTCCAACTACTTGTAGTGAATTGTGGTCCAAAACATTATAAATGAAATATTTCAAAATAATCACAAAATTTAAGCTGTATGCCATTCTGAAGATCATGAAGTCATTTGAGACTATTTAGCCCTCATCTGCTTAAAACATGAATCATTTATTTGTCCAGCTTATTCATTCTGTGTATACTAACCACCCAATAGTCACTTAGAACTAAGTCACTTACCATGTTACCTCCTTTATTACTTCAGTTCTTGTGATCAAGCAACACTTATTTACTTAGCAATGCCACTCAAATATGAAAGTAATGAGTTTGTGGAGTCAAGCATACCAGAGACACTGAAAGGTGCTTCTTTTAATTATAATCTCATAAAAATCACTGGAAGATGAATATAGTACAGTGTTTTAGTATAGCATTATAACAATCACTTATTTAGTCTTTTAGTCTGTCTAACTTATAAGTGTGTGTACATGAATTAGAACCATCCACATGTCCACGTTCTCACTGGGGTCTTGGATGTATTCACTGTGGATGAAACGGTCCTGTGAATGCAAAAATGTACATGTATTCCTTTTCATAAAGATATATGCATATATATTTAAAATGTTTAATTTAATACAGTTTTTATTTTAGTGAAACATAATGACTACTGTTTTTATGGGGCATAACAATAAATTAACACCCTTGATTAATAATACACTAGATAAATGTTTGATGATTGCCTTAGAAATTAAATATTATTGTAAATCTAATATGCTACATAATTTTTACAAATTCCTCTCCCACCAAATAGAACATGTGCTGTAGTTTAAATGATTGCTGTTGATTATGAGAAATAACTCAGATTTCTTCACATAGTATTTATAATAAATATGGTAAATGCTTAGACAACACTAAACTGCATTTGGACTCTAAGTCATATGTTTAAAGGAATTCACTTAGTCTTGAAAGAAACCTTATGATGTAGATAACATTACTTGTTGTTTCTTTTATTGATAAGGAAGAGATATAAAACCATTGGCCCATTAGTCAACACCTTGCAAACTACAGCCCCAGTGTAAGAATAGAAGCAAGTTGATAGAAATTTGTGCTTTACTAGTGGGGTATAGTAATCAACGCTTCCTTTTGATTCTCACTGTGGCTATCTTAGATAAATGCATATCTTTCCTTCACTGAGTGTATGGATGAAGACATGGATGTTTAGGAATGTGTAATGATGGGTCCATGGTCACTTACTATCTAAGGAGGACTTGAATTCCCCCAGGTATACTATCAACATCTAAGGGTCATATGGGTTTATTGAAAGATAAAAATGTATTTACCAATGTTCACCCAGCTAAGTCATCCAGCTTAATATTAATATAAGTATCACAATTCTCTATATTTAATTGAAATATATATTTTCATACACATATGTATTCATTTTTTTAAAAGTAAGAAAATGAAGAAGAGAAAAAGAAAAGGCCTGGTGCAAAACAATATGAGACAAAGTACCATTAAAATGCCATTGAGTTCACTGTGTATTGGTCATCTGCTTCTGGGCATAGGGCCTGGCCTTAAGCATGCTTTGTATACCAAGTCAGACTCCTGTTGGAAAAAATTAAATGTTCATTTGTATATGGTTATCAATTGGAACTAGCTTCTGGGTTAAGCAAGGGAGCTTCTGTACACTTTCTTTCCCAGTGCTAGGATTCCATCTGGTCCAGACCTATGCAGGCACTATGCATGCTGTCACAGTCTCTGTGAGTTCATACATATTTGTGGTAATGTATTTAGAAGTACTTTCTGCCCCTTGACATCCTATATTTCTTCTGACTCTTGACATCTTTCTGCCACCTCTTCTGTGGGTTACTCTGAGTCCCAAGGAAAAGTATTTGATGAAGATATTCCAATATGACTGGGTGTTTTAAGGTCTCTCATTCTGAGCACATTTCCTGTCTGTGGTTTTCTATACTTTTTCCCATCTACTGTTTTATGGAGCTTCTCTGATATTAGCAAACAAAACTGATCTATGAGTATAACAGAAAGTCATTAGGAATCACTTTCTTCCTATGTTCCTTGATTTTCCCCTAGATCCATGGCCTGTCTAGTCTCAGATTCTTGGCTACATAACTAGTGTTAAGTAGGGTCCCCATCCTATTATGTGGGACTTAAACCAAATCAAATATTGGTTGGATACTCCAATAAACTTTGTGCCACTATTACACTAGTGCATCCTGCATGCAAGTCACATTACAGATCATAGGTTTTGTATTCGAGTTGGTGCTTACCTTTAGCCTTTGGTAGGTACCATTCTGAGTACCTTCCAGTACCACAAACAGTAGTCAGTAGAAGTAAAGACTCTAGTGAGGCCAAACTTCAACTTCAACTTCAACTTCAACTTCAACATGTTAAATGTGTAGCTGTTGTCTTCAGTAATAAGGCTTTACCATCAGTTTGCAGAGATGAACCAATAACCTTGGCAATAGCCTGGATGGTTTGGGAGTTCTCATGGAATCCTTTGGCCAACAGCTCTTACATGTAACCCACCCAGAATTGGAGGCTTAAATGGGTAATGAGTGATGTCCAGCTGAGATTAAATTTTTTGGTAATTACATTTACATCAACTTTAAATATGCACATAATCTAGGAAGCTTCCACTGTATTAGGTTTCTAGAGTACCCTTCAAATATTTATTAGTTTTAGCTGTCACTCCCAGTATTCCCTCTTTCACTCCACTTTCCCTCCCCTTCCCCATTTGAACTTCCCATTCCAGTATTCTTCCCATCAATTTATAACTATGTGTTCTATTCTACTTCCTGGGTAAACCCTCTCCTCCAGATCCTAGTACCTTACTCTATACCTAGCCTCTCTGGTTATGTGGATTCTATCCTGGTTACTGAAGATGTAAAAGCTAATACTTATGTATAAATGAATACAATACATACCATGTTTTGTGCTTTTTGGTTTCAGTGACCTCATACAGGTTTTTTCAGGCTCCATTATTTACCTTCAAATTTCGATATTTCAGTTTTTTTAACAGCTGAGTAATATACTGTTGTGTAAATATACCACATTTTCTTTATTCTTTCATTCACTGATGGACATTTAATCTGTTTCCAGTTTCTCATTATTATGAATATAGCCCCAATAAACATGATTGAGCAAGTTTCTCTGTAGTAGGAAGTAGAGTCCTTTGGGTATATGCTCAAGAGGTGTATAGACAGATTTTGAGATAATGCCCTTCCTGAAGAACTCCAAACCAATTTCCATAATGGCAGTATAAGTCTGAACCAGTAATGGATAGGTTGGCCCCTTACTCCACATTCTTGCCAGCATGAAATATCATTTACACATTTCTCTTTAAAGATATATTATTTATTCAGCTTATATACTTTGTTTTAGGGATAAGAAGTATCTAATCAACAAATATAAATAATAACTTCATCAGAAACTAAGATGAGAAGCAGTGTTTATGTGATTAAAATGAAATTTTTACATTTATTATAAATCCCAGGCTACTGTTGTCCAATTAGCATATTTTCCACATTCCCCTCTCTTTGTTATAACCAGAATAAAGAACCAAATTGTGTTTTTATGCTCATCTCTGCTTGCGTATACACTTGAGGTTTGTGTCTACACTTTCTATGACATTGCTGAGCCACAATGCCTGGCTTTGATGTTAGGTAGGGTTGCTATTTTGCCTAATAATATGAGCCTGGGACTTGCTCTTAACATAGGCCACAGACTGCAGGGTAACTTCCTGAACTGGCCCTGAGTCACCCATTCTGTGAATTTTCAGGAACAGTTTTTCATCTTATAGATAGCAAGGACTGAGAGACAGTCTTCTTTTTATCCCCATTGTTTTATTGGAATTAGAAAGAAGATTGTTTTACATGTCAATCCCAGTTCCCTCTTTCTCCCCTTCTCCCCTGCCACCCCCACAACTAAAACCCTACCTATTACAAACCCTTTCTGCTCCACAGGGAGGGTGAGGCCTTCCATAGGGGAACTTCAGTGTCTGTAATATCCTTTGGGATAGGGCCTAGGCCTGTGTGTCTTGGCTCAGAGAGTATCCCTCTGGAATGGGCTCCCAAAGTCCATACCTACGCTAGAGATAAGTACTGATCTACTGAATGGATTTCCAAGGTATCCCACTGACACCACATTCATGGGGTCTGTATCAGTCCCATGCTGCTGTATCAGCCATCAGTCTGGGGACCAAGATCTCCCTGGTGTTCAGGCCAGCTGGCTCCATAGGTCTCACCAGCCTGGTATGGACCCCTCTGCTCTTCACTCATCCTTCTCTGCTACTGGATTCCAGTTCAGTTCAGTGTTTAGCTGTGGGTGTCTGCTTCTACTTCCACCTGCTGCTGGATGAAGCTTCTGGGATGGCATATAAGTCAGTCATCAATCTCAATATCAGGGGAGGGCACTTAAGGTAGCCTCTCCACTGTTGCTTAGATTGTTAGTTGGTGTCATCCTTGTAGATCTCCAGACATTTCCCCAGTGCCTGATTTCTCTGTTAACCTATAATGTCTCCCTGTGTTATGGTATCTCCTATAAATTTCCTGAACAAATTGGGAGCATGGGTTGAGGGGAGAGGGAGCTAGGTGAGTGAGAAGGGGAGAAGAAGAGGGGTGAAGAGGACATGAGGGAGCAGGAAGGTTGAGTCAGGGGAAGAATAGTGGAGAGACACAGTCTTCTTACTCTGTAGCCTAGACTCATCTTGAATTCACTATATAATACTGATTGGTTTTGAACTTGTTGAAATCCTCCTGCCTCAGTATTCTGAGTACTGAGATCACAGACATGGCACCACAACCAGCCTACAATTGAAAGAAATCAGAAGCCTCAAAATATGAATCATTATAAGTAAAGCATTTAATTTCCATATTAAAATAACTTGGACATGTAACATAAACTTCCTCCAAACTCTGTTTGCCTGGAGAGACAAGAAAGAAGAGAAACATGACATCCCCTCATGAGCTAAAACATCAATGGGTATTTCCATCTCCTTTTCTTTCATGACTATAATCCTTTGTAGAGAGTACACTGCATTCTCATTCCAAATATGAGAAGAAAATATGATAAAGTGAAGATCAAATTTTGTTCTCCAATTATTACCCCAACTAAATTATAGCAATAGTATCTTTTCTTACCTAAAATATAGTGTGTTTTGCAGGTGTGATGACTTCATCCTATGAATAAAGATGAGCCCAAAGTTGTTTGTAAAGACTAGTAAAAATCATTTTGGAAGAAAGCATTAGAATGCATATGTTTACTAACCAGCAATCAAAAATGCTAATGTGCAGAAGGTCCAAGAAAAGAAGCTTTAATTCACAAAATTTGGTGCATAAAAGGAAACTGTGACTTTCAGATGGTGGTTTTAAATATCACATGTTGTTGGATGATTAGTTATTTTAATTTTATTTTTTAACTCGGTTTCACTATCTAGCTTACACTGGACTCAGACTAGCATCCTTTTGTTCAAGTCTGTGAATTCAGAGAATATAGAATGTGCCAATAAGTTCAGACAATGATGATTTTGATCTCTTAAGACCACAATTCTTTTATTTATTTGCAATTTGTGTATGTGTGATATACATACATCTATGTGTGTATGCATATAATTATAAGTCCAAATGGGAGTGTGCATGTATGGATGTGTACATGTGTTAATACATATGTGTACAAGCCAGGAGTTAATGTTAGGGTTCTTCTTCACTCACTCCACGTTATTTTCTGAGACAGGGTCTCTTATTGAACCCCCATCTTATCAATTCAGCTAGACTCGTGGCCAGTGAACTAAGGGATGTGCCTGTCTCTGTATTCCCAATGCTGGAATTAGGCTACTGCCAAACACACCACATCCAAGTGTTTACATTTAGATTGTATGTAGAAGTTTTCTATAAGGAAGAGGGATTTGATAAACCACAAAATTTATGAAAAGTGATTTTAATATTCAGACATGGTCAGAAAGTTTTTATATGGCAAACTGTTGCATGTTTGGTATAAATACATCTAGACAACTCTTCAAAGAAGAGGACCATCATATTAATACTCTCAAAGCAGAAAATATGTGTAGTAATTTCTGGAATTAATTCAAGACACTAAACTTGAAATTTTAATATGTTAACATAGGAACTAAGTAAATAGATATCCTTATATGAATCATGTATATTCATATATGAGCCAGTTAAAAAAATACTAACAGGATTTAGTACCATTACTTTTTTCATCATGCCAAATAGTTTTTTTCCAACTAAGAAACTATAAAACTATGACATCAATTAAAATAAGATAGGGTACTAATTTTAAATTCTTGATCATTGACATTTAAATACAATGAAGCTATTGCTTATTTTTACACTTGGAAGTGATGATGATCTTTGAGTGTAAACCTCACCCCTGTCAGAAGTAATGGACATTCAGAAACATAAATTCTATGTGCAACTGGTCTTGTCCTTGATACAGTACCTTGAATCCTTTTGATAGGGAGGCGATGGGATGTGTGTATGGCTCAAACTTCTATTCACTACAGGCTATTAAGGTTGTCATTTAAGCCTGTGACAGTGGCAGGAATTACTTCTCAGTGCAATCCGAGCTTGCATTTTGTTTTTTCTCTGACCTTCCTAGGCACTAGAGTCCTTAAAATTATTCATAAATTATGGAAGTTGTCCAGTAATGAGCAAGTGCAGTGCTTACAGCTTCACCTGACAAATCGGATCAGGTAGTACGATGAATGGCTAAAGCGAGGAATGACAGACAGAACAGCATTGGAGTGTAGCTGGGTTTTCTGACACTCTGCTGTTGACTGCACTCAGCCTGAAAGAAACAAAAGGCAAAACAGAATGGATTTTGCTTTAGATATTATAAAAGCAATGACCTTTAAAGACAAAATAATAGAAGTGTGTTTCGGGGCAGAAGTTTGAGAGAAGCCCTGCAAAAATGTGACAGTCCATCTTAGAACATAGTGTTAGGATGCAAGGATTTGTAAAAAAAAATTAACACTCCCCTTTTTTTCTCTTTTTGTCTTCTGTTCATCTTTCATTCCTTTTCCTGATATGAAAAGTCACAGTTCAGGTGCAGCAGAGTCTAAATCATCTAAAGCAAATCAGGCCAGAAATGGGCTGATAATGAAGGCCAAAAAAAAGTGTGCTTGCTTTTTACCAGTGAATCATCAAGACGACAATGGAGTCTAAAGATTCTATTAGCATCACAGAAGCTCTCAGGAAGCAATCTGCACTTTCTCTCAAAAATTTTCACTCTGGTATTATAGAACCTTGATTATTAATTGAGATCGGTGGAGCTGAAGCTCAGCATGGTGAGATGTTTTTCTTCCTGTTTCTTTTTATCTTTAGGGGGTTTGTTTTATTATAAAGAACTTTTGCAGTTGTTCCTCTGGGCTGCTTACTTTATAGTTTCTTACTCCCTGTCTTATGCTCTTGGAATTCTCTGTCATTGAACCACTCTGGACCATTCATTATACAATTATTAAGTGTCTACTATGTTTCATATACTACGCTGAATGCTAGGCAAACAGCCATCATATTATTAAAATAAATGATCTTACAGATGATCACATATTTAAAAATTTGGTTTTTTGAAAATCATGTTGGCTTTATATTATTTATCTATATTATTACTGAATACCAAATATACGCTATACAGTGTGACCAACAAACTGCTAATGTGAAAATACCCACTTGCTTAAAGGAATTTACTCTTTCTTCTTTATAAAGATACAGAATAAAATAAAGTTTGAAACTAAATAACTAGCCAGGCTGTGGTGATGCACGCCTTTCATCCCTGAATTCAGGAGGCAGAAGAAGGAGGATCTCTGTGAGTTCAAGGCCAGCCTGGTCTACAGAGCAAGTTCCAGGATAGGCTCCAAAGCCACAAAGATACACTGTTTCAAAAAAAAGGAAGAGAAATTAAATAATTAATGGGAATAATTTTACAAGTTTTGAATATATAGAGATTATTTAGATACTCAGGATATATTTAATATATAATAACATATCATGCATTTTAACTAAAAAATAAGAAAAATCAGTATCTTACAGTTCATCTCCTCAGTCCTTTGGGCATCTAATACCTGGTAAAGGGAAAGAGATCCAGCAGTGAACTGTTCATGACTGACTACTCACTTTGTGTTGCTTTAATGGGACAAAGAAGCAAGAAATGTGGAGAGTGGAAGCAGGGATATGTTAGCATTGTGAACGAGAAGAAAAGGCAGCAGGAAAAGATTTTGAATTTCATGTTGTCTTAGCCATGTTCTTCCAACTGTTTAGAAATATATAGCTTCTTCACATGTTCTGAGAAATAACAAGGTTTAAGTTACCCTGGGATTCCCTCTGGAGCTACAGTTATTATCAGGACCTAGTGACATTGTGAACACCTCCTGCTTTATTTCTGATTATTCTGGTAGGAGTGAGAGAAAAATATCCTACCGAAGCAAGGTGAGGGGAGAACTACAAAGTCACAAAAATGAAGGCAACTATTTGGTGATGGATTTCCATAGTGAAAGTTGAGCAAAAATATTTTGTGCTCATCAGCTCAGCACATTGGCAATTGCACTATTTATTCCAACCTGCATGTTTTCACGTTGAGGTTTTTTATGGATAGCTGTTGATCCTACCATCCTAAGATTATTCTTCCCCTTGTGAATTAGACTTCACTTTCTGTTTGGAAGCCCCTCCCATTAGTGACGTGTTGAAATCTACCATTCTGGTTTTCTGCCTTCATTTGTTATAGCAGATGAAGCAGACTGACTCAATCTATCAATTCCATACCCTGTGAAGTCATGACTAAGAGAGCATAGATACAAAACTGTCTAATTAAACTCAATTCTAGGAATGGAATTTATAAGGCAATACTTTTTCCTAACATCATTCTTTTTTAAAGATTCACTCATTTTTTTTTCATTTTGCACAGGTTTGAGTGTTCTACATTCATGTATGCATGTACAACACATCCAATCAGTTTTCTGCATTGATCAGAAGACAGGGTGATGTGTCCTGGAGGTGGAATTATGGACAGGTGTTAGTCCTCCTGTGAATGCTTGGAATTTAACCTTGTTCCTCAGCAAGAGTAGGAAGTGCTCTTAGTTGCTGAGCCATTTTTCTAGCTCTTCTAATGGAATTTTTAAGTTGATAATAAAATTTCTAGAAATTCCAAGATGAGAGAAAAACATATAAGAATAAAGCATTAGAGAAAGGAAAGTGTATTAGAAACAGGATAATATTTGAATCTTGATACTGTTTATGATGCTGGATCAAGCAATGCCTGAAGACAGATACTCCTGATTTTTTAGGCAAATGTGCTAGCTAATCAATTCCAATTATTTCTCTTAAAGTACAATGTTTTGAAGTTTATATTATTGAAAGAAAAAAATTTGACTCCTTATCAAGAGTCTTCTTTTCAGATGGATTTTTTCCCCTGTTTTCCTGATGTTACCAAGAAATCAAGATGAAATTCTTTAGCTAGTTTCTCACTTGCAATCAATAAACCCGTCTCTAAAATGACTCATCCCTCAGGAAATGAAAGTACTCCCAAGGAAAGGCAGGGTTCAATAGAAGAGGCTGAGTATGCAAAAGTATTTATTGACTTCTCTGCTAGCTCTGGGCAATTTACCTTTCATCTTACTTTATGTGATGCAAAGAATATTTATTTGGAGATATTTGAGGTGAAGCTCTGTGCATCTACACATACTGGTATCTTACAGGAGCTTTTTTACTTTTCCTCATTTATGTCATTCATCCTTCATACAGATGAAAGTGTTCACAAGGCATTCTTGCCTCAAGTTCTGCTTACCCAATATGAAATCACCTTCCTTCAAGCAGATTTCTTTCCATTGTTTTTTTTTTTTTTAAATGTGTGGTTACAACTGTAAACACTTTGCTCAAACGATTTAAGAGAGTGTCAAGTTCATTCTCTGAATGACTTAGCTCTTTCTTTCTGCCTCTTTTTTTTTTTTTTTTTTTTTTTTTTTTTTTTTTTTTTTTTTGTAATAGCTCTGTTTTGAAAGAAAGGGACCAAGCAAGGTTCAGCAGGTGGGGTATGGGAAGGTCTTTCTTCCTAGCCATTACATAATGTATACTTATCAGTTTCACATGTAGTAGAGAGAAAGAGACTAAATTATTTTCTAAATAGTTTTCTATTTCTTACAAGGACCACTAATTGAATTTGAATTTCCTACCATCAAGATCTCATTTACAACTAATTGACATCAAAAGTTACGTATCCTCAAACTATCACACTGAAGGAAAGCCATCAAGGTTTGAATGCAAGGTAACATAAATCTTTAAGCTCACAACACTTCCCTTTATACATCAAATACAATCGCCTCACCTTCCATTTACAGCCCAAAGACTATTTGATTAACTGATACGGTTATCTCCATTATTCTAATTCCATTCCTCATCATCTCTCCACCTAAATGTCATAATAAATTCTAATTTGGTCTCATTACTTGTTTTG
The DNA here is from genome assembly GCF_003668045.3 of Cricetulus griseus. Classification (NCBI taxonomy): domain Eukaryota; kingdom Metazoa; phylum Chordata; class Mammalia; order Rodentia; family Cricetidae; genus Cricetulus; species Cricetulus griseus. The sequence goes on along the minus strand of NW_023276807.1, from coordinate 239,497,521 downwards.
TTTCATGAAAATCTATTCTCTACATTAAATCCATCATTAACTCTACAACATATAATTTTTATCATTTCAGGCCTTGCTTGAAATAGTTCCATAGATTTCACAAATGTCTTGGCACAATACAGTAAACTTACTTTGTGTTTACCAATTAAATTTCATATGGATCCACTTTACACTTTACAATTGATGCCTTCATGATAATTACTGCTTGCTATTCAGATTTATGAACACACAGTCAGACAGATAGGTAGAGTTACACACAGAAAACTGTGTGTGTGCCTCTGATTTCTTTTCTTCTTTTGTGAAAAAGCTTTGTTTGTAAGTCACCAATATCACTAGAATGAACTATAACCAGTGGAAGTGAAATAAACACATGTAAAGCCATACAGTATAAACAAAATCCACTGATGGCCAGGGTACAGAGTGTGGAATCTTTTGAGTATGTTATATGTTTGGGATTTCTTAATGTTCTTCTCTCTAGGGTCACCACATGCTTCTGTTACATTTTTCACCTTACCAACCAAATAACCTTTAAAAATAAGAAAATATTATCTACGTATACATATCTAATCATTTACACATATCATATTCTTTTTTTTGCTTTCCAGTCTTTTTATTTATTTATTTACCAACTATTTTTATTTGAATTAGGAACAGAATTATTTTACATGACAATCCCATTTCCCTTCTCCCACTCGTCCTCCCCTACCTGCCCCCCCCTAAAACCTTATCTGTCACATATCTTCTCTGCTCCCCTTAGATGGTGATGCCTTCCATAGGGTGTCATCAGAGTCTTTCGTTTCCTTTGGGATAGGGTCTAGGCCCACCCATGCGTGTCTTGGCTCAGGGAGTTTTCCTCTATATGGACAGAAACCCTTGTTCCTTGGGTCTGGATCAGTCCCTTGCTGGTATTCCAGCTATCTGCATCTGGATTCCAGTTCAGATCGGTGATTAGTTATGGGTGTCTGCTTCTACTTCCACCAGCTGGAAGTAGTCTGTCATCAATCTCATAATCAGGAGAAGGCATTTGAGGGAGCCTCTCCTCTGTTGATGAGATAGTTAGCTGGTGTCATCTTTGTAGATCTCCAGACATTTCCCTAGTGCCTGATTTCTCTGTAAACCAAAAGTGTCTCCCTCTATTATGATATCTCCATTCTTGTTATCGTGTATTCTTCCCCTGACTCATATTTTCTGCTCCCTATGTCCTCGGCATCCCTCTTCCTCTCTCCTCATTCTCCTAGCTCCCTCCCCCCTCTTCCTGTGCTCCCAGATTTGCTCAGCAGATCTTGAGCCTCTCCCCTTCTCCAGGGGACCATGTATGTCTCTCTTATGGACCTCCATGTTTATTAGCTTTATTGGCAGTGTGGATTGTAGGCTGGTAATCCTTACTCTATGTCTAAAATTCATAGATGAGTGAGTACATTCCATGTTTGTCTTTGTGACTGGGTTACCTCACTCAGGATGGTTTCTTCTAGTTCCATCCATTTGCCTACGAATTTCAAGATTCCATTGCTTTTTTCTGCTGAGTAGTACTCCATTGTGTAAATGTACCTCATTTTCTCTATCCATTCTTCGGTTGAGGGGCATCTAGGCTGTTTCCAATTTCTGGCTATTACAAATAGTGCTGCTATGAACATCGTTGAACATATGTCTTTGTTGTATGAATGGTCTTCTTTTGGGTATATGCCTAAAAGTGGAATTGCTGGATCTTGTGGTAGACTCATTCCCATTTTCTTGAGGAGTCGCCATACTGATTTCCAAAGTGACGTACAAGTTGGCACTCCCACCAGCAGTGGTGGAGTGTTCCCCTTTCTCCACATCCTCTCCAACATGAACTGTCATTGGTGTTTTTGATTTTGGCCATTCTGACAGGAGTAAGATGGTATCTCAGAGTTGTTTTGATTTGCATTTCCCTGATGGCTAAGGATGTTGAACACTTTCTTATGTGTCTTTCAGCCATTTTAGATTCCTCTATTGAGAATTGTCTATTTAGTTCTTTACCCCACTTTTTAATTGGGTTGTTTGGTGTTTTGGAGACTAGCTTCTTGAGTTCTTTGTATATTTTGGAGATCAGCCCTCTGTCAGATGTGGGGTTGGTGAATATCTTTTCCCAGTCTGTCGACTGCCGTTTTGTCTTGCTGACTGTCTCCTTTGCTCTACAGAAGCTTCTCAGTTTCAGGAGGTCCCATTTATCAATTGTTGACCTTAGTGTCTGTGCTACTGGTGTAATGTTCAGGAAGCGGTCTCCTGTACCAATTAATTCGAGGGTATTTCCCACTTTGTCTTCTAATAAGTTCAGTGTAACTGGATTTATGTTGAGATCTTTGATCCATTTTGACTTAAGTTTTGTTCAAGGCTTGGGTCTAACTGCAGTCTTCTACATGTCTGCAACCAGTTATGCCAGCACCATTCGTTGAAGATGTAATGTTTGACCTTCAACTAAAACAACTGACCTTATGCAACAATTTATTGATATGAATTGCCAATAAAATAGCAAATTCACAAACTATAAATTATTAAAAAATATAAGTGAAACAGATATTCATGATAAATATTAAAGGGGAAAATCCCATTTGAAAGGAGTTGTTATAGCACAGAAAGCCATGTAACTGGATAAATTCAAAACATGCATAAAGCTGGGTGGTGGTGGCATATGCCTTCAATCCCTGTGAGTTTGAGACCAGTCTAGTCTACAAGAGCTAGTTTCAAGACAGCCTCCAAAGCCACAGAGAAACCCTGTCTCAAAACACCAAAACAAACACACAAAAAAAGAAATAAAACATGCGTAATGCCCACACAAGTATTTGAGTATCTCTTTTCTTACCCTGACTTTCCTTCAAATAGTATTTCTAAAAACAACAATGTACTTTTTAAAAGTAATGTAACAACAATTAAAGAAAAAGAGAACACAATATTGAAAAAAAGCAGGGGTGATACATGGAAGATTTGGGAAGTGTCAAAAATAGAAAAATGATGTAATTTTATTATTATCTCAAGAAATAAAAAATATTAAAGTAACTTATTTATTATCTTTTCCAACCATTCTTTTGCCCTTAAATCTAAAAGCTTTTATAAATCTGTATAAATGTATTGAGAAATAAGTGCACAGTGAATAGAAGACTGGACTCAGGATCCCAGCAGTCATAAATCTTCATAATCCTACTGTTTTCATGAAACTATTAACTTAAAAATCATATTTTCCCCATTTTCCAACTGATATGTATTTTTAAACTAATTGTGATTATTTATTACATAATGCAGTTAAATATATATTGTGGTCTATAATTTATATTAATGATATATTTTTCCTATTAAGAATTATGACTTTTGTCATTTTTACTATGTTGATCCTACCTATCCAAGACCATGGGAGATTCTTCTATTTTCTAGTATCTTCTTTAATTTCTTTCTTTAGAGACTCAAAATTCTTACTGTACAGGTCTTTCACTTTTTTGGTTAGGGTTACCCCAAGGTATTTTATGTTGTTTGTGGAAATTGTAAAGGGTGATGTTTCTTTCTCCACGAATGTATCATCTGTATATAGTAGGGCTACAGATTTTTTTGAGTTAATTTTGTATCCTGCCACTTTGCTGAAGGTGTTTATCAGCTGTAGGAGTTCCCTGGTAGAGTTTTTCATAAGGGTCACTTATGTAGACTATCATATCATCTACAAATAGTGAAAGTTTGACTACTTCCTTTCTAATTTGTATCCCCTTGGTCTCCTTTTGTTGTCTTACTGTTCTAGCTAGAACTTCAAGGACAATATTGAAGAGGTCTGGAGACAGTGGCCAGCTTTGTCTTGTCCCTGATTTTAGAGGAATTGCATTAAGTTTTTCTCCATTTAACTTGGTCTTGGCTGTCGGCTTGCTGTATGTTGCTTTTATTATGTTAATGTATGGTCCTATTATCCCTGATCTCACCAAGACCTTTATCAGGAAGGGGTGTTGGATTTTGTCAAAGGCTTTTTTAGCATCTAGTGAGATGATCATGTAGACATATTCTGTTTAACTTGAAGCTAATCATGTTTTAAAAAGTACATAATTTCCTAACCTCTAATTCATCTCTTTAACACTTACTTGTGGTCTTGTTAGAGAAGATTTTCTAAGCCAAGGAGAGGTAAGTAAGGAATATAAAACAAAACAAAACAATCTGTCCACCAAAAAAAAAAAAAAGCAGAAAGCATTTTAGCATTTTGTTAGGCAGTTGATTAATAACTGGTATTTTACTACTTTTGCAGTGTTTATAGTATTTAACAACTTTTTGAGTGAAATTTGCTAGCCCGACTAAATAATATCCCAATCTATATTTAAATATGCATTGTATTTAATGTATATTGTATTTTAAAGGAAAGCAATGGATTATGTAATCTAACCCAGGCTTGTAGAATAATTGTTTCATTTCATTGCAGTGCATATCATAAAGTTGTTTCATACAACTCACTCTAATAAATGCTACATTATATGAATATTTACTAAACTATATTATGGATTAGAATTAAAAACTGAAAAAACACAGGCGAGAGGTGAAAGCAAGAAACAGAGCAGACAGCCTAGATACAGGAGCTTGGTACTGCCTCAATTTGATATGCCAGACTTTGTTGATACCCATGGGAGGCCTTGCCCTTACTGAGGGTTGGGTGGGGGCAAGCAGGAGGAGGGGGAGGGATGGGGAACTGTGGTTGGTATGTAAAATAAAAAAATTTCATATATAAAAAATAAAAAAGAAAAAAACATTAAATCAGTAGGACGCCCTGTTCTCTAAAGCTGAATACTATGTATGTCAATAAAACTTGTAAATGTCAAAGAAAGAAAGAGAGGGAGATTGAGAGAGAGAGAGAGAAAGAGAGAGAGAGAAAGAGAGAGAGAAAGAGAGAGAGAGAGAGAGAGAGAGTATAGTAAATACTTTGAAGCATAAACATCACCCCATTCTCACATACTGTCTTAATGCTTGCCTCAGCTACATAGATCAAACATCTGTAGCTTATCACATAGTTACCTCACAGTTACAGGTAATCTCTTTAGAAATTCTAAATACTTAACCCTAGCATAGAAATGGACTTTGGGAGCCCATTCCACATAGAGGGATACTCCCTCAGCCTAGTCACACAAGGGAGGGCCTAGGCCCTATCCCAGAGGATATAACAGACTCTGAAGACCCCCCCATGTAAGGCCTCACCCTCCCTAGGGAGCTGAAAAGGATAGGTAGGGTGTTAGTGGGGGCCAGGGGAGGAGGGGAGGAGAGATAACTTGGATTGATATGTAAAACAATCTTTTTTCTAATTTAAATAAAAAATGTAGAAAAAATAAACAAACAAAAAATAATTGATTTGACTTTAAATAAAAGGCATATCAGTTTTTAAAAACTCTAAGTAAACAATGAATAGTTTAAATCTCAAATCTGGACAATTTCTTTTGGGGAAATATATTTCTAAACAGTTTGTCATAATACAAGTCTGAAGGATTTTGTATATCCTTTTCCATTGACAATACATCTTCAAATTCACCAACCTAAACAAATTATATTTTTAAGAACAGTTAGTGACCTAAGACAAGGAACAACCATGATTCATGTATATGCACTAGAATTACTTGGGGAGCTTTTCACCACAAGTGTGGTCTCCAAAGCATGTGCCAATAGGCCATTTTCTTGTGCTAACTCTATGATTTGGGTAATGCCCTCTTATTTTCCACAATCCACACATTTTTATAAAACTTCATTAGAGGGCAAGACTGAAACACAGGGCATTGACTACTGAGTTACAATTTAGCAATCACACAACAAAGAAACTTGATGGAAATGGAAAGGCAATCATTTCTTGGAACTACGTATTTGTTCTTAAATTATATTGTGAATATGTTTAAACTAGAATTACATTAAAATTATTAATATTTGCTGTGGCTCTTACTTTTACTTCTTTTACTATTAGGCTAGGAAAAATGAGGACTTTTTGATATCACTATTGGGCAAATGTTTGTGGAGCACCCAGGAGGGCAATGCACAACTTTAGTGGTGATGAAACATTCACAGATTAATGATGTTCAGGAAAAATAGGGAAAGAAACTATGCCAACTCTACTACAAATAAAAAAAAATGAGAATGGAGCTTTTCTGCTTCTTAAAAGGACCAGAATGGCAGGATAGTTCAGTCCAGTAGAAATAACACTGCAATCCCTGAGTTGGGATGCCCAATGTTTGTGTGAAATACATAATAAAGTCCTATGTACCCCAAATCCCAGTGCTAGAGAACTAAAGACAGGAGGAATCCTGGGACTTACTGGTATTCCTGTCTATCTATACAAAACAGTGAACTATAGTATCAGTGAAAGACCTTGTCTCAAAAAATAGTTTTTAAATGAGGAGCTTTACCTTGTCCATGTTAGCATGTCTGTTACTGTCATCTTATTTAGTCATGTTTGGCAGTCATGTTGGTGATCCTTTATGCATGTATCTTCTGACATCACTAGGAGGCACAATCTCACAATAAACTTACTGAACCTTTTGTTCTTACATTATTTGTTTCCTCTTCAGCAATGATCCCTGAGCCTTAGGTTCAAGAATTGTGTTATAGAAGTATCAGTTGTGGATGGGATCTATAACTACACTTCGATGACTGTGTTTTTCCGTAATGGTCTCTCTCTCTCTCTCTCTCTCTCTCTCTCTCTCTCTCTCTCTCTCTCTCTCTCTCTCTCTCCCTCTCTCCCTCCCCCCCTCCCTCTCTCTCCTCCCCAACCTCTTTCTCATACATATACACACACGCATGCATGCACACACACACATATAACAACAACTAATTTAAGAAGAAGCCTGAATTTAAAGGAAAGCAAAAGGGATGGATATGAGTGTTTAGAGAGAGAAAGGGGAGGGGAATGATGTAAGTATAATCACAAAAAAATAGAAGTAATTTTAAAAATCTAATGGAAAGTGACTGACAAAGTCGAACAGCAGTGAACTCTGTTCTCTACATGCAACGACACACGTGTGTATGGACAGCTTCATTAACATACTCATACTCATGCATCATGGGTGTGTGAAAGAGAGAGTTTGAAGAAGAAATCAGAGGATGTGGTATTTGATGGGTATTTAAAGAACACCAAGGACCCTAAAGATGGGGTAGACAGGATTCTTCAAGCTGAGGGATTACTCCAGCATATTAAAGACAAATTGTACATACCATGACGAAATGAAGGAAGTCTTGTCAGAATTATTACCTTCAAAGTTCATGTTTAAAGTACCATATTTCAAGAAATAATATAAAGCCAGTAATGAGGGCAACAATGGATCACTTGTAGGGGTTAGGTTTCCATGTTCTCTTCAAATGTTTTTCCAACTATTGCAATAAAATGCATTTTATTACTAGTCAAATAGATTTTCAGAGATTTCATTTCCAGTGTATTCTGTACTGACATTCTGAAGCGATTATTGGGCACAAGACTATTCTTTAATGGTAAAACATATGAAAACTAAACAATGTATTAACCAATGGTGAAAAATTGTCAGAAAATTGTAAAAGAATTTTGAAATACAGCAGGAAGCCCAGTCCAAATCTAGGCATATATAAAAAGAAGCAGCAGTGAACTGTGATCTTTTGGATAGTGTCTAGGAAGCTCAGGTGCAGCCAGCTTAGAAATTCAGTCAAGAAGATATCTACTTGTTTGTTTTCCACAGTATCTGGATTAGCACACATCAAACCACATTAAAATAATTTGGCATTTCATTTAATATCAGTAAGCACCTCAACAAAGTTGGGGACATCCTTAATTTTCTTTATACTATAGATGCTATTTCCTTTCCTAATTACAATGCTTGGTTTTTCAATACCTAAAAGCAGATGAGTACTTAATTTGTGCTTAAAATGATAATGTTTATAATTTATTGATTTTACATTATATAATACAGGAAATTCCCACTATGCTAAGTGTCTTTTATGTCTTCACTCACTGTATGCCCAGTTGTCTACTGAGGTGGGTACTTCCTATTATTAAGGTTGAAGGTTTCAATATCTGTGGTAGAACTGGCATTCTAGATTCAGAACTGTAAATAGAGAAATGTCTTTCTGTGGTGATTAGGCTCTGAACATTTCCAGTAGAGGGTAGCTCACCATTTTAGGAAATGAAAAGTGAGCCATTTGAGACCATATTTGTTCTCCTTTGACTGATTCTCATTGATAGCTATTCAGCTATCTGGAAATGTCAGAAAAGAATCGGTTTCCACTGCAATCCTTCCATGTCCATCTTTTGAAAGTTTCATTTTCTTTATAAGCTTTCAATTTGTACAATGCAAATTTTTGTACTTCTATTTGAGGATTTTGTATTACAATAGACTTTTTAAGAAGCAGTCACATAGTTGCCCAGAAACAGTTTCATAGTTGCATCTAATAAAAATCTATCATTCTAGAATATTATTCTATTGTCTCTTATTATATATAAGTTTATAGCAATTAACAAATTGCCTTTGTATAAAATGAAGACAATACAACTTAGCTTAAAGAGTATTATGAATTATAAAATAATAAATTTTACATATTCTAATTTTGTCCCTTTTATTTCCTGAAATTTGTTTTAAGCCATGGAACTTTTTTGATTTACTTTGTTGATTATTTTATTAGTTTGTATGTTATATTTTCCCATTTTTAATATAATTTTCAAAACTATTTCTATTGTTTTTTAAAAGTTGGCTGATCCTTTGTGTGCAGAATGGATTCAATATTTAGTTTATATATTGGAAGGTTTTAATTACAGAATCCCTTCCTTGTGGAAAACATCTATTAACCAAAAATGTTAAAGCTTTAAAATATGATGATTATTATGACAAAAACAAAACACAATACATGACTGTTATTTCCTCAAGAACAGCTATTTAAATAGAACTCACAATCACTAATTTATCAACATTGCAGTAGTAAGGACTCAAATATTTCACGGTCTAATATCTATTTTTCCCATTGTCAATTCAATCTCCTCTGCAAAAGTATCTGTATTGTTAAACTACATGATTGATCTGTCTTTTGTTCTAGCTAAACATTTTAGTAAGATGCATTTGGTACTTTATGACAACTGTAAGGTATAGATACCTCATGAATCCATTACTTATGACAAAATGTGGCCAGAATTGTCTTCTGCATTCAAGTCTATTGTAAGCTTTAGTAATACAGCCTTGCTTCCAACAGGAACATGCATCACAGCATAAATCTAATATGGTCCATTGGATCGGCAGCATTTGACAGCCCTTGCTATTTCTCTGAAAGGTTCTCTAAGACACTGAATTAAGAATGATGGCAGTTCTCAGATCTATCAGTTTTTACTGTCTCATGCCTTATTTCTAGTGGAATTAAAGGTAACTCAAATAATTTGAAACTCAGAGAACATACTCTGTCTGAAGACCAAAACCTCTATGCTATGGTGTATTTGCTCTAACTGAGGAAGGGAAATCTGGATGCTCACTGTCAACTTCACATCTCTGTGAGCCTTACTAGGCAAATGTTTTACAGCTCACTTTCTGTTCATTAAAATGCACAAGTAAATAACATTTTAAATAATCGCAACTTTCAATATCTCTTACACATTTATTCATGCCTGGGGAGGCTTTAATTATGGATCAGTGAAAATAGATTCCAGCAAAGAAATGCACTTCAGAACAATCAATGATTATCTACCACAATTCTTGGGTGAAAACAAAGCATTTCCCTGAAACATCCTAATTTCTATAGGACACTTTCATTCTCAGGAGAACAATATCATTTTTATATTGAACCATTTTTAAATATGTTCAAGTTCCTTTTTTATAAATTTTATTTGAATTAGAAACAATCTTATTTTACATATCAATCCCAGTTCCCTCTCCTTCTCATTCTCCCATGGCCCCCACTTACACCCCAATCCCAACCCCCATACTATGCCCCATCCACTCCCCAGGGAGGGCGAGGCCTTTCATGAGGGATCATCAAAAAATCTGTCAAGTCATTTAGGGCAGAGCCTAATCCCTCTCTGTGTATCTAGGCTAAAAGAGTATCCCTCCACGAGAAATGGGGCCCCGGAAATACCTTCATGCACTAGGGATACATCCTGGTACCACTGCCAGAGTACCCATAGACTTCCCAGTGCTCCTAGGTGACACCCACGTTCAGGGGGCCTGGTTTGGTCCTATGTTGGTTCCCCAGCTATCAGACTGGGGTCCATGAGTTGCCACTTTCTCAGATCAGCTGTTTCTGCAGGTTTTCCCAGTGTGATCTTGACCCCTATGTTTGGCACTCCTCCATCTCTGAAACTGGGTTCAAGTACCCTTACAGTTTTAAAAAGGAAGAATACTGAAAATGCTGTGCGTTAGTCTCTGCAATTAGCCACGTGCCTGGTTAGTTTTGGATAAACTTAATAAAGCCTCAGTTATCTGGGAAGAGGAACTTCAACTGAGAAAATGTCACTAGATTTCATGGAGACAAGTTCGTAGGATGTTTTCTTTTTTAAAGATTGATATGAAAGTACACAGCCCCGTGGGTGTAGTGTAAGCATGCAGCTTGAGGAATTCATGGGAGCATGCCAGTAGGCATTGTTCATCCCTGGTTTCTGTGGCAGTTCCAGCCTCCAGTGTCACCCCCTGCTTGAGGTACTTAATGGCTTACCTCAGTGATGGACTGTAATCAGAAAATGCAGGCCAAATACTTCCTTTCCTTTCCCAGTTACTTTTGGTCAGTGTTCTATCACACCAATAGAAAGCAAGCTGGTACACCATGTGTGATGTACAGTGGTTTAATCATTGCCTCCAATATTTTCTCCCATTAACTTAAGAGAGTTTCCTTAACGCTTTTTTGTTTGTTTGTTTGTTTTTTGTTTTTGTTTTTTTTTTTCGATTTTTTTTTCCGAGACAGGGTTTCTCTGTGTAGCTTTGGAGCCTATCCTGGCACTCGCTCTGGAGACCAGGCTGGCCTCAAACTCACAGAGATCTGCCTGCCTCTGCCTCCCGAGTGCTGGGATTAAAGGTGTGCGCCATCAACTCCCGGCCACGGCTTAAATCTTATCAAACAAGTGACAACTAGTTTCTATACCTTGCTGAAATACTGAATCATGTCAATCCGGTAAATAATGCAAACATCTTTTTCAGGGGTTGTGTGTCTGGCTATGAGCTTTAGTTTTATTGTGTTCACATGTATTACTTGATGTTTGCAACTTTGGAAATATTTTGTTACCTCTGTTGTTGGGAATCTCTGCTGCAGTCTCACTCCTCCATTTTAAACCCCACCCAGATTTTTAGCTTAGAACTCTGCTTTAGCCCCACCTCTCTCAATCCAGATTCTGCCATCAGAAAACCCACCATTAGTGTTCCTCCGATCCCAACTGCTTAAGACCATAACTACAGAATACTTAATCTCTGGTCCCTACCTCTGCCACTGATTTCTTTCCTGCTTTCTTGCTGAGAATCACCTGGAATTGCTTTGTTCAGATTAAACCTGGTTTTATTAATTTGGTCTGATCTGATTTATTGCATGGGCAGAAACCCCTCACAACTAGAGATTTCAAAATATTTGTCTGTGGTGTAGAAATATCGTCTGAATTGAAACATTTTGTCGTAGAGAAAACTCTTCTTTTTTTATTCTTTAGAGAATACTTTATTAGTTTTTGTAATCAAACTCACTCAAGTAAGATCTCACATATTTAATACAGTGTGTCCAAATGGAAAAAAAATCATGTTCAACATTTCTTGACCAATATGGCTGCTAATTTCTGTACAATGCCAACTCAACACGATAAACTGGGATAAATTTTTCCAAAGTTTACAGCACAGCTAAAGTTTCCAAAAATACAGATTATATATGTATATATATTTAGATTTATATAAAATCCAATAATAGCAGTAAGCTATGCATCAATAGTAGCAACAGCAGAAGAGAAAATGCTTCTTAAGAGTTGAAATAAACAACTCACAACTCTCAGAAGTTTCTGAAACTTACAAGATTCATGTCCTTGAGGTCACATAAGCAATAATAATATCTGGGGAGAGAAAATTCTTCCTATCAATCTGTCTGCAAGTTATGCAGGGAACTCCAGGGATGATTTGTTATGATTTGTCACCTGCACTGATGTGAGTTTTTAGTGATGTAGATGCTTTTAAGTCATCCATGCTCCAGTGGGTAACCTCTCACCAATACTCCTCTAAATAACTTCGATCAACTCACACATTCACTATGCTAGATATTGGTAGAATTCTTTACTTGGTCTGTCAATCTTCCCTATCTGGTATGAATAGATGCTGGTTCATAATGCTCCATAAAAACATCACACAACATGCTCTTATCATGACACAGGTCATTGTGTTGAACTTGTTTTATTTTTTGCTAGACTGAAGACACTGTTTCACAGCATCCAAGAGTTATCTTATCTAGAGCAGGAAAAAGTGTATTGCTAATAAATAGGACATGTCTTTAGCACCTCACCTTTCTCATAAATAATCTATGGGACTCATTTTCTAATTGAAGTGTAATCTTTTGGCTATAATTTTGACAAAACCTTTTAAAATTTTAAGAAATGTTAACATTATTAGCTTTTAGCAAATAATGATGATGAGGCTAAAGTATGTAATATAAGAAGTGTAATATTCTCAGTTGGGGCTCATGCAGAAAAATTGTTAAATAGCATTGCCCTTATCTCCAAAACGGGGGTTAGTGATACAGCCAGAGTATCTTCTGGGTCCTGTCTTGTTAGTAGTAAAATGTGTCATATACAAGCTCTAAATTCCTCTTCATTTCCTTTCATTTTTCTAGTACTTAGTGCTTTGCTGTTCAGAGTGAGATTTTTGTTTTAACTAAATTTAATCATGACTTAAGGTTAAAGTTCACAATTCGCTTCTCAATTCCATGCACAAATCCTAAATTTTAGGAAAAGTGGATTTGTCTTATTGAAACAACATTAAAGTCAACAAATTGTTCTCAATTATTTTGCATTTAATGTGGGGAAAAAAGGATTCCCTAAAGGATATGGAAAATATTTAATATAAGATGCCATTTAATTGATTGTCATGAAGGACCATCTGTATAAATGAAAGCCAAGCAGATGGAAGATATTACTATGCAGTGATCTTAAATACAGAGTAAGACAGAATACTGGGAGTTTAACTAGAAAAGAGCAATCTAAAATATGTGAGGGAATCTCATCTCTAAAATCTATCGAAGCATTTAAGGTTACTCATTGTAGATACCACCTGTGCTTGATGTCACATTGTAAGCTGCTTTTAAAAGTTTCTTTGCTGAGACCATATAAGATATTGTTAACTTGAAAGATAAAATATATACTGACATCAACCAGCCACAAGAGGGAAGTCTTGGCTATATTAGAGGTAGTGTATATATAGGGAGGGGTACATTTACAGGACAAAAATCAAGTGAAATGGAGAAAGTATTTTACTACTTTGTAGTTCCTATAGCATGGTGATAAATCTGTTAGAGGATATTATTTCTATGTGTAGCATATTACTCTACATTTTTAAAATGTAGAGTAATATTTCCTTTTATTCACCTTGAAACATAGCATTTTTGTGGAACTCAATATAGGTTGATTTAAAATATATGGGTACATATGTAATCACCCATATACCTAATGTTATGAGTCCAGTGCAGTTCATGAAACTGATTTTCCACTTAATTGTTTGAGCCATATGTGGTACGGTATCCACTAATTACCTGTGTTATTTATTAGTGGCATCTAAGACATGAATTGTGACAGCATTTTATCTTGTGTGATAACTTGGGATTTCAGTTCTAAATTAGTTAAGAAACAAATAGAAATGATGAAGCCATTTCTTCTAATATGAGCTATTAAGATATGGAAATTCATTGGTGAGGATTTCACTAAAATGGTCACTGGGTTTTGGAATAGCATATTTTAATTGAAAGGTATTGGCTAGAAGTTTTTGTTTGGATTCAGTATTAGGTTGTTTTTGTTTGGATTCATTATAGCTCACCAAATAATCAGCCTCACACAGTGTAATTACACAATGCAATTAACACATTATCTAATGAATAGAATATTTTAGCAATCTCTATCAGAAAAGTGCTTAATGGAATTCTAAAATTATGAGTTTGCTTTCTGAGAGCCTTACTGGTGACATCAGCAAGAGGCACTAAACACAGCCTCACATCTCTGTTTTGTCATTGGAGAGGACATAGAGCTCTGTGCTTTAGCTTTTTTAATGAAAAATGTGGCCAAAGTGTTTGACTCTTTGAAGTTCCTTCATAAAAAGAGATAAAATACCATTATAAAGGCATTTACTAAGTATCAAGAATGAATGAATTACTCTGTTTATTACCTTATCCATCACTATACCTATTAGTACTTATGTGCTTTGAGGTTATAGTCATTTTGAATATATAATAAATTTTTTCATAAATTATATTCTTTAGTACTTAGGGAAAATTTGTCCTTAACCTGATTTCTAAGATCTTGTTGAAGTTAGCGATCTGTTCACTAAAAATAATACAAAGTGTGCCGTTGGTCAGACTTCACCTTGCATTTATGTGAATCTTTACTAAACTAAAAAACCGAAAGAATAGTTTATTTAAATATGGTTTAAATTATACCATTTGTTCTATAAAAACATATATCCTGCTGATCATATTATACTGGCCCTATATTTTCAACTTTTATTCTGGCTAAAATCTTATTTAATTCTGATTTTTTTAAACATGTGAGATGTTTACTAGCTGCCAGCTATATTATTTTATTGCCACACAGCACATCAATTCCCAATGTGAAGGGACTCGTCTCTACTGTCTGAAATATCTTTTCATTTTTTATTTGATCACACATTTTGCAACTATTCTTGTTCCAGAGTATCTTACAAGCAGCTTAGTCAGACATAGTTATGTTTTATTTCTGTTTGGATGGATCACTGACAAATAGCCCTGCTGTGATTACACATTTATTTTAAAATGAAAAATCTATACAGGAATCATTCTTAATAAGTCTCTGAAGTTGGTTTTCATCATTAATCAAGAATATAGTGGTGAAGGAGGGACATTTAGAGAAGACATGGAGATTTTAAACATAATTGGAACCAACTTGGCACATGTGAGTTCTAGAGATCAAACCCAGGTCACCCCATTGGTAGCAAGCATCTTTAACTCATGAAAGTTACACCAGTACCTGCTTCCATTTCATATATCCAGTATTATTGGTAGTGTGTAAGTTCTTTTGAAAATTTTACAATCTCTGATGAAGAGATAATTAGTTAACTTGAAAAAAATACTTCCATTTAAAAATCAAGTGACAACTTGAGAGCATATATAGCATTTTAATGTTGAATTGTTTAAAAATGTAAAACCATGCAAGATGTCCTAATTTAAAAAGTTATTTGAAATAGTTGATAAACTGACACACTCATGATTTCAGATAACCACCTAGAAATCTAAAAGATTTATACATTGGGAAATGGGTTTATAGAGAGATAGAGAGAGAAAGTTTTGTAAATATTTGCTATTATTTTATATTGGGGCTTTAAAGACATGATGGTATACCAATACAGTTAGCAAATCTATGCATTGGCCATTCTTAGTGTCCTGAGAAGAGTTGTATTAGATGGTTTCTGGACAACACTATGAAGGAAGAAGCATTACCTGGGCCAGAGTTCTTTTTTTCAGTTTCATCATTATGTGTGTATTAACTGGGATAGGTAAGTACTCTTCTTAAAAAAAGAAGTTATCTTAATGAAGTCTAAAATTCAATATTCCTGAGAAATTCAGAGATTTTACTTTGTGTCCCCTTGATTTGTAAAGGATTCACCATCTAAAGAAATTAATCTGTAATGGTATTAGGACAACTGCTAGAGTTGACACTTTATAGGTAACCCCTTGCAAACTCCTTCAAATGACATGTAGAAGACTGCATACCCAAAGACCTCAAATGACTCTCCCACTGGGTAGGAAAATTTCAAAGTCTTTTTTTTTGTAGAAATAATGAAGCTTTGCTTATTCCATTTGCTCTGCTAGATATCACGTTTCCAGGGTGACATGACAGCTTTTTCTGAGGATTCCTTCTTCACCCGGTGCAAAGCTGATCATCTGGTGAATAAGTAATTACCGGATGAACTAGAAACCATGCCGAGATGTGGATGTCTAGTAACTACACAGAGTTTGCATTGTAACTAATGAGTACTCCCTTGCCTCATATAACCCAACTTAATTACCCATAAAGCTTTGGGTGATTTTCACGTGACCCTCATCTTTGTACATTTAGCTGCAGTTCTACGAAATACTAAAGAATAATGCAACAAACGAGCAGAGAGCATGATGAGGAAAGGCTGGCTGCATGGTATTTTAATAAGAGAAAGCCAATTGTCTCAGAAGGCCTCATTTATTTATTAATTGTTATTTGGAGATGAATCAATCCAATCAAGAAAAAAATACTTAAAATACTTTTGCATTTGTTCATCCATTCCCTAGTATGACTTCTGTTAGCATCCAGTATAAGGAGGAAAAAATAATAAGGATACTTCTCTAAATGCATAAAGAGACAGGATGTGTCTTATGAGGCTGTGAGTTAGATGACAATGTATTGCTCATTTCTGCATTTCCCATAGCTAATTACACATCTGCAATATAGGCCAATTCTCAATAAATATTTAATTGTTTCTATGTTCACATGCACTGAGGTTATTTCAGTTGGATGCAAAGGATAACACTTAAGGATTCTGATGAGAATATTGTTATTCTTACATTTATAAATTAAATATTAAAATGGGCTATGAAAGTTGTTTTTAAATTTTTATTTTTCTGATAGAAACTTTGATAATATTGAGGAATCTATTAGTATAATACCACTAAATGATAATTGATGATTTACTATAGAGGAGCAGCTCACATGTCATGTTCTGTAGTATCTAATATAAATCAGCCTTCCACAATTTATCCTCTGTCATGGTCTAAGAAACATGGCAACAAGTTTAAACTCAGAACACACTGGGGAAAGACATGATGTACATCAACACTTTATTTGTTAAATGTAAAAATAAAATCTAATATTACCACCCACTTAATCTACAAAGTAAACAGATTTCTAAGAACAGTACATTTAGGAAAGTTGTAAGCGATAGAATATGCCTGAGTTTTGATGAAGAAAATACAGCATCATAATTTCCTGGAAAAACAATATGAGACCAGTACATGGTGTGAAGCCACCACTAAGTCTATCCTGATTATTCTTAACACTGATAGTAAATGTGAAGTAAGGATGAAAAAAGGCTGGATAGAACTCTGAAAATCTTCCTACTTCTCTTTACATGGTTGGTGTTTTAAAAATTAGATATATAGTATTACCTCTCTTTATTCCCAGTAGGATCTGAGAAGATGAGCAAAGATTTAGATAACTGCATGAGGAAGTGGTTACTAAATTAAGTCAGATGTATTGGTGCCAATCTTGGCTTTAATGTTGAAAATATGTTTGCTGCCAGGCAGTGGTGGTGCATTCCTTTAATCCCAACACTCGGGAGGCAGAGGCAGGTAGATCTCTTTTTTGTTTGAGACCAGCCTGGTCTACAAGAGCTAGTTCCAGGACAGCCTCCAAAGCCACAGAGAAACCCTGTCTAGAAAAAGCAAAAAAATGTGTTTGCAACTAGTTTTTATAATGTTGAGAATAAAGTACAGAGAATGGTCTAAATTGTTTCTGAGGCTACTTTGTGTCCATTATTGGGGGTTCTTCTGCTACTAGATTATATAATTTAGGAGTCCCTGATCTTCTTTTCCAGGGTAACTACAAAACTGAAAGTATTGATGCTGGGAAGGGAGTTGTATAAATACTCATCTTCAAAAAGAGATATGGTAAAGGCTCTCTTCAGTGTTGTAAATGAAGAAAGTCTATCAATGTAGACTGTAATGCACAAAATTTATCTCTTTTTTGAGCAGATGAGTGTTCAAAGTGATGAACTGTCAATAAAGTCATTTGTACTGATGCCCCTCATGGTGCAACAAACAAGCCACTATGGAGAGACCTGGATTTACTAGTCATCATCCTGGGGAATATAGATCACAACTTTGACTGCCATGCACCCATGCTGGGGAACAATCTTCCTCAGTTGTATGGGTCAAATAGACTGACTACCCCTTCTGACAATAATTGGGACTCTGTCTTTAAATTGTGCCCTGTTATCATCAAAGATGAAGTGATTTCTTGTGAGTAGAGAATGTGCCCACCCAGCTTTGGTTAATCTTTGGTGAAAGATGGTATGTGCCTATATTTTTTAGGGTTTTCTTTTCCTTTCTTTTGTTTGATTTTTAACAAGGAGACCATTTATCTTTCTGACCCACAATGGGCTAAAGTTGCCAGTGCATGCCAATGCTTCAGAAGGAAAGAAATACTTGCACAGAATGGCAATTTCATTACATGCAATCTTAGAAACCAGAACTGATACAGAGAAACAGATTAATATTTTTAAAGTGTATTTGGAGATTATTAAAACAAATTTAATATAATAATAAAAATTCTTTTCTAGCTTACATTGTTTATAACACAACTAAACTTCTTCATATTCAATGATCAATGTTTCCCTTCTCCCTGTGTAAAGTCTAACATGATTTTAACAGCACAAATCATGACATTGTAGACATGACACAAAATTGTTGAATTCTGACTTCATACTTATCCAGTAACTTTTTTATTAAATATGCTAAACGTTTCCACCTACTTTATAGGAAATGATCGTGTTTGACATCACACAAACATTGTAACAGGAACATAATTCAAGGTGTCTGTTTATAGTCTTATAGGGAGAATACGTTGATGAGTCATTGATTCAAAGCCTGGGAGACTGATTGTCTATCATGCCTCTGCAATTGTTTTCTGTATGTCAGAGCTTTTATGTTTTTCTATACATATACAGGGCTTCTGTATATCTTTGTATAATGTACGGGACAGGGAAAGAAGAAGGCAAGCCATAAATGTCCAGTTTTCTGTGTTGTAAAAGCTCTTGTGGCAAACAGAAAACTGTTTGTCTCTAAAGACTTATAATCTGACACCTGTCAAGAACACTAAATTCTTTTTAAAGTTAAAATGGGAGTAAATTGACCTCTCATCTTGGAGGTTCCCGAATAGAAGAGAATAAAAATACAGAGCTAGTGGTGTTGATAGCACAAGTCATTTCACAGTATCTTGCAAAATATGGAATCTTAGAGGCCAATGCATCTTCATTTCCTAGTAGAAAGCGATCCCTTGAGGTTAATAAAAAGATAAAGCTATAAAAGATCATCTTTGGTAGCTCCCATATACCATCAGAATAGCACTTACACATATATTCTAAATGTGATCATTTTACCAAATTATATTCAAATTTGGAAACAGTTAAGGGTAGAATATAAAAAAAACAAAGAAGAAACAAATTAAAAACACATTTATTGATGAAAACTAAAAGAACAAAAAATTCTTATAATATCACTTATTAGAATAAAAAGGCAGAAGGTGTCTTCAATTAGTGAATATAGCATTCAATGAGCATCCATAACTGTTAAGGTATTCTGCTAAGTACTGAGAAAGGCTACAATGAGAGAAAATGCAAGCACTTATAATCACCAGGTATGGAAAACAATGTAATTGCTATGTAATTTTCCTAAAAGAAAATGTAAAGTGCATTACTCTAAAGCTGATTAAAAATGCAGAGAGGTGCATCATGCCACTGCATACATGGGCTGTCAACCTAATCAGGAAGATTGTCAGAGACATGGGAAGGAGTGATTGTGGAGGATGATGTTTAGTCTTACAGCGCAATAGATGTGGTGAAGAATCAAGGTTAAGTTCATGAGGATACCATCATTAGACACAGTTAACATCGCCTGTGATAATAGGTGGGTATTAAATCATGAAAATTACCATAAAGTTAAGGATTTAAAAGTTTCTCTCAAGACTGCTTATTGTAATTATTCTAAACACATCACATAACCACTTTTTTTTGGTTTTTTGAGACAGGGTTTCTCTGTGGTTTTGGAGGCTGTCCTGGAACTAGCTCTTGTAGACCAGGCTGGTCTTGAACTCATAGAGATCTGCCTGCTTCTGCCTCCCGAGTGCTGGGATTAAAGGTGTGTGCCACCAATGCCCGGCCACATAACCATTTTTATAATTAGTGCTAAATTTTCCAGAATGTATATGAAATATAAAGTTAATGTTTAATGAAGATTATATATGTTTAAGCCTTCACTAAACACACATGTAAACGTAAAAGAAAACAAAACGAGTTTACAAAATTGTCCTCTGACTCTCACATGCATGCAGAATTAGAATAAAATTTCTGAGTTCAATTTTTTGAGTTTGATAGTATCTCTTTTTGGGGGGTGGGTTTGGAGACAGGGTTTTTTGGTTAGCTTTGGAGCCTGTCCTGACACTTGCTCTGTAGACCAGACTAGTCTCCTGACACTTGCTCTGTAGACCAGACTAGTCTTGAACTCACAGAGATCTACCTGCCTCTGCCTCCCAAGTGCTGGCTGGGATTAAAGGTGTGCAACACCACTGCCCAGCTGAATTTGATACTAGCTTTAGAATAGTTTTAAAATAATCACAGACTATACAAATAAAATGACAAAAGATTTACAAATATAAATTGACCATTTGAAGGAAAATGGACAATTTTATTTGTGTGGTAATTTTATGTGACAATGAATCGCAGCATACAGTCTTCGGTTTATGTCAAAATTATGGTAAAAAAACATAATTATATTTGTCTCTTTATTCTCATTTAACAATCATAAAATACTATCAATGTTACCATTTTAGCAGCTCTGAATTTCATTAAATTTCTTAATTATTGCACTGTATTTGCTGTCATTGTAGAAACTTGCTTAGTTCTTTTATGTCTCAGATATCAAGTCTTCATGAAATGTATTTGCAATAAAAATCTGCTATATAAACAGAGGAATACTATATATGCTATATAAAAAGGAGAAGCTATTTTCTTTGCAATGTCATGAATGACCCTGCACCACATTTGTTAAATGAAATAAACCCAGACAACAAATTTATAAATCCTGAATGGTTTAACATATATGGAGAGTATCAATAATTATCTCAAAGTAACAAAGTAACAGAGTAATATGGAACTTTCAAGAAAATGCATGCCAAGAGACTTGTAGTATTCGTTAAAGGATACATAATTTCAATTAGGCAGGAAAAATAAGTTCAAAACTATGAGCATTGTAGTGAATAACATTTTTACTTAAAAGATTCTAAAACTAGTATTTTTCAACCTTCAAATATAAAGGCGTGTTTGATACTACATCTCCATAAATTTAACTTAGATGTTTCTTTTTTCTTTTTAAAAATAAATTTTTATTTAAATTAAAAACAATTTATTTTACATACCAACACCAATTTCCTCTCCCTTCCATCCTCCCATGTCCCCCCTACCAACCACCCAACCCACCCCCCCATCCACTCCCCAAGGAGGGTAAGGGCTCTCATGAGGGATCATCAAAGTCTGTCACATCATTTGGGGAAGGGCCTAGGCCCTTTTCTGTGTATCTAGGCTGAGAGAGTATCCCTCCATAAGGAATGGGCTCCCAAAGGCCATTCATGCACTAGGGATAAATACTGGTTCCACTGCCAGAGGTCCCATAGACTGCCTAGGCCTCCAACTGACACCCACATTCAGGGGGCCTGGTTCAGTCCAATGCTCATTCCCCAGCTATCAGACTTCCACTTGAGCAGGTCAGCTGTTTTGGTGGCTTTTCCCAGCATGGTCTTGACCCCTTTGCTCATCACTACTCTTTCTCTACAACTGGATTCAAGGAGTTTGACTTAGTTCTTGACTGTGAATCTCTGCTTCTGATTCCATCAGCTAATGGATGAAGGCTCTATGATGGCATTTAAGGTAGTCATCAATCTCATTATAGGGGAAGGGAATTTAAGGCAGCCTCTTACTATTGCTTAGAATATTAGTTGTGGTTATCCTTGTGGATCCCTGGATATTTCCCTAGTGGCAGATTTCTCTTTAAACCTATAATGGCTCCCTCTCTTAAGGTACCATTCACAAGTTACAAACATTAAGGCACATTCCATAATGATGTGAAATATTCATCTGTCAATTTATAAAGTGATTAACAATGATTCTCAAACTTCCTAATGCTGCCACCCTTTAATACAGTTCCTTATGCTGTGATGAGCACCAATCATAAAATTATATTGGTTGCTACTTCATAACTGTAGTTTTGCTACTGTTATGAATCATAAAGAAAATATCTGCATTTTCCTATGGTTTTAGGCAATGCCTGTGAAGTGGTCATTCAACCCCAAAGGGATTGCAACCCCCAGGTTGAGAAGCACTGTAATAGAGTTAAGGAGATATTTATGCAATATTTCTGAAGATTATTTCTCCATTAGCCACAGCTTCAGACAGTTTCCTCTGTGAACTACTTTTTTTTTGTTTCTTTAGAGATCATGCCCAATTCATCTCCATCTCCCATTTTGTGATATTATATCATAAACAGTGCTAATACATTTACTCGTGTTACAAAATAATTTGCTTACTTTCATTTTTCAAATCTTTTGAAAATATTCAAATGCGTACATAATTGTATATTCATTTCAGAAATCAGTTCTCCAAATCATAGGTTGTAGTTTTCATTTCCAAGATTTCAGTCAATTATTCTATTGTCCATATACATTGAGTATTTAATGGGAAATTCCCCAAATGAGGAACACCAAGAGTGGTCTGCACAAACATTGGCATTATTTAGAGAGTATCACTACTCCATATCCCCCATATCATTGTATATGTGCAAGACTATTTGAGTAGATAGTACAAAAGTAAAACTTAATTCAACTAGTGATGAAAGGGTTTACAGCCGTATGTACACACAGAAAAAAAAAAAACAGAAAAGTAAGAGTAGACAGATAATACTATTAAAATTCAAGGAAAACAAAATGGGAAAAATGATTTCTGAAAGTTTTTTACATAAGAATGTGGGTTTAAGATTAGCAAGATAGCCCATATATTTTCACAAGAGCCAGCAGTGATCAATAGAAACAAAAAATATCTTGCTGAGTCATACCAAATTAATTTCAGTTTTGATTAGCCTTTGCTTTTTATATAGACAGTTCAAGTGAGTTATCATTGATAAAAATCGAATTTTATTTTATTTAGACATATTTTCAAATTCACTTTGTGGAAAAGATGAACACAGTAGATATGCTATATCACACAGACTAAAAGAAGCACTTCCAATTAAACATTTAAGTTAGAAGAAGGAAAAGATTCTGAATGTGTAGATCTCTAGTCTTATACTAATCAAAGCTTTAATTAATTATTAGAATAAAGACCTGATAAGCAGACTCATCTAGTTTATTGATGGAACAGGCTTTAATAGATTTAAATATTTATCAGGGTCTAATTATGGCATTGTACATGAGGAAAAGGCTAAAAGTCAAGCTGTATATGATGATGACTGTTGAGTTTTACAACATTGTAAGCTGAATAGGAACATGTGAGTGGCTGTTAAAACAAACAAAAACAATTTTAACTTGCTAGTAGAAGGCAGCTAGGACAGAATGATAAGAAGACTGGCTGCTTCAGGAAAGTTAATATTTTATGTAGTCTCCATTGCTTTTCAATCATGTCAGTTTGGAAAAGTTAATTTTCTTGAATATAAGTTTTCAAGTGTACAAAATGGGCTAACACTTGTGTTGCAAGCACAGGCTCAGGATTGGTGCGCCTCCATGCTTGGAGGACTTGCCCTGTGTTGATTGGTCAACTGGTTGTTATGGCCCATAGGCCCTCCCAGGGTGGTCGTATGCTCTTCACAGCATTGCTGTGCACTTGTCCATAAAGCACACCCAGAGCTGTAAAGCACAGCACTACCAGCTAACTTCTGATTGGTTCCTTGACACAAGGCAGGCATCTGACCTCCTAGTGACCAATCAAGGTCAGGCAAGCCACATGTTAGCCTGGTATGGCTGCCAAAAACAGGGGTTGGTCCCTTCACTAAGTAGACCATATTTAAATGAGGCAAGATTTTATTTTTCTTCAAAGTTATAGTTGTTGTGTTGGCTATATTAGTTTAGACATGAAATGAAGCAGAGCTTAATCGTAGCAGGAGTGTGTGGATGAAAATATTGTTCAGCCTGTAGTGACTAAAGCAATAGAGAATGAAGGGGCTACAGATAAGACTTAACCTCCCGGGATACTTCTGTTTCCCTCTAGGGGCCAAAATCCCCCAATGTGGTCACTCTTTTTAGTCCCACTAATACTGTCAATAACAATGCTGTCAAACTTTGCATCCATCAATAGATTATTTAACCAGTAAATTCCTATCAATCTCAAAAGTTCAACACCCAGAAACCCTTAACAGCTTCAACCAGCCAGAAGCATTTTGGATACAAATTGTAGCACTCACATTAAACAAATTATTTGCCTTCAGACTTTTGATCTTAGTGTTGCTATTCTTGATTTATACTTACTTTTTTCATGACCCTATAAATTTTTTATCCTCGTATTTTCTATATTCAGTGTATATGGAATTTCATTAAAAATAAAGTTTTCCATTTTGTATGCTAATTCAAAATTTCTGTTTCCTTATGACATCCCCCTAAATGTACATCAGTATACTTGTCTCATATTCATCCCTCAGCTGCCCTTTCTTTTCCACCTTCCCCTTTCATTTGTTCCCTCCCTCCTAAAATATATCTATCAATCAATCAACCTATCTATCTATCTATCTATCTATCTATCTATCTATCTACCTACCTATCTATGATCTACATATCTATCCACCTACCTATCAGCTATCTTTTATTTATCATGAGTTGCTCTGAGAGAAATTGGCAATATTTATCTTTCTGGATTTGCTTTATTTTAACTAACTTATTAGTGTCCAGTTTAACCATTTTACTTCAAACTGCATAATATTTGATTCTTTATGTTTGAGTAAAAATACATCATATATAGACTTCCTCTGTCTCTTTGTTTCATGAACTTTGTCTGGGAACACAAATACCTACACAAACTAGGTAGGGAGCCATCAACCTACAATTCTGTCCATGTACAACTTGGCAAACCAATTGGTTTATTGAACCTACTTACAGAACATTGTTGAGGGATCTTTTTTCAAAGCATAGGTGACATCAAAGCCACTGTGCTACTCAAACTTTAACCTAAGTATTAGTTATGTTTTACATATAACTATCTAAATGCAGTCTCAACTTCAGTTAACCTTACACATTTTTTATACTCCAGCACCCTCTGAGACTATGAGACCATGTAGAGTTAGGGCAGGATTGCATACATATGGTGGGAGGTGTTGTTTTATCTCCACCACAGTGACTGCACTTTAATCTACTGGTATCAGTCAGCCATTGCAAATCTGCAGTTACCAGCTTGCATCTAGCAGCAGCCTAGCCACTCAGGCCACAACCTGGCAAGATTTCTGCTCCTGCACTCACTGGTCCTGTTGATTCGGCTAAAGAGAGTTTTAACTAAATCCCTATTATTCTAATTATGAATAAGACTCAAGATTCAAAGGCCGGGTTAAAACCTGAAAGCTCAGAGATTCTGAGTAGCAGCTAACTAACCCTGCCTCCTTGCTGGTGTCCAGGGAAGACTCATGGTTCTACTTTGCCAAACCCGAAAACCCTGTGCCATTCTAAACGCAACCCTACTTCTTTCTGTGTCTCTCTCTCTCAATCTTCTTGATGCCCTCTGGGCATCTATGATTACTTCCTGTCAACTAATTGCTAATGCAGAATCCTGACCCAAGGGTTAATTTTATTTAGTTAACACAAATGCAAATTGGGGTTCCTAGTGTAATTGAATATCCCCAGCAGGAAGGCACAGGAAGAAGGAAGTGAGGGCTGTAGAGAGGGTCTGATTCATCTCTGCCTCTTTCTTCTATGAGGAATGACAACAGACCCAGTCTTGAGGGTCTTCCATGAGGAGTGACAACTGGTTCTGATGAAGATGTGAATGGCTGCTCTACTTAGGGGATACTGTTCTATAAGAATCCTTTTTCTTTTTAGCATGTTTTAATTAGTTCCATTAAAAACATTTCTCAATCTATAAATCATTTGTTAGTGAAAGCATTTTCATTAAAAAGCAACATCTCTACTTTTATTTAAGCTCTCCTAGCACAAGACATATTGTTTTATATACCCAGAACATAATAGTGTGACTGGAGGTCAAATGTTCCATGAATGAATAAATGCATGACTGCATTAACATAACTTGTATATCTGTGCTGGTTGTATCTACCCATTATACATCTACCCATTATACCCACTAACATCCCAGTTGCCTATTTCTTTTTAAATTTTGCTTCTCTCTCTCTCTCTCTCTCTCTCTCTCTCTCTCTGTGTGTGTGTGTGTGTGTGTGTGTGTGTGTGTGTGTGTGTGACAGAGAGAGAGGGGGTGGGCAGAGGGAGAGAGAGAAAGAGAGAGAGTTTAATGAGAAGGAAATTTAGCTGAGCATGTTTCATTCAGCTAAAGTAAAAGCTATTTGCCTACTACTAGCTTTTAAAACAATATGGCCTATTTTTATAAAAGACTGACATTGTTAAATTATAGTATCATATGCACAAAATTGTTGTGTTAAGCTATCAGCAAAGTCGCACGTTCCCTAATTAATTCCATATTTCCTTTTAAATTTCAAAGCTTTCAAGTTCTTTCTTAAGTATGAAAAATATTAGACATGGACTGTAAGGTCTGGATTCTAGTGCTGGCTTCAAATTAAGGATTTTAATTTTTCTTCCCTAAAGTGAGGACATCAGACAATGTGGTCATTAACATTTTATACTTAGAACTTGAATTATATTCCTATCAGGTATTGAATATCTGTGTTCTGTTTTGTGCTAGGTCTCAATAGTGCAAAAAGGGGGGCAATAAAAACAATGAATACATTGTTAGCTTTATATCACCAACAAATGTCTGAGATAATCAAAATAGAGAGATGAGCTTTATTTTGTTCATAACTTTAGAAATTCCAGCCAATGAGTAGGTAGGGTTGTTGCTTCAAAGTCACACACCTGTCAGACAGAACAGAAAACATGAGTCAGTGGAATGTGTGATGTGGCAAAACTGCTTTCTTTATGACTGATGCAGGGTGACTAATTGTCCTATTGTCCCACTGAAGATTGTTCCCTACTCACAGCAAGGTTTAAAACTCTAGCATGTGGGCTGTGAAGATCATTCTAGAGGAAATTGCTGACACTGACACACCTAGACATGTCACATGGAATGGCCATTGAATTTGACTAGAGTTTTGTTAGACAAAGTTATAAGAAACAGATGGTGAAAAAAAATGCTGTTTCAGTAGTTATTTAACTTTAAATGTTTTATACAAGGAGTTAGGTTAAGAACAAATCTTATACTGACTTCTCATTTTATTGAAATACAAGTATTGATGTATTAGAAAAACTATTAAACTTTTTATTTTGGAAAATAGGAAAACTACTAGGATAAAACATTTAAGTTTTAATAGGAAACAGAAAATGTTAGTATGTGACTGATGTCCAAAATATGTTAAACATACATGAAAGTGATATGACAGTGTCAGAGCTATTGTTCTTTTTTTTATTTTGGTTTTTAGAGACAGGGTTTCTCTGTGTAGCTTTGGAGCCTATCCTGACACTCACTCTGGAGACCAGGCTGGCCTCAGACTCACAGCGATCTGCCTGCCTCTGCCTCCCAAGTGCTGGGATTAAAGGCGTGCGCCAAAAACGCCCGGGTCTTTTTTTATTTTTTTATTATTATTATTTTTTTTGGTAGTGCTATTTTTCTGAAAGAGCACAATACTTTAAAACTTGCAGTAGAAAGATTGTCAAAATATTCATTTTGATATGACTTAGTTTGAAAATGTCTGCTATAGGATCCTGTGTTGATCTTCTTTGATCTACCACATTATACTCGCACAAGTTTTAGCCTCTTCTGAGGTCTACAGGAATGAATCCATCTGATCATGGACTAAAACCAAGAGTCAAGCTAAAGCCTTCTAATCTAAGTGGTGATGTCAAGTATTTTGCCACAGTGATTAACAGTGATTAGTATATTCTCTTTAGTATAGGAGGTATATTCTTGTCACATCTACCCCAGGTAATAAGTGTATTCCCTTACAAAACGGTTGACAATGGGTCAGTAGGATTGAAGATAGTCACTACAAATTGTTCAGTCACAGCAGGGATTATAATGGTGATTCTGGATGATTTGGAAAAAGGAAAGAGGGAATTTGGGGTTTGCTAAAGGTTTGGATAGGAAATAGAGACTTGGAATTATTTTAAAATGTGAATGACATGCATTAAAGGTAAAAGGTCAACAGGACACATTAATTCTAAATTATGAGATGAAAATTTGAAAACAAGTTACAACAGTAACAAAAAGTACTCTATCGAAAGAGGATTTCAAAATATTTAAATGGACTATATAGAATAAAGATAATGTTTTATTATTAGAACTATGTCTAAAACAGACAAATAGTTGAAATTCAGAATACAACAAAGAAATGTGTGCCCAGTTTCTAAAAATTGGCAGGTGTTGTTTTTAAATATCAGTCACATTAAAACATGGGAAAAGCTATTAATGCAAAAATAATCTTAGAAGTTGAAAGATAATAAATAAATTGAATGCCATAATTAATCCTTTGTAATTCATATATCATTAATAGTAATATTCTCCAAACAAGATGGAGAGAACGGCCATATTTATTTAGTGTTCTTTTCTTTTTATACATGTATTATTAGAGTGGGTATATTTTTGTTGGTTAAACTGACATTTTGAACACATAAAAGAGAAGATGGGGCTGTCAAAATGGCTCAGAAGGTAAAAGCACTTGCCCCATGAGCCTGATGACTGAAGTTCAGTACTAGGAAACAAGCACTGAATGAGAGAAAACACTCTTCAAAGCTGTCTTCTGCCCTCAGTAAGTACTCAGAGGCACCCATGTTCGCGCGCGCGCACACACACACACACACACAAACACACACACACACTGACAACAACTATATAATAAATTAAATACAAAGTAAAAGTAATTTTTTTCAAAGATAATAAAGATAGCATCTTGAAGCAAATTATTAAATTAATCCTACCCGAGAATGAGCTACAGATCTGTCCCATAATCTGGACTCTGAGAATTACTCTGTAGGCCACAAAACTGGAACATTCTGAGTATTTTATAGTATAATATTCACTCATAAGAACTATGCATCACACATTGAATTCAGAACTCTAGGCTAGGCACCACTATAATGAATGTTTATATACTCTGTAAATCATAGACTCTACTCAAATGCCTTGGAACACAAAAATAATATCATAAAAATAGAGTCACAAGGCTAAACTTCATAACTGCCAATTATAGCTAGGCATTATGCAAACTGACTATGATCATAATGCAAATGATTAAAATTTATATTAGTTAAATTAATTAATAATAAAAGAAAAACACTACCTTGACCTTGAAAATTTGCATAGGGATTTTCAAATAATGCATGTGTTAAAATGAGTTAAGTGAAGAGAAAATTAAAACAGATATTAAAGACTATTAAAAACAGATTACTGTGTATTACATTTCAACATCTATGAAGATGTTACTTAGAGCAAAATGTATTACTTTAATGAATTTATTAAATAATAGATATAATGCAAATAAACAATATAAACTTCAAGTCCATGAAAAGATTCAGTGTATGAAAAATGGGTATGAACCTTTTCAACAAAGGGACAAAAGCATTAGGTAGGTGATTAAAAATCTACATGTTTTATTCTAGGCATTGAAGAGAAAAGCCAGTGAATCTGTGATAGAAAAGACAAAGAGGGAGGAAAGTGGGCAGACAAGATTCCACTGAGATTTTGGGGATTAAACATCAATAGAGTATTTTAGTCTAAGGTATTGAATTCATACTTATTCTGGGAGTATTGGAAGAAGTAGGTGAGGTTTCCGCAGTAAAATCCTGAAGTTGTGTTTGCTTCTGTGTAAAGAAGAGCGAACGTGAAACAACACTCAAACTGCACAGGTCAAGTAGAGCATTGGTGGGGTATAGAATGCCCCAGAAATAGAGTACAGGGACACAGACACAAGGGGTATTTGTTTGTTTACACTGTGTATTGATTTTAGCTGCCATTCTTTTATTTGATAAATTCATATTTGAGCCTGGCATCTATATCAGTCCTTCCTCTCCTTCCTCCTCAACTTCTGTGGACCCTTTTCTTCTCAAGTTTATCTTCTCTTTATTTTTGTTACATCGATATATATATATTAACACTTACATATTACACATGTAATATATATATATATATATATATAAAACCTAGTGAGTGCATTTAACATTGTTCATATTATTTATATCCAAGGCTGATGACTTGAGATTCAACACCCTAGGTAGGAGCTCATCTCTGGGGGAAACTGCTTCTCCCTCTCTCAAAAGGCACAGACCATCAGTAGCTCTTCATCTAGGGGTGGGATAATATGGAATTACCTCTGTCCTCATTGGTATGTCAGCTAGAGTCATCGCGGCAGTTTTGATTGGGAAACAATATTGTTGAGATTCTAAATGCTTAGACAATTCCCACCATGTCTGAAAGGCATTATCCAGCAACAGTTGTCCTTCGCCTCTTATGTTCACATTAGTTCAAGCCACTTCTATATCTCATTTCGCTGAGCCTCATAAGATGAGATTGTTTTGCAGATATGTCAGAATAGGGCTTGACACCACACAGCTCTTATTTTCTACATTTTGACCAATTGTCAGTCTCTATAATTGTCTCCATTTGCTGCATAAGTTTTTTTGTTATTGTTGTGTTTTTGAGAATGCATTTGAGCTATACTTCGGTGGGCATGAGGATAAACATTTAGACTGTTATTAATAATAATAGCATAGGAAAATGACTGTAGTAAGTTCACATCACAAGTGTGTGTCCTCTTTAATCACTGATGGGTAGGTTTACAGTACTAGTCATGCATTCTTTACTATTGAGTAAGACATGAGTTCAAGTATATAGCTGATGTCCCCCTCCCCCAAGATGTGACAGTCCCTATTGCACCACTGTGGGTATCTTCCTGGTTCAGTCATTGTTGCAGTATTTAATCTTTGCAGTTGGGTAGACTATTCATTTCTTTTCTCTCCTGGGAACTCACATGACCACTTTTAATATGATGAGAGACAGTCCACACAGAGAAAGTGTCCAGGTCAGTTCCAGCTCAGTTCATCCAAGTGCTATGTCTGAAGTATGTAGTGCCTTCAGAGATAGGTTTTAATCTTCAAGTTTTAGATGACAATCAAGCGCTGCAACAATAGCATCTATTGTTTTGGGGGAGTACTGTATTCTTTTAAAGAGAGTTCTGTTAGACAGTATGTCTTGGGGGAAGCACCAAAGTGGAGGTAGAGTCGAGAGTAATTAGCTATCGTTTAGGTGAGTGATAAAAGATGGGATGAAGAGGCATGACCAATTGAGATGGAGCATGACTTTTGCAAGGTTAGAATTTTGTAGTCTTCATGTGATGACTCCTAATATATGCAGAAGTTTGGGTGTCAAGTAATTCTTGAAAATGCTAGACTATATTATAGAAGACATGGTTTTGAAATATATGAAACAGGGGAAAATATCTAATATAGATGGGTAAATGGTTAAATTTGATTTTGCCTTTCGTAATGACTGCCAGATCAAGAAACATGCTTTGTAAACTAAATAGAAATGTCTAGTAAGCTACCTTTTGCTCCATTTTATTATTACTCCTCTCAAATTGGGTTTGATATGTAGGAGTCTCCACTATGGTATTTTGACAAAATTATACTCATGAGAAGTCACATGGAAATGGAAGTGAAGGACTTACTTACCAAGCATTGGGCAAATCCTAAATGATTTAGGTGTTGGAGTTCTCCTGGAAGGTGAATTGGAAATTTTTGTTTAAAAAATACATGAAAATAAGTTTCTTTTTTTTCTCGTGTGTGTGTGTGTGTGTGTGTGTGTGTGTGTGTGTGTGTGTGTGTGTGTGTGTGTGTGTGTTCTCCCCTGGTACAATAGAACAGCTCATGGTTATGAGAGTAGAATATTCAAAACACAATAACTTTCTGAGTAGAAAAGACTTTCTAAATGTCTTCTGACAAGGAAGCTGTATCTGGCTGAACTGTCCTAAGGCTCATATAGTAATAAAGCCTACCCTCACACAATGCCCAAGACATCGTATATAAGATTATTAAGTCCTCTTTGTTTGAGAAAGATCCAATGAAGTACATGGTCAGAGGTCTGGAAACAAGAGGAGAAGGGGTTGATGAGACCCATTCTCTTATATGCAGGGTCTTTGAAAAGGTGTTTTTGTGGCTATGTAATAAAAGAGTAACAAGAGAATCAAAGGAATTAAAATACAACCAATTTCAAAGGAAATGCAGGGAAATACTTTTCAAAGCAATGTATAATTAACCTGTCAAATGCTTTACCTCACACATTATTTAGACAAACAACTGAGAAATATTCTACCGACAATGGAATGTAAACTACCTCCTTGGGAATGACTACTCTGCACCCTTAATATTCTGTCTGTATTATGTACTTTTTGTTTTGACAAATCCTCAATGTATAAGAAATATGAACAGCATTTGTAGATAGATTAGCATAGATAAAATTACAAAGATTATCCATCCCTATTCTTTATGACATATATTTGCTGTCTTTCCTGGAAAATAAAGCTAACCTTTCCTGAAGCAACAGTGATAAAGATAACTCCAGGCAACAGGAGGCTGCAGTAGAAGTGAGGGGGGGAGAGCTGAACAATAAGAAATATTTTTCTAACCAGCAAGAGATTCTCCACATTTATGACTCTTGTTTCTTGAGAATCTCAGAAGAGGATTCAAAATGAAATCTGAACTGCAAATCAAACAGCATAAATCATTTTTAGGGCAAAGAAGGGGGTGCTGAACAGACTCTTTCATACACACAGACACTCTTAGCAACCTTCCAGAAACTTCTATGATGCACTCGATGTCTCTTGAGCATGCCTACCAAGAACAACTCGCAGAGTCTTAGTGTACCTTCATCATCTTCCTCATTACCAACATACTTTGTTTTATTTAGCTAGATCTTACAAATTTAAAATGATTCAGATGCTGAAGTTGTCATTTTCTATGAGGGGCCTCCATTGGCCTCTGCTTCCTTTACTCACTGTGATTCCCAGTTATCTTTAGCATCACTATACACAGCTACCTTCTGCTCATTCATCTTCTCTATTTATGTAGTCTGTATTAAGGACCACCTGTTCTAAGTATGATATTTCTACAGTGATGTACACTGCTGATCATGTAGTGAACATTCAAGGACTATTGTTTTTAAACCAATCAAAGAGCAACTTACAAAATTTATCATTTTTTTTCTGACATGTTCATCCTAGAACATAGTATGAAGAAATCTGATTATTATCATAACAATGGAAACACGAATGTCTTGAACAATATCTGTGTTCACATATATGAAATGTGTACAGACTCTGTGTAACTTAAAAGAATTATAAAAATGAATATATTTGTATAACATTTACATGTCAAACATAAAATGAATGTGTTGTTTACTAGAATGCCATTTAAATTAAATTTTATTTGATATCCATACATGCATACAATGTGCTTGGATCAAATACAATCCCTCATTCTCGGTCTTTCAATTTCTCTCCTATCTCTACCACCATGTTTCCCATGTAGCTTTATGTGATCTTGAGTTTTAAAGAGTCCACACTGAAGATTAGTTTGGCATCAATATGCAAAAAGTGGACCTCTCTCCTGGAGAATGGATGGCCTCTCAACATAACCACTTCTGAAGAAAACTAACTCTTCCTCCCCCAGAAATCACTGGTTGCCAGTAGTTTCACATACGGCACAGAGTTGAATGTGGTTTCTTTTATATTATTTGTTTTGGAATCATAAGAATTAATCAAAACATTCACCGAGAATATCCATTATTATAACTTAGATAAAACAGTCTTTTTATGAAACATGCTTGGTTACTAAACAGACTTGTATTCATTGCATATGTCAATTACTATTCAACTTATGAAGCAATACCCTTGAATAGTGATTTTGTTGTCCTGGTGGTTTGTTACCCTGTCTAGATGAATATAACTAGCCTTATTATTATTGCTATTATCCTCACCATCTCTCCATGTCTGTCTGCTCCTCTCTCTCTTGTTCTAAGATTATTTTTGTCAACTACTGGCCAGATAATCGTAGTAAATAATTTAATCTTTGGAATCTCAATGTTCCCACCCACAAACTGGAATGATAATAACCACACTCACAATATTACAGGAAACTGCATTTAAAATGAATTAAAAGCAGCATATTCACAAATAACCTCATAAATGTCTGTTTTAGCAACACTGAAAGCAAGTGCTTATTGTTTCTTAATATTTCTTCAACAGCCATGCAGCTTATGAGCTAGAAGTGACAGAAAAGATGAGAAGAAATCAACTTCTCTCTTGTCCGTGGGTACTTCAGGACAAAGATGAGTGCCAAAAGGGGTTGATAATGGACCCCAGACTGATAGCTGGGAAACCAGCATAGGATTGACCCAGGCCCCCTGAAGGAGGAAGTCAGTTTGGAGGTCTGGTCAATCTACCTCGCCACTGGTAGTGCATCAGTATTTACCCCTAGTAGACAAATGAACTTTGGGAGCCCGCTCCTCATAAAGGGATACTATTGCAGCCTAGACACACTGGGTAGGGTCTAGGCCCTGCTCCAAGTGATATGACAGATTCTGAAGATCACCCTCCCTGAGGAGCAGAAAGGGGTTGGAAGAGGGGCTTGGTGGAGGGTAGGGGAGGAGGAGAGGGAGAGGGAACTAAGATTGACATGTAAAAGAAGCTTGTTTCTAATTTAAAGAAAAAAGAAAAAAAAGCCAGGCTTGGTGATACATGCCTTTAATCCCAGCACTCGGGAGTCAGAGGCAAGTGGATCTCTGTGAGTTCGAGGCCAGCCTGGTCTCCAGAGAAAGTGCTAGGATAGGCTCGAAAGCTACACAGAGAAACCCTGTCTCGAAAAAAACCAAAAAAGAAAAAAGAAATATCTTATTTTTTGTATTTATTTCCTTCTCCCTTTCATTAAATATGAAGGGATATTTTATTGAATATTACCTGCCCATCTGCATTAAGTTCAAGATAGGAGTTTTGAATATATCTTATTGACTTCTAGTTTTTCCCCAGTAGGAATAAAAGCACTCAATGAGAAGGACAGCATAATTTCCAGATAGTTCTTGTCTGCATTTTCAATCCTTTTTTCACAGAAACTTACATACAAAAATAAATAAAATTGGTTTATACTTTGGTCAATGAAAATATACGAAGCCAAGGAAGCCAGCCTAATTAACTTAATGATTCTTTCGGCTCCTTGAGAAATTATTAGATCTCTCAAAGTATCTTGGATATGCTGTAGGCACATGGAGAGAAAAGAGGTGAAGGGAATATGAATAGGTGTTTTGGCAAAGATGAAATGTTCCAAAGTGAGATATTTAAAAAAAATATAATAATTCTTCCCTTTCATTCTCCCTTTTATGTGTGCATATAAACAACAGCTTGTTTGCATGAAAACAGGCCTTGGTTAATTGTTCTGGGATGCATTGTTTTACATTATGTCTCCTATGTCTCTCTAGCTTGAAAAAAGTCTAATTGAAATTGAAAAGACCCTGCTAGCATAAAAACCTATTGTTGAATGTCTATAAGACTTACCAAAATCCATCATTCTTTCTACACCTGTAAAATAGGTTATTGGGTTATTTCTAAAAAAAAAAAAAATCTAGAATTTGTGAGGATTGTAGGCTGCTACTTCTAAGCTACACGGCTGTAGTCTTTTGGGATAGGTTTAAAGTGATTCTGAAACAATCAGATTGGTCACTTGGGAATCAATTCCTGTAGTTTGGATACTCACTCTAAAGCAAACATTCTTTGGTCAAACTCAGGTCTGGGAATCTAGGTCACTTTCCTTTCCCTACATATATCTCCTGGTAGCTAATAAATTATTTGTGGTTGAGTCATACTGTTTTTTTTTTTTTTCCCAGAGGAATTAGTTCACTGTTTTTTTTTTTTTTCTTTTTTGTTTTTTTTTTTTTTTTCTGTAGTGTCAGGAAAATTTCTAAGGAGTACTTTTTCAGTCACACAAATAGTAGCACACAGATCAATAAGCATCATGCAATTTGAATATTGAATTCACCCTTTGAAACGGCCTTAGAAAGTTAGCTCATTGATGTGGGAAAGCTTTAATTGCAGTTGCCATTAGGTGAACTCAAAATCCAAATGTCAAAAGCTCCTCTGCAACTGGAAAAGCAATGAAGTTAAAACATCCATGGTCATCAAAGTGCTGAGTTCAGGAAATTCCAGGAAATCACAGAGTCCTGTGAAAAGCCAAGAGCAGTAGGGTCAACATTAGCATACACTGAGTGAAAAGAGGGCTGCTTTTATTCACTGTTATGTTCCATTTTTTTAAATGTAAAGATATATTTCAATTAAAGTGCCAAGACGATAATGCCTAAGAACATTTGAATGGCTTTTCTAATATGCAAGATTAAAATCTGTTAACAGAGCTAAGTAGGCAGTTTGAGAGTCTAGATTTGAGGCTAGGATGTCAGGGGTGAGGCTATCAAATACATACATAAATCATGAACTTCTGTGTCTGCAGGTTTCATAGCATTAGAGAGCTTAAATCTCTGATAAAAAATATGAGCAAAGAAATGATGACAAAAATCAGAATTGCTGAGGAGTAGAATTTTGCATTTAGGTAGTTAGATTTAAGAAGTAAAAATGTGGAGGGCAAAGAACTGGGTGATAAAATTTTAACCTTAACTCTGAAAATCAATTGTCACTCAGAAGATACATAACTTACTTTTATTATAATCACTTTCATGGTATGGGTACTGACTATTAATGAAATTGTAACAATCATAACATCAGATGTCACCTAATATTACTATTATTTACTGATGTCATAAGGTCTTAAGCTTTTCTATTGATGTGTCTCTTGTGCTGACAATTTAATCTTCATGAAGCCAATCAAAACAGGTTTCAGATTCCTGCATTTGGAAAGGATGAATTTATAGAACATAGCTTGGTGGGATGGTCTCCCTCGTTACTAAGGTCTCTTCTGAAAATATGATGTCTCTATTTTATTTCATCAAGCTCAACATTTCAGGTGTGAATAACTGACCTCTTCCTGTTTGATTATTTTTCTATTAACAGCTCAGGAGCTGACAACATTAACTATTCCCAAATTTTTGGTTGCCAGCTACAACTGATCAGCATTTCAACTTATATCCTTACTGAGTATATTTTCTTAGCTGATCCTTTATTCACAAAAAATAAAACTAAGGATAACTTCACTTCCTGTTTTATGAATCTGTTCAACAAATTCATGGAAAAGACAGATTGATGAGATGGCTAAGCTAGTTAAGGCACTTGCACATTTACAGCCACTGATAACCTGATTCCTTGAAGAACGTGGAGTAAGGAGAGTGATAATATCTTCAAAATGTCCTCTGACATCTATATGCACACCACCAATTCTCACACAAATAGACACAGTAAAATAATGTTTTATAAAGGAGGAAAGTCAAGCTCTTTTATGTGTTATTTCATTTATGTATAAGAAGAAATATGTACTGTTATCCTGAACAACACAGAGAAGCAAATGCAAGATCTAGATCTGTACAGTGAATAAAACAGAACTATAATACATTCATATGCTGTGGAATGAACTTCAGTAAACACAAAATAAATGTTGCCAGTTCCCTTCATGATTACAAAGTTCTGGTGTCAAAGGCCAGTGAGGTTATATACTGGTCAGTGTAGAGAGTTGTAATTATATACTTGGGTTCTTTATACTGAGGCTCCTTGTATTGGAGTTTTACAGCAATGCCTGGGCCTAGTACCATCACTTAAAGCCACAAAGATCAGGAAAGCTTCTGCTTTCTCTGGGATCCAAGTTCATACAACATTAATTGTAAATATTTGTCATTTCACAGTTTGTTGATTTGTTGGTCTTTGCTGTTTATTAAGATGTGAGTTTCCAAATGTTTTCCAACACTCAGTCATTGAAATCTATATACTGCAGAAAACATTAGTTACAATTGTGAAACTAGATCTCATAATCTTAAAAAGGGGGTCTCTTGTTTCTAGTGGCAATTTCCCCTGTTGTTGTGCTTGCCTTTGTTAGGGATTCTGCAATGCCTCACTTTTCAGCTCCTGTGAATTTAATCAGTTACCCTTACTTTTCTGTTGTACTAGGGCTACCTATTCACTGCCCAGTCTGGCTCTGTTGAGTGCCTATATTTCAGTATTTTTCCCCTCAGCAGAAGTTATTTAGCAGTCCATTATACCAAGTTCCATCTACTCTGTCACTTTGATTTTTAACATATCAAATTTGGTTGGTCTAGACTCTCCAACAAACTTGGGAGCTTCTCTTACTCCTTAGTTATGTAACAAAGGTACAGAGGCATTTGATTACTTTTGCACCAGAAATTATTTGAGCAATATGTTCTGAATTATTCATCCTATGATATCCATGCTCTTAACAGTTTTGATCTATCTGCTCTGAGAAATCTAAGAGAGTAACTCTAAGATTTGGAGCATAATTAGATCCCAGTAATTTAATTTCTCTGAAACCCCATCATGCCATATTCTGCTTCCCTATTTTTTTCAGTAAAAAGTGGTAATTGTGCAAGCCATTCATTGTTACCTGAGACATATTGTGTGTGTGTGTGTGTGTGTGTGTGTGTGTGTGTGTGTGTGTGTGTGTGTGTGTGTACTCTAATTAGTCTCTAGATCAACTCATCAAATCCTTTCATGGTTTCTCAATCCCATACTGTCAGTTTATTAAGTTTATTATAAAGAGGGTCACAAACTTATTATTATTAAAGACAATAATAATAACAACCTCCACTCTCTACTCTGTAGAACAGAAGGCTGAGGTCATGACACCTTCAGGGTTGGTTCATCTTAGACTTCTACTCCTTATGTAGATAGATATCCCACTCCTGTGTAAGATACTATAACCAAATGTGCCCACAACCTTATAAGAATAATAATTTTTAATTGGCTAGTTCCCAACCATAATGACTTTGTTTTATCTTAATCATCATGTTAAAACTGTCTCCAAAGTCAATCACATTCTAAGGGTCTAATGATTAAGATTTTTTTTCATATACATTCTGAACTTCGTCCTCCAACTGAGATCTCCAAGTACACTTTTCCCAACTGTTTATTAGAACATCTAGCTCTTGTTTATTCGGCTTCCTTCTCCTCCCTGCTCTTAAAAGCTAACTAAACCCAGCCTATTAACCTGGGTTATCTTCTGATTAGTCACCAGCATGTGAGAAGATTAATAATGCTGAATGCATATGTCACTGTGGTAATGTCAATGTTCTAAATTAACTACCTAATTTGAAGTGGTCCATATAACAGTTATACCTTACTTGCCTGGTTAATTCTTAGTTCCATTCAGTGAGTGAACTGACATTTTCAAGCCTTCCTTCTCTCCTTAATCCTCTTACAAGTCTTCTGATATGTTCTACACTTTGTGAAAATCTATTGCTGTGATGGTTGTAATTAAAAATCTGATTGGCCAATAACTAGGCAGGGGGTATAGGAGGGATTTCTGGGGAGAGAAAGGAGGAGAGGAGGAATATAGACATGCAGGAGATTCCAGGAGACACAAAGAGGAAGCAGAAGGTGCAAGATGGAAGAGAAGTAATGCCATGTGATAGAACATAGATTAATATAAGTGGGTTAATTTAAGTTATAAGAGCTAGTTAGAAACAAGCATAAGCTATAGACCAAAGCTTCCTAATTAATAAGAAGTCTTCATGTCATTATTAGGGAACTGTCTGGCAGGACAGGAAAAGACTTGTTACATTTATAGTCACATTTTTAGCTAACGATTTCCTGATTTTAGTAGAAGAAAATAGATGGTAAAAGAAGAAATATATGGTGATTTGAATGGTGATCTTCCCTCCCCAAAGATTCACTGCCATAATCTGCAAAACCTGTATTATTGATTTATGCACAAAAAGAGACAATGTGTGTATGGGATCAAGATGGGTATCTTGAGATAAGAGACCTTTCTGGATTATAATATAACCTAAGGGTACAACTGGATAAAGGCTAGTGAGCACTGGAGAAAAAAACAGTGACACAGGACTTCTAGATAATATTTATAGTCCTTGTCACCATCAAACAAAAGCTTCAGAACTGAGCAAAAGCAAAGTGTAACAAACATGGCATTATTTATGTGTGAGCATGCATACTGAAAAGGTTGAATGTAGTGTTCTTGGGAAACAATGACAATTAAATACCTTTCTTGGTGAATTTTATTCTAACACTACCAAATCTTGAATGGGTTACATGTATTATTTTGACTAATGCAGTTTGGTAAGAATTAGTTCCTTTCTTTTGTTGTATTAGAGTGCAAGTTAGGTCAAAGAGGGTGTCTTCAACTGAACCTGTTTTTCTTTGAACACAAAGCCCAGTTTAATGGTTTTTGATCTCATGTCTACAAAGAACCAACTCTTCATTCTGTTGATTATTTGTATTGTTTTCCTAGTTTCCACTTTATTAATTTCAACCCTCATTTTTATTATGTCCTGGCATCTACTCTTTAGGGGTGCATTGGCTTCTTTGTGTTCTAGAGCTTTCAGTTGTGTTATTAATTCTCTAGTGTGACTATTCTCCAGTTTCTTCATGTGGGCACTTAGTGCTATAATCTTTCCTTTTAGCACTACTTTCAAAGTGTCCCATAAGTTTGGGTATGTTGTGTCCACATTCTCATTGAATTCTAGGAAATCTTTAGTTTTTTCCTTGACCCAGGGATAGTGTAATTGGGCATTATTCAATTTCCATGAGTTTGTAGGTTTTCTATAAATTGTGTTTCAACAAATTGTGTTGTTGTTGAATTCTAAGTTTAAAGTATGCTTGTCTAATAAGATACAGGGGGTTATTTTAATTTTTTTGTACCTGTTGAGGTTTGCTATGTTGCCAAGCACATGTTC
Organism: Cricetulus griseus; assembly: GCF_003668045.3. Classification (NCBI taxonomy): domain Eukaryota; kingdom Metazoa; phylum Chordata; class Mammalia; order Rodentia; family Cricetidae; genus Cricetulus; species Cricetulus griseus. Next base: position 239,456,572 of record NW_023276807.1, on the reverse strand, counting down.
AATTTTAGAGAAGGTTCCATGGGGTGCCAAGAAGAAGCTATATTCTTTTGTGTTTGGATGTTCTATAGATGTTTGTTAAACCCAATTGGGCAAAAACTTGTATTAGTTCCTTTGTTTCTTTGTTAAGTTTTTGTCTGGTGTTCCTGTATAGTGGTGAGAGTGGGGTGTTGAAGTCTCCCACTATAAGTGAATGAGATTTTATGTGTGATTTCAGTTTTAGAAATGTTTCTTTTATGAATGTGGATGCCTTTGTATTTGGGGCATAGATGTTCAGAATTGAGGCTTCATCTTGGTGGATTTCTCCTGTGATGAATATGAAATGACTTCTTTCATCTCTTTTGATTGATTGTAGTTTAAAGTCTAATTTGTTAGATATTAGGATTGCTACCCCGGTTGTTTCTTGAGTCCATGGATTGGGAAAAATTTTCTGAAACATTTACTCTGAGGTACCATCCGTCTCTGAAGTTGAGGTGTGTATCTTGTATGCAGCAGAAGGATGGATTCTGTCTTCTTATCCATTCTGCTACCCTGGGTCTTTTTATAGGCGAGTTAAGACCATTAATATTGAGGGATATTAATGACTATTGATTGTTCATTCTTGTTTGTTTGGATTTGGTGGTAGTGATGGAATTGTGTGTGGATTTCCACCCTGTTTTTCTTTTGGCTGTTAATAAAGTAGGATTATCTATTGCCTGTGTTTTTCTGGTTGTAGTTAACTTCCTTGGGTTGGAATATCTTGTTTTCTCCATTTATAGTGATTGAAAACTTTCCTGGGTATAGTAGTCTGGGCTAGCATCCATGGTCTCTTAGTGTAGGTAGAACATCTATCAGTGACCTTCTGGCTCTCAGAGTTTCCATGGACAAGTTTGGTGTAATTCTGATAGTTGTGCCTTTCTATGCTGCTTGACCTTTTTCCTTTTCTACTCTTAATATTCTTTCTTTATTCTGTATGTTTGGGGTTTTGATTATTATGTGGCATGGAGACCTTTTTTTGTGCTCCACTCTATTAGGTGTTCTGTAGGCTTCTTATACTTTCATTGGCATGTCTTTCTTTAGGTTGGGAAAGTTTTCTTCTATGATTTTGTTGAATATGTTTTCTGAACCTTTGAGTTGGGTTTCTTCACTTTCTTCTACATCTCTTATTCTTATGTTTTGTCTTTTAACAGTGTCCCATATTTCCTAGATATATTGTGTTAGGGATTTGTTGGACTTAACATTTTCTTTTGTTGATGAGTCTGTTTCTCCTAGTGTATCTTCAACTCCTGAGATTCTGTCTTCTCTCTCTTGTATTCTGTTCCGTATGCCTGCATCTGTAGTTCCTGATTATTTACTCAGCTTTTCTATTTTTAGCATTCCCTCAGTTTGTGTTTTCTTTATTATTTCTACTTCAGTTTTCAGGTCTTGAACTGTCTGAATTGTTACCTTCAGGTGTTTTATTGTAGTTTTCTTGACTTTCCTTAAGAGATTTATTGATTTCTAGTATTTTTTTTTACTTCCATTTTTAAAGAGATTTTCTCATATCATCTTTGAGGCCCTCTATCACTTACATGAAGATGTTTTTAAGCTTATTCTCTTTTGCTTCATCTGTGTTGTAATGTTCAGGTCTTGCTGATGTAGGGTCCCTAGATTCTGGTGGTATCATATTGGTTTTCTGTTGTTGAATGTGTTTTTATATTGTCTTCTTCCCATCCCCTCTTCCGGTGGGTGTAGAAGGAGTCTCTTCATCTTTTGGTGGGTATGGAACCAAGGTTCCTTTTTGGTAGATACAAAAAGATCCAATACTCTGATGTCTTTCCTCTTCCCGTGGATGGAGGCAGAACTGGTACCGGGCACTTGGAAGTATCTGGGTGGGCTGGGTCCTGCTGAATTGGGATCCACCATGAGCAAACCCAAGGCTTGATGTGTCCCTGAGCAGGGCAGAGAAAGATGGGCCAGAAACAGGCCCAAGCCTACCTGGTCCCCTGGATGGAGGTGTACTGGTCCCCTGGATGGAGGTGTACTGGTATCAGGGACTTGGAGGTTTCTGGGTTGGCTGGATCCCACTGAACTGGGAACTGCCATAAGCAGTCCCTCAGCCTCAGGTGTCCCAGTGCAGGGCAGAGGAAGACAAGCAAAAGTGGTGTTTTGTTAATATGTGTTTTGTTGTAAGGATTTATGTGGACTCCATATTTTATGTATCCTGGACACTTGACATTTTGGACCTTTTGCCTCCATAATCCAAGTGCTAAAATTATGGGCATTTGCTATCATTCTGGGTTAATTGCCTGATAAGTTAAGTGGTTGGGATCAATTCAAAGGTTCCATACATGTTAGCAAGTGCTCTGTTGACTAAGACATAATATTCAGCCCAGTTGATACATGGAATCACTTATCTAGTAGGAAGTTACTTATAATAAACACAGTGTAGTTTTCCCTCAATAATTGGTGTTGATAAGATTAATTTTATCAATTAAGTTTATTAACTAATTGCAGATATTTTAAAATCATGTGTATAGTGGGCATTTTATATGTGAATATTACTTTATGGCAATAAAAGAGGTCTTTAGAATTTATGATAATATGAGGGCAATGGGCATGATGGGTTGGAGTCAGAGCCACAGATGATCTCACATGACATTAGCTCACAAAATGTTCTGTAGTTTTATTGATTAATCGTTTCCTCCCTGCCAATCCTAATCAAGAGTCATACTTTCAATCACTTACTTAACATTCCCATTTAGGGTTCTTACAGATGTAGTAAAATGTGATGACACCTTTAAAACATTTTGCTTCACCCTTCCCTTCTCCCAGTGTGAAATGACCCCACTATTTCCCTAATTTCTCAGTTAAGGAAATAAAAATGAATTAATCACACATCATCAGTTCCTGTCTATTTATTCAGTGCACCGTTTTGTTCTCCATACTTTCTATCCCCTATCAGTGTATTTCACCAACACCTTTATCTAGTTACTTTAACATATACTAAGCTGGGAGGCAACTGGCACTTTTCTTGCCCTTTATCTAACATTTGACATCTCTATGGAGCCTGAGATCTAGGTACACAGGTAACCATCATCTTTCTTTGAATTAAAAAAATTACAAGCAAGAAAACTCAATTGAATATGAGAGTATATATGTTCATTCATTTGTACAATTTCAGCCACATAATAGAAACAATGACTCATTTTGTAATTTAGAGCATTAGAGATAGACTAAGAGACAGAGCATCTTTTTGTATAAAAAGCCCAATGGCACACTGAACAATGCAAATTATATTCTTCCCATCACTCTCTCTCACTTGTTTCATCTCTTCCTATATTCCTCCCCCTCTTTTTTATTACCACTTCTTTTACTTGAAATAACCCTCAATTTATACACAGGAAAAAGAAAAAAAAGAAACAAGTCAGATCATGGAGTTTGAAATACTTAGCCATCAATTTAATGATGGCCACAGTTGAGGTAGATATTTCTTTATTTGATAAATATTTATTGAAATCCTGCCATATGTTAAATAGAACTCCATTGGTAGAGATACATGGTGAAGGACAGAATACTTTTAGCTTAGAGTTTTGGTACAAATTAAACAACCCAGATTCAAAAATTATACTAATAATTTCACTCAAAAAGTTACATTACCTGGAAAAGATTATAGTGTAAAATTAAAGTACTATCAAGAGGTGTTTGGAGAAGTTGACTCTGTATAGAGACATGATTTGGGAGGAGATATCTATTTATAGCTCGGAAGAAATATAAGAGGGGCAGAAGTCAGCTATATTTTTGAAGAACATGAAAGCCATTGGACCTGTTGCATTAAAGAATAAGATGATGGGAAAAAGACCAGGCACCAGGTAGTTATGCTAAGATTCGTCCAAAGAATTTAGACTTAATTTTAGGTGATAGGAAATGGGGGGATTTTTTTTCACATGGCGTAATTTAATTTACATTAAAATCCATCTGGTCTTTGTACCAATAATAAATGATAAGAACACCAGTGATCATTTTTATTATGAGCTATCATGATGGTCAGTGGAGGGAGAGGATGATTTCAATATAAAGGGGTAATGGTTAGGTAGCATAGTAAGAAGCATCAGAAATTAAGTAATGTGAAGGGGAAATGATGTGCTAGAAGACACAGGGAACTTAGCTATGGCTGGCTTTCTCAGGTCTCAGAAACAAATTATCTCCTGGATATCCATAGAAATAGGGACAATGACAACATACAAAAGACACAATAGACATGTCTCCTTTATTATCTGAGTGAATTCCCCATGAGACATCATAATTTAAGACAAACACACACATCTTATTGTCTTGTGAACTCTGTATTTGGACTTCACAGTTTGCTGGTAAAAGCCAGTGGATTTATTATATGGTAGATTTGTGTATGACTAATGAAATTCCACATAGTAGAAAAGTATTTTAGTTATGACATGCCAGACCTAGTGAAGCCAAGTTGCCAAGAGAAACCTTGTTAAATGCTATTTGAAAACACAAGTGTATAATAAGCCAGCTTTTAGCTAGGTAACAAGACCAACATGATGCTGATTTGAAAGAATTGACATATTATTTTTAGCCTTATATTTACCAGAAATTGTGTGAATGTATCTACAGTCTATAAAATTCTATCAAAACTAAGCTGCCAATTTAAGGAGAAGAAACACTTTTAATCCTGACATCACCAAATTGCTTTGTAAAATAATAAAATCAATTACTCATAAGGATGTGCTGAGCAAGAATGAGGCTCTGTGTTCCATCAACACAACAACAATAATAACATCTCACCTGAGTGCTAGTGAATGTCCTCACATAGACATCAGACTACACATAAAGTCATTCTCTATTTAGACCAAGTGGTCAGACTCCTGATGGGAAAGAGGTGTTTCAGAATGAAAATTGCCAGACTTTGAATTATTAGATTTTCCAGCATTTTAGATGTGGGAAATAATGTGACAAAAGAAAGTTATCAACTAGGAGAAAACAAACTCTCATTCAAAGAGGTACAAGTATAAATATGAGAATAGGTTAAACATAAACAGAGCAACAGGAGCTTGGGTATCCGTAGGGGTGTTCAATAAGGACTCTTGTGTTTAAAGTCAATGATTTAAGGATCAGATAGGAAAACTGTCAGACCAATAGAGTTTAGCTGCAGCCCACTATTGAGGTAGAGTTGCCAGCGTTTAATCCCAGCACTTGGAGGCAGAGGCAGAGGCAGGCAGAACTCTGTGAGTTCTAGGCCAGCCTGGTCTACAGATTGAGTGCCAGGATAGGCTCCAAAGCTACACAAAAAAACCCTGTCTCAAAAATCCAAAAAAAAAAAGAAAGAAAGAAAGTGGTCTTCTACAGAACTAGGGATGAGACAGGGGACTGGATTTGGAGGAGTGGAGATTTGTATTTAGGCTACCTGCTTTCCTGGCTCAAGGCACCTGCCAGTTCACACACACACACACACACACACACACACACACACACAGAGAGAGAGAGAGAGAGAGAGAGAGAAAGAGAGAGAGAGAGAGAGAGAGAGAGAGAACCAACAAAACCACATAATATGCAAGTATCAGTAGACAAAAAATTCCCAAATAGCACATGTGACAAGCAGATGGCAAAAATATTATTGAGTTCATTTTGTGTTGGCAATCTACTGCTGAGTACAGGTCTACACTTAATATGATTCATATACCCATTGAGACTACATTGTAGAAAGCTACTTATTTTGCAAGTGTCTATTATACATAACTTCTTTGTTAGGAATGGAAGAGTCTTTCACTTCCAGTTCTCAGCAATGGGAGTTATCTTGCTTGATTGAATCTGCATAGTTACTATGCATGCTGTCACAGTCTCTGTTTTGTCTAGAAGGAACTGTTTTCTTGGTGTCATCTATCAATTCTGGCTCTTACAGTCTTTCTTCCCCATTTCTAAGAGCTTCCTGAGCCTTGAAGGGAGGCATTTGATGGATACATCAAATTTAAGACTGAGTGTTTATGAGTTTCTGATCTTCTGCACATTATTGAATTGTGGGTTTCTGTATTAGTTTCCTTCTGCTGCAGGAGGCGTCTGTGACCCCCTGGTCCATGGATACAACATAACATCATTAGGATTCCTTTCATTGCTAAGTTCCTTTAGCAGAACAATAGTATTTGGTTTTCTTAATGCCATTCTTTCTAATGTTTGAACACATCAGGTCTCCTCTGCTTAAGCTGTCTAGGCTGCTGTCCATATTACTGAAATTAACATTCAGACTTTGTTATCAGGGAATGGAGTCCTGAGCTGGCTCTGACATAGCTTCTCAGGTTGTGATGAATATGACTAGAGCTTGCTGCACAGTTTGCCTCCTCCAAGTATCTAATGATGACTATTATGGTAGTGCTGTGTGGTGCCTGTACTTTCTCTGGGATTCATTGTCTACTGATATTGCCAATAAAACACTAGTGTTATCATTAACTACCTTAAATTTAAATATAAGTGTCTTGCTGATGGCCAATAGCCTTACTAGTAATATATACAGTTTGTGCATATATGCTTTATATGTCATATATGCATAATATGTATGCAAACATATACATGGGGACTTAGGAGAGACCATTTCCTACTGTAATATGCAATTTGCTTAGGAGACAAACTGCTCATACAGAGCTGATTAGCACCACATGATGCTCTAAGTAGATACTGGCAATACTTAAGCTTACTACAACAACAGCAGGAAATATCTGTGAAATTAAGGCACAGTGAAGCAGCCCTACAGTAAATTTTACATTTACAATTCAACACTATGCCTTTACGTTTACCTTTAACTCCTCTATGAATAGTATCAGGCATGACTATAAGAGAATGCATAGTGTTGATACACTTTAACTTTTATAATAGTTTAATGCAAATACACAAATAAAGCTATTCTTTGGATGTATTTTGTGAATCCATGAAGACAATTGTATTTTATTTATCTATTTTTAATTTCTTGGCAAGAATTTGGATGTATTTCAAATTTTATAACCTGTGTTGTTCCAGTGTCAACTTTTCTGAGGGACTCTTTAGTTTATTTCTAGTCAAGAAATGGTTACAGAAATCTAAGAAGATGAAATATTCAGAATTTATTCTCCAACATAAATAAGTGTCCTTATGATCCTAGTACTGTGATTAGTTTTCAGTGTGGTTTAAGAGCAGTTGTTCCCAGCTACCTGTTTCTAAGGAAAACATGAAGAATGACTGAATTTGTTACACCTTAAGGTTTTTAATTTTATTTAATTTCAATTTCTAATCCGACAGCCTTTTTTCAACTTCCTCATCTTTTCCATTATTCATGAATTTGATAAAACTGTATTTAGACAGAAAAAACTCTTGGGAGGTACAATATGGCTAATATACACCTTAGTAAACTTTACTTAGTGGAGTAAAGTTACAGGAGAATGAGAAGTGACTGCTTACAGTTTTAGATCATAGTGAGAAGACAGTTTGTGATTTTTTTTTCCAACTTTTTTATTTGAATTAGAAACAGGATTGTTTTACATGACAATCCCATTTCCATTCTTCCACCTGTCCTCCCCTACCTGCCCCCCCAACTAAAACCTTATCTGTCACATATCTTTTCTCCTCCTCCTAGATGGTGAGGCCTTCCATAGGGTGTCATCAGAGTCTTTAGTTTCCTTTGGGATAGGGCCTAGGCCCACCTCTGTATGCCTTGGCTCAGGGAGTATTCCTCTATATGGACTGGGCTCCCAAAGTCCACACCTATGCTAGGGATAAATACTGGGCTTCTACATGAGTTCCCATAGATTTCTAAGGTTTCCTCATAGAAACCCATGTTCCTTGGGTCTGGATCAGTCCCATGCTGGTATTCCAGCTATCAGACAGGGGAGCAAGAATTCCCTGATGTTCAGGTCAGTCATCTGTTTCTGTGTGTTTTATCAGCATGGTCTGGACCTCTGTGCTCTTCACTGGTCCTTCTCTGCATCTGGATTCCAGTTCAGATTGGTGATTAGTTAGGGGTGTCTGCTTCTACTTCCACCAGCTGCTGGATGAAGGCATATAAGTCAGACATCAATCTCATAATCAGGGGAGGGCATTTAAGGTAGCCTCTCCTCTGTTGCTGAGATAGTTAGCTGGTGTCATCTTTGTAGATCTCCAGACATTTCTCTAGTGCCTGATTTCTCTGTAAACCAAAAATGTCTCCCTCTGTTATGATATCTCCATTCTTGTTATCGTGTATTCTTCCCCTGACTCATATTTTCTGCTCCTTCATGTCCTCGGCATCCCTCTTCCTTTACCCTTCTCATTCTCCTAGCTCCCTCCCCTGTCTTCCCATGATCCCAATTTGCGCAGCAGATCTTGAACCTCTCCCCTTCTCCAGGGGACCATGTATGTCTTTCTTAGGGACCTCCATGTTAATTAGCTTCTTTGGCAGTGTGGATTGTAGGCTGGTAATCTTTACTCTATGTCTAAAATCCGCATATGAGTGAGTACATACCATGATTGTCTTTTTGAGATCGGGTTACCTCGCTCAGAATGTTTTTTTCTCGATCCATCCATTTTCCTGCAAATTTCAAGATTTTTACGCATTTCTAGATATATGGCTTCTTCAGTGAATCAAGCAAGAGCTTAGCAGAGGTTTCACTGATCAGAAATTTGGAATCATTCAACTAGAAGATACTTGTGAATTTATCTGGACAATACCAACTAGCATCAACACCACCATTTTGGAGGGACTATGAAGCAGAATAGAATTAAGTGGTTAAGGACTTTGGAGCTCTCAGTCCTAAATTGGATGTCTTCAACAAACCTCTCCACACAAGACTTAGGGTTCTATGAGGAAGAAGAAGCAAAAGATTTTAACAGCCAGAAGGGATGTATGATATTAAGGAAGTACTGTCTTCCAGACAGGAGGAGGAAGCATAGCATATGGACTCACAGTGACATTGCAGCATGAAAGAGGCCTGAATAGGTTCAAGCCAGATGGACTCCCATCACTGAAAGGAGGAAATGGACAAAATCTCCCACTCCTGTTCAAGAAGCTATCTTTAATTTATACCCACATGCAAAGGAAATGTTGGTTTTCTACAAGTGAATTAAATCAACCATGCTTAAGGGTAAGTGCCATGCCCAGGAGTAAACAATGCAAAGCAAAATAGTGATAAACACTTTATCTCATGTTCCTTTGTTTGAAGTGTTTTTTTTTAAAAATTGGTCTTATAACTTGTATGTTTTGACTTGTAGAGGTTTGTATACATGTGTGGTTTTTGTATTTGGTTTTCTAAAGAGTGAGATTAAAAAAGGACATGGAGTAGGGTAGTTAGGAAATTGGAAGGATCTTGGAGGACTTGGGGGAAAGGGATAATCAGAATCAGAATATGTTTCAGGCTATGTGTTAACACTGTGTGAAGGTGTCTATCTTTTGTCTCATGTTCCTAAGGCAACTGATTGGTTTAGTAAGAGCTGAACGGACAATAGCTAGTCAGGAGAAAATAGTTGGAACTTCTGGGCACAGAGAGGAGCTAACAGTTACAATCTGGTATAGCTGGAGATGCCAACAAGACTCTGAGGAAGCAGGACATACATTTTGGAAGATAGATAACAAGCCACATGATAGAACATAGATAAATAGAAATGGGTTGATTTAAGTTAGAAGAATTATGCCAAGATTTCATAATTAATAATAAGTTTCTGTGTCATTATTTAGGGGCTGGCATCCCAAAAGAAGTCTGACAAGAATATATTGTATATATTCTTTATTTTAGTAAAAAAAAATAAGACCCTCAGAATTTACAGGTGTCACAACATGACACCCAGCTATGGTCAGCTGTTCACTAGCTTGTGCTAAAGTGAGTCATCTTAGAAACTTAAGGGCTCTTTTTGGAGAAAACAACACTTTATTGGTACTAACATATTAGCTTTCTTTACTTCCTTTCTTCTTATTTGACAGTTTGTAATATGAGCAGAAATTATTGATAGCTGTTATTGACATTTGTTGATATTTAGAGATTAGTAAAAGGAATGTAAATAATGTGCACAGTTGGTGGAAAACTTTCTAGAGAGGCATTGAGAGTCACCAGCAAAGATTAAGTATAGTGGCCTACATGTGTTTACCCTGAGAATGTAAAAGAAACCTTCACTTGGTTTCTTTTTTTGCTAGTGACAGATGTTAAAGGGTTCACTGAGTCAGTCTGGAGGTGCAGATGATAGTAAACAGAAAAGTCAATTGTTTACTAAAATCATGAATCTTCTGAGGTATGGGATGATAGCTCTGGCTCAGTAACTGCAGAAATTTTCACACATTAATGGCATATTGCCTAAATAGAGTTTCTCAATGTGAAGTAATTTTCTGGCCTTGCAGCATTCTAGAGGACATTTCAAAATATCTGTGGTCACCTCTTGCTATTACAACTTGGTGGGGGTTGCAGAGGGCAAGGATACTGCTACATGTCCCTCAGCTTCTCAGAAAAGTAGAGAAGTACTGAGAAACTCATCATACATACATACATACATACATACATACAATACATACATAAACACACATACACACATCTACCAAATAGTTCCCATATAAAAAATGAGATCATGAAATGAGAGAGAACACATTTCAGAATTCTTTGCCTTGGGTTTTATTTATTTCAGATGTGGATTTCCATCTACAAATACAAGCATCAACAGATAATATTGCTATATCAAATGTCATATTTTGAAGCCTTGATAACAAAATAAAACCTAGACATACTGACATTGTATGGTGAATCTATGCATCAAGGATGTTTTTGACTCATTATTTCTATCATAAATCTATGTAAAACATTGACATCATATTATAAGCCCCCAGAATTTGTGGTGGAACTAAGTGTTAGTTATTTTTAAATAATTCATGAAGCAAATATATAGATGAACAGGGAGCTAGAAACAAGGGGATCTTGTGTTCTCTGGGCATTGTTACAACTCTCTCTTTTTTTCTGTTAAAATAATTCTTTTTTAATACAGTCTTATTTTACATGTCAATCCCAGTTCACTCTCCCTCCCCTACTTCACTGTCCCCCATCGACCCCCTCATATCCTTTTTGATCCCCCAAGAGGGCGAGGCATTCCATGGGGGATCATTAACCTCTGTCACATCATTTGGAGTTGGGCCTATTCCTTCCCCTGTGTGTCTAGGCTGAGTGAATGTCCCTGTATGTAGAATTGGCTCCCAAAGTCCATTTGTACACTAGATATGAATACTGATCCACTACCACCGGCCCCACAGACTGCCCAGTCCTCCTAACTGACACCCACATTTAGGAAGTCGAGGTAAGTCCTATGCTGGTTTCCTAGCTATAAGTCTGGGGGTCCATGAGCTCCCCTTTGTTCAGGTCAGCAGTTTCTGTGGGTTTCTCCAGTCTGGTCTTCTTGACCCATTTGCTCATTACTCCTCTCTCTCTCTCCGCAACTGGAATTCTGCTCAGTGCTCAGCTGTGGGTGACTGCTTCTGTTTCCATCAGCTACTGGATGAAGACTATAGGACAGCATATAAGGTAGTCATCAATCTCATTATAGGGGAATGGCATCTAATGTAGCCTCTTTACTATTGCTTAGATTCTTAGTTGGGGTCATCCTTGTAGATTTCTGGACGTTTCCCTAGTGCCATATTTTTCTTTAGACCTATGATGGCACTTTCTATAATGGTATCTCTTTTCTTGCTACCCTGACTCAAAATTCTTGCTCCATCATGTCCTCCTCTCTCCTCCTCTTCTCCCCTTCTCTTTCTCTTATTTCCCTCTCCCCTCCTCCCATGCTCCAAATTTGCTCAGGAGATCTTGTCCCTTTCCCCCTCTTGGGGGGAACATGTATCTCTTAGGGTTCTCCTTGATTCTTAGCTTCTGTGGTGGTATGAGTACATACCATGTTTGTCTTTTTGTGACTAGGTTACCTTACTCAGGAGAGTTTCTTCTAGTTCCATCAATTTGCTTGTGAACTTCAAGTTTTCATTGTTTTTTTTTTTCCATTGAGTAGTATTCCACTGTGTAAATTTACACATTTTCTATCCATTCTTCAATTGAGGGGGCATCTACATTGCTTCTAGGTTCTGGCTATCACAAATAATGCTGCTATGAACTGTTTAATAGATGTCCTTGTTGTAGGACAGTACATAGCTTGGTTATATGCCTGAGACTAGAATTGCTGGGTCTTGAGGTAGACTGGTGCCCATTTTCCTGAGGAACCCCCCATCCTGATTTCCAAAGTGGCTGTATGAGTTTGTACTCCTACTGGCAGTGGAAGAGTATTCCCCTTTCTCCACATCCTCTCTAGCATAAACTGTCATTGGTGATTCTGATTTTAGCCATTCAGACAGGAGTAAGATGGCATCTATGAGTTGTTTTGATTTGCATTTCCCTAATGGCTAAGGATGTTGAGCACTTTCTTAAGTGTCTTTCAGCCATTTTAGATTCCTCTATTGAGAATTCTCTATTTTGGTCTGTACCCTACTTTTTTTGTTTGTTTGTTTGTTTTGTTTTTTAAGACAGAGTTTCTCTGTGTAGCTTTGGAGCCTATCCTGGCACTCACTCTGGAGACCAGGCTGGCCTCTAACTCACAGAGATCTGCCTGCCTCTGCCTCCTGAGTGGTTGAAGGGAGCAACCTTATACAGAATTCTCCCCATGACCAGTGCAGTGTGGATCCAATGGTCATCCAGTATGTGTTTCAGAGTCTTAAAGAATTGGTAGTCTCTGGGGATCATGAAAGCTCCAGCCCATCACTGTCCAACCACCTATCTGTGCAGTCCTGTTTTCTCTGCTCCCTGGCAGCTGTGGCTTCAGGTGCACTGCCAAGCCATTTTCTCTAAGTGCTAGTTGAACTGAGCCTCAGGTTCTAGGCATATTGTTGCAGATGTTCACTTACCTGGCACAGGTGAGGCTAGAAAGCTGGGAACTTAGCAGAGGAGTCCACATGGAAGCTGAGGACTAGACATGACAATGACCTAGCACTGAAGTCCAAGGGTGAAGATAACTAGTGCATGACACAGTCTGGGATGAACTCAACTGGCAACAAATTCATGTGCCTAAGTTTTCCCCTTAACAAATAGGTATTCACATTGGTTGGGGTTGTTATACTCCATGAGGATCAATGAGTAGATAGAAGTTTAAACAGAGTGTAAATCCATTCCACAGACAGTAGTTCAATATAGAATACATGCAGTTTTTTTTATTCATTTTTATTTTTTAAGATTTATTTATCTCATTCTATAAGTGTTTTGCCTGCATGTATGTATGTACACTATATGCATGCCTGATGCCCATGGAGATCAGAAGTCATCAGAACCCTTGGAACTGGAGTTACGGATGGTTTTGAGCTGTTATATGGGTTCTGCAAATTGAATTCTGGTAGCCTGCAAGAAAAAGTGCTCTTTACCACTGACCTATCTCACCAGTCCTGTATGTAGGTTTTTTTCCCTCAGATTTCTTTTTAATTTGAATTAGAAACAAGATTGTTTTACATGACAATCCCAGTTCCCTTCTCACTCCCTTCCTCCCCTACCACCCCAACTAAAAGCCTACCTATCACATATCCTTTCTTCTCCCCCTGGATGGTGAGGCCTTCCATAGGGTGTCATCAGAGTCTATCATATCCTTTGTTGTTTGACTAATTTTTAAGTTCTTTGTATATTTTGTAAATCAGCCCTCTGTGAGATGTGGTGTTGGGAAATATTTTTTCTCATTCTGTGGCCTGCCATTTTGTCTTGTTGACTGTGTCCTTTGCCTTAAAGAAATGTCTCTGTTTCAGAGGATCATATTTATTAATTGTTTATCTCAGTGTCTGTGGTATTGGTGTTACATTAAAGAAGCAGTCTCCTATACCAATTTATTCAAGGATACCTCCCAGTTTCCCTTCTTAGAGGTTCAGTGTGGCTGGATTTATGTTGAGGTTTTTCATCCATTTGGACTTAAGTTTTATGCGTGGTCCTAGACATGGATCTATCTACAGTCTTCTACACACCAGTATCCAGTTACATCAGCACCATTTGTTGAAGATGCTTTCTTTTTTCCATTGTATAATTTTAGTTTCATTGCCAAAAATCAGTTGTTCTTAGGTTTGTGAAGTAATATCAGGGTTTTCAATTTGATCCCCTTTGTCTACCTGTCCATATATGTGCCAATACCAAGCTGTTGTCAGGACTATAGTTCTTAATAGAGCTGGAAGTCAGGGGTGGTGATGCCTCTGGCAGTTCCTTTATTGTACAGGGTTGTTTTGGCAGTCTTGTGTCTTCTTTCTTTCCATATAAAGTTGAGTATTGTTCTTTCGAGGTCTGTGAAGAATTGTGCTGGTATTTTCATGGGGATTGTATTGAATCTGTAGATTCCTTTGGCAAGATTGCCATTTTTGCTATGTTGATCCTTCCTATCCAAGAGCATGGGAGAGCTTTCCATTTTCTGGTATCTTCTTTACTTTCATTCTTTAAAGACTCAAAGTTCTTGCCATTCATATTTTCACTCATTTGGTTAGCCTTACCCTAAGAATCTTTATGTTGTTTTTGGCTATTGTAAAGGATGATGTTTCTCTGATTCTTTCTCATCCCATTTATATATGTAGTAGGGCTACTGATTTTTTTGAGTCAATCTTGTATCCTGCCACTTTGCTGAAGGTGTCTATCAGCTGTAGGAGTTCCCTTGTAAAGTTTTTCAGGTCACTTATGCAAACTATCATATCATCTGCAAATAATGAAAGACTGACTTCTTCCTTTCCAATTTGTATCCCCTTGATTTTGTTGTCTTATTGCTCTAGCTAGCCCTGTAAGTACAATATTTAAGAGATATGGAGAGAGTGGATAGCCTTGTCTTGTTCCTGATTTTAGAGGAATCATGTTGAGTTTTTCTCCATTTAGTTTGATGCTGGCTATTGGTTTACTGTATATTGGTTTTATTATGTTCAGGTATGTTTCTGTTATCCCTGATATCTCCAAGATCTTTATCATCATGGGCTGTTGGATTTTGTCAAAGGCTTTTTTGGCATCTAGTGAGATGACCATGTGGTTTTTCTTTTTCAGTTTGTTTATTTGGTGGATTACACTGATAGATTTTTGTATGTTGAACCATCCCTGCATCCCTGGGATGAAGCCTGCTTGATCATGGTGGATGATTTATCTGATGTCTTCTTGGATTCAATTTTCCAGTATTTTATTGAGTATTTTTGCATCAATGTTCATGAGAGATATTGGTCTTACAGTATCTTTGGAAAGTACTACCTATGTCTTGGAAAAAGTAGGATGTGGGATATTTCACATCTTCTACCTTAGACTGCTTCATCAGAATGTTTATACATAAGTAACATTCAAGAATAAACACTTTGACTGTTTTCTAGAACATGTATCTATATCCCATAGGAGGAGCATCATCAGGTTTATCTGCTCTCATTTGTTTCCTGGGGTGAAAGCTCTAAATTAAACTGATATGTGTAAGCACCATGGATTGCTCAGGAAGCTAGACTTGGTCTATGTGGAAATAATCTGAAGGAAAGCACTAAATAATTTACTGCTTGAAAGATGTTTTAGGTTTGAGAAACACCACTGATGTGCTGATATGTTGTACCAGTAGTCCTGGGCTTGGGAAGACCTTTGTGTTAATGTATGTTAGCAGAAGGTTGAGTTCATTGCAAACTTGACAGCTGATCAGCATCACTTCCCACTCCTCAGAGATTATTTATACTGGACAACTTATGCCTGGACTGTTGCTAGAAGAAACTGCTGCCTCATGAGAAAGGAGGAGGGAAAGTAAACAACCTATAGTGTTGGCTTTAATCCAAAAGACAGTTTGTTCAACATCTTGTTGAGAAGTACTTGACATTGAAGTTCTTTCAGATCAGCTGTTGATGGAGACAGCACAACCTTTAAACTTGTAAATCTGCCTTCCCATTAATCATTTGTGTGTGGATGGGAGGGAATGGGCAGAGAAGTTGGCTCATTCTAAGTCATACACCTAGGAGTGACTGAAATGTATTTCAGGGAGAAATGTACCCTGAAAATGGTGTAAAACTTCTAGGACAGATGGTGATGTACAGAGAAGAGATTTGATTGATTGAAATATATGCAGGAAATAAATGTCTTAATGTTTTGCAATATATTACAGTAGAGATTTGAAGTATTTTTAGACATTCAGAGAAAAAAATGGATCTTTGCTCCCTTACAATGCTATGAAGACTAAGGAAGTGGAGCTATGTTGAGTAAAGAAAGTAAATTCAGTTTAGTGATTATTTTGATGCTATCAAAATGCACACATGTAGAGGCAGGCAGATCTCTGTTAGTTTAAGGTCATCCTGGTCTACATAGCATGTACTAGGATAGGCTCCAAAGCTATATAGAGAGAAATATTGTCTCAAAACACCAAAACAAACAAACAAAATGCAGACTATGCTTGGAATATCTTTGAATCCTAAGAGAAATATGTGGGATGCAAGTACACTAGTAGTAATTATTAAAGCTCTCAGGTTGGATTTTTTACTAGAAAGAATATAGCAAGGGGATCACCTATAAAACAGAAGACCTGAACAACACTAATCTTTTAGGCACAGGTATAAAAATCCTCAAAATTCATCAAGATCAGAGAAACAAAAAGAAGAAATGCAAGAAAGGCAACTCCTGTATCATAAATATGCAAAGATATATTTCAGTAAGTAAAGAATAGTTCACAAGTGAGAAATGATAAAGTCACGATTAGGTGTTCATAAATCTGTCAAAATCAATGCTACTTTCAAAGAAAGAAAATATATTTGGATAGGATTGCAAAGATCTTGTTGCTTAGTATAATGAATAAGAAGTTACAGTATACATACATAACTATTAAGAGACTGTTAAAGGGTGACAACATAGTCATTACTTTGCTGTTTTTTTAATAGGGAAAAAGCCATACCCTGGATAAAGTAAAAACACAGATAAGAATAAGACATTTATATTAAATAGCAGGGATGACAGTGCAATGATTTAGATATGACAGTATTAGGTGCTCTTCAAAGGCTTAGAAGCTTGGTCTCAGAGATGATTGCATCATAATTTGTGAACTTGATCAATGGTTGAAGCCACTGATGAGTTGAAAGTGGAATGGGAAGTAGGGCATGGTTGAAAACAGTAGGAGAGGAGGTACATGCTGTTGTATATTGTCCATGACCCTTTTTTGCCTTCTTCTGCTTCCTAATGGCCATCAAGTGAGTAGCTCTTCTTTGTCTTGACAATCAACCCTGAAGATTTTGGCTTTTGAATGACCCAAAAGCAATGAATTCAGGTGGCCCTGGACTGAAATCTCTAACACCATAAGTCCAAATACGTCTTTGACTTTGAAATGTTTACATTAAACACTTTTGTCAGTGAATGAAAATATACTAATACACATCAAATAGACATAGATCAAGTTGCTATATTTGGTAAAAAGCAAACTAATAACAAATGCTTAGATCAATATTCAATATTTTAGAAGTTGTATATCCTAAATGCTGCCCTTAACTTTTAAATGTAGAAATATGCATACTTATGCTTTTAACTTCAAAATTAACTTGGAATCTTATATATTATGTAGTGTAGTGACTCTAGGAGATCTCAATAACAGGTGAAAGACTAAATACAATGGCACATGTATTCCATTGTGACAAAATGTATCCTCATTTATGTAAGAAAGCATGATATCTTAAAGTGTATTCACATATATCAAACTATTCCCGTGTGTGTGTGTGTGTGTGTGTGTGTGTGTGTGTGTGTGTGTGTGTGTGTGTATGTTTGTGTGTGTGTATGTGATGGGAATCAGTTTACTGGCTGGGCCAGAGGCATTGAATTAGGAAATTATGGATGATTTAAAATAATTGCTGTGTAAGTATAGGAAGGAGTTTATTAGAATTATTTCTAAACACATTGAGGATTTCATTGACACCAGAGACCTTGAACTGATAAAGGTACCAATCTTTGTAAGTTTGTATCACTAAGCTTCTGAGGAGGTTCAATTGACAAATGTAGCTGCCAATAGTGAGAGGAGGATCATGGAAGTTCTGAACCTTGTAATTTACACTAGACAGACAGTCAAGGTAGCAGAAAGAAAATTAGTAGAGTAAATGAATATTATATAAATACAATATATCCATTATTTAACAAAGAATAAATTGCTAAAAGGAGGTATATTCATCAACTTGGTATACAGTAGAAACCTTGAAATAGAATACCTATCAAGAAAAGGTGTATTCAGCTCATAAGAATGAAATTAAAAGTCTAAATGGCTTAGCTCAAGCTTGTTGGGTGTTAGTTTGATGACTGGAATAAATAAGGCACACCAAAAAGTGAATGGCATGTTGAGAGTACCAGCCAGTCACCAGAAAATAACAGCATCTCAATAATGGAGCACACACACACACACACACACACACACAGAGAGAGAGAGAGAGAGAGAGAGAGAGAGAGAGAGAGAGAGAGAGAGAGAGAGAGAGAGAGAGAGAGAGAGAGAGAGAGAGAGAGAGAGAGAGAGAGAGAGAGAGAGATCCCACAGAGGAAATATCCCCCAATTGTCAAGGATTTTACATTGCTTTTCAACTCTTAAGGCATATTGCATCATCTTCCAAGAGCAGCAGACTGAGGGGCAGAACCTTTACACATGAATCACTGTGGGCTGCTCAGCATCCACACCATGGCATAGGCATAGTAATGAGAATTGGATGGTTAAAATAACACCTTCATGCAAAGCATATCCTTTATAACAATAAATTCCAGTTTGAAGCCATGAAAATAAAAGGTAAAGAAGAGAGGAATTTGAACGTAAGATGAAAAGGTAAAACTTTAAAAGATGTTAGATAATAAAATTAAAGTATAAGGAAAACACTTCTCTTAGTCCTATGTAGCGTGATGTAGTGTGAATGAGTAAATCGGGTACTAGGGTATGGTAATCTGTTATAGCAAAAAATTCATGATTTAGTGACTTAAAATGAAATTGCTATGAAAAATATTTATTTTGTACCTGGATAATAATCCCTGGTATTACCCAATACCACCATCTTATTGGGTAATTTTCAATGCTTCCCTAAGGTTATCACCTAGGAAACCATCAAGAAAGGAAAAGATACCTTAGAAAACTGCACATAGGAGTTTTCATTGGTCAGGACTGGAAGCAACACCCATCTCACACTTTTTGATATATTTGTTAAAATATAGCCAAGTACTCACACACCTACCAGGGCATCTGGGTCTCTCCTCAGCATGGCTAAGGGGACAAAGCAACCAGGTATCCAGCCTTTTCCACTGTCAGCTTCCATTTGTGTTTATATTAAGAAACTTTTCAGTGAAGCAAGAGGTGTTAGAGGAAGGATCAGAGAGAAGAAAGAATATTATGAAGGTTAGAAGAAAGGACATAAGCACTATTGTGCAAAAGTGTGGAATGCCATATTTATCTTATAGCAAATTCATGATGCATGGTGATTGGTGTAGCCTGGAGCTCAAGTCACACTTCTTTTTTTAGTGTATTCTATCTGTTTGTCTGTCTATGTATTTCTGTACCTACCCATTGATTTTTGGTTTTTCAAGGCTGTGTTTCTGTGTGTAATAGATTTCACTGTCCTGGAAGTTACTTTGTAGACCAGCCTGACCTTGAACTCACAGAGATCTGCCTTTCTCTGCTTCTAGAGTGCTGGGATTAAAGGAGTGTGTCACCATGCCCAGTGAAGTCACACTTTTTCATAGAACTGTTTCAAGCATTAGTATGTTCTTCTTTGGAGTCAGGGAATTTTACTAGGAATACAGAAACCCTGAGTATAGGGTTAGGAGCCTGGTTTCTGAACAGCAAGATCCTGTAGTGGGGTACCTCAGTGTCAAGTTCCAGTGCCTATGCTCTATACTTCCAATACACTTCCAATTCACATGTCTCAAAAGAGAACCATTTATCTATTTTCTTTCCTTGTTAATGAATTTGCTATATTCCCCTATACTAACAGAATATTTTATGATAGGTGCCTTGCTACTCTTTTCCCCACTGTGTATTTCTGTTAGAAACTGTAGGAGTCTCATTTACAGTTGGTTAAATGTGGTATTTGTGGCTGGTTATAGGAAAATGGGCATTGGACACTCTCAGAAAAGTCACAAAATTTGATAGGAAAATATAATGTAAGTATCATTATTTCAAATTACATTCCCTTCTTCAGAAATTTTATCTGTAATACATTTGAAGGCTATCTTTAGGTGAAAATATATTAATAAAGTACTATTAAAAGGACACTATTAAAAGTAGGATGTAACAGAATACTGCAGTAAGTATTATTTGTAGTTGTGTTTTAACTTCATAATTGAATGATCAAAGGTGTTTTAAAAGTGTGGTATTTAAAAGGAACATGTTCTGTGTCTAGTGTTAGGTTCCCATAAAATAACACTATAATTATTTTAAGAAATTAAATATGCACATGACCATGTTATTTATCCAGTTGTTTTCTCCCCACTCATTGAACCATGGTGATGCTCAGTTACTCTATATGGTACACATATGAGGGGCTCCACGAACTTTCTCTTATAGTATCTACAATAAGTTTGTTATGATACAAAATAAAGAATAGAGAAGAATAGCAAACCATCAATCAAGAAAACAATTCAAGACATATTATTTTGTCATTTCCTATAGTACCTATATGTTAATTTTGGATAACAATATCTAAAATTATATATGAATATATATATACATATATATACACATATATAAAGGATTTATCTTGCCATCCAATATAGTCTTAAACTCCTGTATTTCTTATAGGCAGTCTTGAAGCTCTTATATTTCTATCTCCACATATTATGATTTCACAATCATTTATTTGACAGATGAAACCCATGGCTGAACCCATGCAGCTCAGTGGTAGAGCATGTTGAACAGGTCTGAGGCCCTATCTTCTGAGTAAAGAAGCACAAACAAAAACAATGAACCACAACAGAGGGAAAACCTACTTCATCAAGGCTTCACATGTATTCTCAAATAGCAAATAAAACACTGTCAGAATAAAGAGGAATTATGTACAGTGATAAGGTTGTTAAATACTAAATTACGAATTTGGACTAAAGGCTGATACATTAAAAGAATAAAATGAATAGTGTTCTTGTAAGACAAGAAGAAAAGATCAATCTTTGAAAAAAATGGTACAAGCTGGAGTTGATCCTCTGTTTGCTTCTGCTTAATTGACTTAAAACCACTACAAATTAGAATAATTAGAAGAATCTAAGAAGCTAAAGCCCCCCTAGTTGGCTTGGAGCACACACAATATTGTCAGAAAACCATGTAAGCAGCTGAGGAAGCCCATCTACTGCACTGGATGCAACAAGGGGGGATTGTTGGGAATAGTACATGACTAAGCAGAACTAAGAAAGAAAACCCAGAGCATCAGATGGGCAGGTTCCAACAGGGAGATGGAGATGGGTGGGAGGGAAAAAGGGAATAGAGGAGGAGGAATGGAGAGGAGGAAAATGAGAGAATTAAGGAAAGTGGTATTTATAAACATTAAAATTAAATCTAGGATATAAAATACAAAGTTGGTGAACACATGAGTTTAGTTGATGAAAAAACAGGCTTTGACTTTACAGACATCAAGAGATATTCTCTAAATCTATAAATATGGTAACTGTTAGAATTTTCTAAAAAAAGCATTTTAGCATGTCTTAAATGCTTAGAATGCTTTATGAGAGATGAGAAATAATATAAAGATCAGAGAAGAAAATAGCAGTCATAGCATCTCACTGTTAGGAATTTCTCTCGAGGAATGGGACACATCCTCCAGCCTTCCTTTTCCTGTCCTCCTCTCTTCTTCCCCTTTCCCCTTTCCCTTCCTCCTCACATTTATATATAAAGTTCCAAAGTCTTTAGTCTTTTCCAGTCCTGGGTATGATATCCAGGATCTCATACATGCCACAGAAGCACTTAAAACACTGATCTATATCCTCAATATAGGCTTCATTTATTGTACAGCAACTATAGACATATGAATGGCTGTACCCCAGTATGCTGGGAATTTTTTTATTCCACTCTCAGGCATATATCCAACGGAATCCATGTACTACTACAGAGACCCTTGCTCCTCCATGTTCATTGACGCTCTACTCTTAATAGCCAGAAACTGGAAACAGCCTAGATATACATCAATGAATGGATAATGAAAAAGTGGAATATTAACAACATTAAATGTTACACCATTGTTAAAAAATAGGAAAGTATCAGGTAAATGAATGAAGCCAAAATCAGCTTGAGTGAGGTAACCCAGACAAATACAAATACTGTATGTATTCTTTTATGTGTGGATGTTAGCTATTAAATATTTGATAAGCATCTGAAAATGCATATAAACACAGATGTTAGGTGTAGACTAAGAGACTAGGAGGAGTGAAGGATATCCCAAGGAAGGGGGACTGGAAATATAGCTATAGAAAGATAGGGAGGGAATGGAACCAGAGGATTAAAGGACAAGGGGAAGGGATATGTAGAGGGACAAGTAATAAGGGTTAATAAGAAGTCAAATGGAAACAATCAAACAACCCAGGCTTTTGCTGAGACAAAAGGCTGCTCTCCACAAACTGACAGTGGGGCCGCATGGCTGAGAACAATACTCACACAACGCACTCAACATGGAGAAGTCAAGCCTGTGCCTACATGAACACCTCTACATGTTAGTTTCTTTGGTGTAGTAAGTTATTCTGCAGGCTACCCAAAGAGACACATGGACACCAACACAGCCACAAAAGCTTTGAATTACAATCTGTTCTGTCTGCAAAAACTTTCTAGGGTAGTGATGGCACAAGAATGTGTGGAGTAGCCAAACAATATCTGATTTGATCTAAGGCCTACTCCAGTAGAAGAAACACACACAAGACACTGTTTTTTTTTAAACAAGAACCAGATACTAGATATCTCAGAGATCTACCTAGTGCAAACCAAAACACTACTAGTCTAAAAAAAATCAATAAAATGATTCCTAATGATATTCTGCTATACTACCAGTCATCATCAGAGAGGCTTCTTCCAACAGCAGATGATAACAGATGCAGAGCCAGACATTATGTGGAGAGAGAGAGTCTAATCTGGAGGTTTTCATAAAATCCCTCCCCTCAGAGCTCAGAAAACCCAGTGGAAGAGGACGTGGAAAGATTATAAGAGACAGAGGGGATTGGAAGAGATCAGTAAGAGCAAGACACTGGGCCTGACTTGAGCATTTTAAACTTCAAAGCCCATGCCTAGTGAAGCACTTCTTCCAACAAGGACACTCTTCCGAATAGTGCCACTGTCTATGAGTCCATGGGAGTCATTTTCATTCAAACCATCACCGCCTACATTGAATTTTCATCATAAACCTATTCAAAGCATAATGTATCATTAATGTTCATAAATATAATTATAAAATATACTTGAGGGATTTCAAACATTAGATATATTTTAACCCTTTTATTGAAAATAGTATTTTTCTTTTAGAAGCACTCTTATTTACATATCAGTCCCCCCATTCCCTCACCCTTCCACCCTCCCATGCTCCCTACTGACCTCCCACCCACTCCCCAAGGATAGTGAGGCCCTCCATGGGGAATCATCAAAGTCCATCACATTATTTGGGGGCGGGCCTAGGCCCTCTTCCTTGTGTCTGTGCTGCAATAATATGCCTCCGTAGAGAATGGGCTCCCAAAGTCCATTTATGCTCTAGGGATAAAAACTGGCTCCATTGTTAGAGGTCTCATAGATTGCCCTGGCCTCCTAGCTGGCACCCACATTCAAAGGGCTTGGTTTGTTCTAATGCTGGTTCCCCAGCTTTCTGACTAGTGTCTCTGTGCTCTCACTAGGTCAGGTCAATTGTTTCTCCAGCACAGTCCTGGCGCCTTTGCTCAACCATCTTCCCTCTCCACAAGTGGATTCCAGCGATATGGCTTAGTGTTTAGCTGTGGCTGCCTGAATCTGCTTCAATCAGATACTGCATGAAGGCTCTAGGAATGGCAACCAAGGTAGTAATCAATCTCATTATAGGGGAGGGCACCAATGTTTAGATTCTTAGCTGGGGTCATCCCTGTGGATCCCCTAACATTTCTCCTGTGCCAGACCTCTCTCCAAACTATATAATATATCCTGATTACAGTTCCCCCTCCCTTTATTTTTCCCAGGTTCTCCAGGCCTCTCTTCCCACGAACATCCACTTCCTTCCTTATTCTTATTTGAAAACAAATAGGCTTCTAAGTGAAAATTAATAAATAAAGT
The DNA here is from genome assembly GCF_003668045.3 of Cricetulus griseus. Classification (NCBI taxonomy): domain Eukaryota; kingdom Metazoa; phylum Chordata; class Mammalia; order Rodentia; family Cricetidae; genus Cricetulus; species Cricetulus griseus. The sequence continues at coordinate 239,432,422 of NW_023276807.1, read as the reverse complement.
ATAAGGTAAATAAATAAGGTAAATTAATAATTTATAATATATACTATAATAATATAAATATAATAATTAAATTAATAATAAAGTAAATTAATAAATATATTAATAAATAAAGTATAAATAAAACTAATATATTGTAATTGAACAAAAAAAGAAAAACCAACAGGAAACAAGCCCAAGAAAAGGCACACATAAAAAAAGAGAGAGATCTGATTGTTTGAACACTCAGGAATTCCATAGAAACACTAATATATGTCATAATATACAGATAAACAAAAGATGTGGTACAGACTTATGCAGGCCTTATTCATACTGCGTCAGTCTCTGTGAGTTCATATATAATTTGATCATGCCTTGTTTTCTTGGTGTCCTCTGTCCCCTCTGACTCTTTTATCCTTTCTGACTCTTTTCTACAGGATTTCCTGAGCTCTAAGGGGAGGGATTTGATTGAGATATCTCTCTTAGGGATGAGTGCTCCAAACTCCCATTTTCTGCATAATGTCTACTTTGAGTCAGACATTATGTATTTGTATACACATGCTAGAGGAAGAAGCTTCTCTGATGATGGCTGTGTGGGGTTATATCAAGTCTTTAATTAAATTAACTTATATTTTTATTTAAATTAAAAAAATCTTATTTTCCATACCAATCCAAGATCCTTCTCTGTCCCATACTCCCACATCCCCCGCCAACCCCCATCTCACCTAGAAATCAGTGAAACATCATCCTTCACAACAGCCACAGACAAACAAAATATCTCGGGGTAACTGTAACCAAACAAGTGAAAGACCTGTATGGAAAGAAGTTCGAGTCTTTAAAGAAAGAAATTAATGAAGATAACAGAAAATGGAAAGATCCCTCATGATCTTGGATAGGTAAAATCACCATAGTAAAAATGGTGATCTTATTAAATAACTTATATTTTTAATTGGGTTAAAAGCTGATGCATTTTTATAAGGATTGCTCCTACTCCCTCCTTTCCTTCAGAAGTTTGCCCAATTGAATCTTAAACTTCTAATGTTTAGTATTCTGTCCTTAACTTTCTTTCAAATTACATATACCCTTGTATTCCCTTTTCTTATATTTTAACATGGAATGAAACAAGTGTGAATGAACATTTTTCCAAGCTTATATAATTGAACAAATATAATACGAAATGCAACAGGAATAATCACTTCCCTCTAGTTTGGGAATTTTTTAATGCTCTGATTTTTAAAAAATTATTTTCTATGCCCTTTGCTTGAAAGTCTCCCAATTCTTTTATGCTATGACTCATAAATGTAGTATTTTGTGGTTTCCCATAGTTGTCAATTGTTCTATTGGTACTTTCATAGTGCTTTATCTTTAATGTTGTTTGATGAATGAATGACCATGAAGTCAAGAGTTTACTTGTACCCTATGAGAAAGCATGTTTTTATTTTACTTTTAGGCAGAAAGATAATAAGGAAGAAGAAAGCTGGACTACAATGTTAGGTAACAAGTAAGGAATGATAGAGAAGTGGGTTGTGATGAAGAATCTCTTTCCGTGAGGTCATCTCCTGGGTGCAGGTACAGTTTATCTCTCTGTGGTCATGTGACTGACCTCAGATGCAAACTCTTTCTGTGTGGCCTTTCCTTTCCATCCTGGCTTTTTGGGTTGTTCATGGCATCTGTTGGAGTGCTCTGTTGCTTAAGTCTACACTCCTCCATGTCTGGACAGTTTTCTGAGTTTGTTGCAAAATGGAGAACTTCTCTTACTCTTGCCTGACCTTATTTGAAAGGTGTCTATGAGCCTGGATTCTTGAGTTTTCTTAAGTGTGAACTTTGACACAGATCCCCCCTGTTGTCCATATGATAATATTGTATTCCAGCTTTATGGTAGGATGTTGCTGCCAAAAGCAAATTAGTTCATAGCCTAGCCACTGTCCACATCCTATATATTATCCTCATCCTGAAGTATAGTTGAACTCTCTCATTGAAGCTGACTCGAGGTTATTTCAATCATATTTACAGCCTTCTGAACCCTATTCTAGGCTTCTGCTCCCTCCTCCCTTGTGGACCATTGGCCAATGATTTCCCAGAAGGAAAGAGACCTACAGACTTCTGTTGATAACAGAACCACCATGGCATTTTATTTCATATATGGAGCTATGTGTTGTAGGGGAGATATAGTGGGAAATCACCAATACGGAGTCAGGTAGAAATATAAGGGTATTTAATAGGGAAAAGCCTTACTTACAGAGCGAACCAGCCAGCCGGTGGTAGTCTGTACAGCAAGAAGCAAAGAGAAAACGAAAATGAAACGTAGTCCCCCTACTCACTCTGACCACGCCCTCACAAGCCCTCAGGTACTCCTGTGGCCAGCCCCTAAGAAGGCGTGGCTACAGCTCCCCCTACAATTCCCCTTTTAGTCTAAAAGAGGATTAAAACTTAACAGTATAAAGGTAAAATATAAGAAGATACAACAGTCTGCTTATGTCACCTCCTAACTATCTATTTTAACTAAACCCTAAAGTCATCTGAAAGAGGTGTCCAAGCCTGAACACCTCCTTCCAAACTGAATCATAAACAATAGGAAGCTATTCCTAACTAGGTATATACACTATCCTAAGTGACAACAATGGGGAAAGGGGGCGTAGCATTCTCCAAGTTACTTCCTGCTGAAATGGGACGATGATAGTCATGTGGGGTCCTGTAGAAAGAAAATGTTAGTATCCAGTCCATGTTAGATGGGATTCACTTGATTGAAGATCTCACTTGAAATCCTCAACTTGATTGAAGTCAGTACCCGAACCTCTGGCCGGAGTGTCAGTTGAAATGAAGCAAGTTGGATCCAGTGCAGTCGAGGAGGTGTGGCCCATTTTCTTTCCAGGGTGTCTAGGGATTGCTGTCAGGCAGGTCTTCATTGGCTGTGTGGGACTCAAACATAAACAGTTAGCAGAGAAATGTTTGCTTGTGTATGTACACATGCTAGGGAATGCAACCATGAGAGCATAACAATTATGAAAGGGTGTACACCTTGAGAGAAAGATCCAAGAAAAGACAAAGACAGTCCCCAAATTCTTCTTTTATTCTGTATTACATCAATTGGCTTCTTGATACAACACAGAAACACTAAAGCTTAGTTAAATAATGTGCTTGGATTTTAGAGGAGGAAAGCCAAATCCACCTCTAAATCCAGCATTGGTTTAATTGAATAGGGACTAGGAAATAAAGAGAAATAGAGTTTTTTGAGAGATAGCTGTAAAGTTTACCGTATGGTACATTCCTTCTATTTGATGGTTATAGCTATCTTTTCTTCTTATCTACCCATGCAGTGTCCTTTGCCTTCTGAAGATGAGTTTTCCTGTGAAGATAAAAGCAAAACACTTCCCTTTCCTTTGGGAGGTTTCTATTTAGTTTATAAGATATACCTTAGTAGAATACCTGTCATTTGTCCTCGTCGAGAGGTTTTTCCTTTTCCAGTCAAATCTTGATCAACTTTGATGGTATCCAAAGTTTTTCTTCTCCTGTAGAAACCAATGCAAAACCCCTACCCCAACGTAACACATGTCCTGGTTTCCATACAGAGGTTAGTACATCTTTGAAGTATACTGGCTGATTGAGTTCAGCAGTTTTTTCCGTAGTCCAGTGTCTTTCTGCAGCTGTTTGTCCTTTTTCATTGGCATTAAGAAAGTTTAGTGTTAATAAAGCATTATGCAACCTATGTTTGGGGGGTTTAGTCTTCCAAGCTTGTTTGTTGAGCATCTCCTTAAGTGTTCTATTAGATCGCTCAACCACTGCTTGTCCTGTAGGATTGTGTGGTATACCAGTAACATGCTTTATGTTATAATATTTGAAAAATTGTTCCAATTTCGTAGAGACATATGCTGGAGCATTGTTAGTTTTTATTTGTGCAGGTATACCCATAACTTCCATCACCTGTAGAAGGTGTATAATAACAGAATCAGCTTTTTCAGAGTTAAGAGCAGTAGCCCATTGGAACCCTGAGAATGTGTCTATGGTATGATGCACATATTTCAAATTTCCAAACTCTGCAAAGTGAAAGACATCCATCTGCCAAACCTCATTTCTCCAAATGCCCTTAGGATTACAACCTGTTGGCAATGGAGTTTGATTATAAAAGGAACAAGTAGGACAGTTTTTCACTATTTCCTTGGCCTGTTGCCAAGTGATGGAGAAGTCCTTTTTCAAACCTTTGCTATTTACATGATGTTTCTTATGAAATTCTGAGGCTTCTAGCACACTACCAATTAATAAATGATCAATCTCATCATTGCCTTGTGCTAGTGGGCCAGGCAGGCCTGTATGAGATCTGATATGTGTAATATACATAGGATTACTTCTGTTTCTGATAGTTTCCTGTAATTGTAAAAACAGAGAAGTTAATTCTGTATTATCAGGAACAAATTCTGCAGTCTCAATATGTAACACGACTCTCTCTGCATACTGAGAATCAGTAACTATATTAAGAGGTTCTGTAAAATCCTTAAGTACCATGAGAATTGCATATAATTCTGCCTTCTGTACAGATGTATATGGACTTTGAACTACTTTACTTACCTCACCTGCTTTATAACCTGCCTTACCTGATTTGTTGGCATCAGTGTAGAAGGTAAGAACTCCAGAAATGGGAGTTTGCCTTACAATACATGGAAGAATCCAGACTGTCTTTTTTGTGAATTTAATTCTGTCAGTTTTGGGATAGTTGTTGCTAATTGTTCTCAAAAAGTCAGTAAGAGCTATTTGCCAGTATTCATTATCTTTCCATAAGGAAGAAATTTCTTCATTAGTTAAAGGTACTATAATTTCTGCTGGATCTTTTCCAGTCAGCTGGCGAAGTCTTAATTTACCCTTTAAAATCAAATCAGAAATCTTTTCTATATATGTCTTTAACTTTTTATTCTGTTTATGTGGCAGAAATATCCATTCCAATATAGTGTCTTCCCTCTGCATCAGAATTCCAGAAGGGTATTCTCTGGATGGCAAGATAACCAGAATACATTCTAAATTAAGGTTTATCTGATCTACATGTGCACTATAATGTGGTTATTTGTCTTGCCACCAGAGGGTATAATATTCACAGGCCAGTCAGTGGGTGTTTTTCATGTTCACATATTCAGTTTAGATTTAACTCACAGGACTGTTGGGAAGTTTCTGCAGAGCCCTTTGAAATGGTCTCTTGACTCTCTCTCTCCTTTTGTTACATTTTTATAAGTTTCTTTTCATCCTTTGCTTTTGAAACAAGCGTTTTTCTGTATTACCTACCTCCACCAGTCCATCTATTCCTAAAATATGCCCTTAAATATATGGATGGGTTTTTCTGTGCCAACTTTCTATTTCCTAAAAGCTGGTATGAAGACTAATAAGTCTAATATCAAGGTGGCAGCATTTGGTGTGGACTTTTGTGTTTCATCAGAACAAGAACAGAAGTCATATATGTCTCATTTGTACTTTACTTTAGAGCTACATTGCAAATAATTTTTCTATCAACAATACAATTATAAGAGTAACTACCTTCCCTATCCTGAAAAACTTACTAATACAAAATCTAGACAAACAAGAAAATTATACATAATATATTTTTAGAACAAGTAAAACAATATTGAACACACTCACTTATAGATTTCTGCTTTACTTGAATATTTTCATTATTTGATTATCTAACTCTTTTATTTTGGTTGTGAACAGAATGTGTACTGTGTAGTAGACTTGGGAGATATGGTACACCCAATGTAAAACATAAGACATGAAATCCAATGTGTCTGGAGAAAAAATATCAAAGTTTTTTGTTAAGAGACTCAAACAGGATCTTTTTCATAGGTTGAGAGATGTGTCTTACACAAAAGTGTTTAGGAGAGAGCTATCAGAAGAAGTGCGACTTAGGTCTAAACCTGGGGTCATGTGAAAGAACAAGTCATATAAATAGTGTGATAATCTCCAAACACACTCATCTTTTCTTATAATTGACTTAGCACACAATTTTCTTTTCTAGAACTGCACTGAACTGCAAATTTTGTAAGGGCATAAACTGAGAGACAAACCTAATCACTAGCTATCTATGAGGAAAGCTTGGAGGACTGAAGGAAGTAAGCTAAACACAAGGTATCTGCAAGACATACTAGGAGAAAGGATGAGGGCAAGTGTAAGTGTTGTCTAAATGAAGAGCTCCACAAAACTCTTTTTGAAACAATAAGCTCTGCAATGTTAGATAATGAACATGCTCCAATGTCCTATGTAAATCACCAAAAAAATTTTAGCCGTATTTCTAACACTCTCTCAAAGTTTTGGATTGTCATTTTAATAATGCAATTTCATGATTTGTATGGCTTTCTCAATTTCAGCATCTTGAGTATTTTCTTTAATAGTGTTGTGTCTAGTAACTTAGAAGATACGCTTGACTCCAGTCTCCATTAACATGTAGCTTACCATCCATTACAGAGATTCAAATGTTCATATTTCTACAGTCTCCCTTGCAGCAAGCACCCTGATAAATTATTCTCTTAGCCAGCAAAGCACAAGCCTTACGTCTCACCTTCTTTGATCCTCTTTCCAACTCTTAAAAGTTTTTTTCCATATGAAAAAGCAGTCGTTAATGCACACTAGCCTTAAGAACTGAGTAGGACTTCTTATATTTTCCAGTAGCTGAATTAGCCAAACCTGCAACCAAACAATTCCAGATTGTCTTGTGAATAATATTTATTTGTGGGCATTGGTTGGCATAAAGTCAACAAAAGTCAGGAGGACTAAATCACACAACTCTCTACCTAGGTAGTTGGCATAATATAGTTATTTAAATAACAGTTCCCTATGTTCTTGGGTAAGTTCATTAACCTTGACATAGATCAGTTTTCTCATCTATAATGCATGGATAACAGTAGCAGTTATCTCTAAAGTTTTGTTGTGACAATTAATAAAACAATGTTCCTTAAGCAGTGATGCAAAAAGCAAGGTGAACTTGAACTTCATTTAACTCTTCTGATCAATTGAATTATTAGCAACAATAATCTGTAGAGATCTCTAAATAATACATGTTATCTAGTAAATCAACTACTTATTTACATAATTCAGTTATGTAATGGAAAGTATAGATATGTGCTTGGCAAACACACATTAGGAACTAATTCAAACATACAGTGTGCTTCTATTTGATTAAAGGTATCAGTCCCATTTCAGCTCTGCTGAAATCATCAAAACTGATGAGAAAGGAGTTCTTTCATATACAACCCTCTTCCACTGATGATGAAATAATGCTTTGGTAACTCAAATGTAACTTGAGAATATCTTATGTCACAAATATGTTGCAACTAATCAATCAAACCTAACAGCTTAACCTAGCCTATTTAAACATCCACAGCATGTACCTAAGGCAGCTATTGAGCAAAAATTCTCTGCCATAAGATTAGTTTGTACAATAAAGTGTTAAATATATTATGCAGTTTATTGAATGTCTATTTGGAATATATTTTGCATAACCACCTGGGTGACTTGGTGTCATAGCTTGCTATGTTGCCGGTCTCACAATAACCCAATAATGGTCCAAAATCCACAATGTGAAGAACTAATTCAACTGAAAGCATGTTGTCATAAAGCCAAAGGATCAACACAAACCATTACAAATTAAGGATTATTTGTATTACTAATCTGCAAAGGATAACCCTGTCATGCCATCATTCAAGGTGGACAGGCTTTTCCGGGACCTTTTTTGTCTCCATGGACTGGCATTTGTAGGTTGCAGTTCCCTACTACGGATTTCTGGGAGATAGTCATCAAATAGGGAGAAGTGGATGGCTTGCTATTCTTTACATTCTGAATCTGTAGTCTTTCCTTTCTCCTTTGTACCTTGAAAGTCATGTTACTCTTATCTTTACATTCAGTACAAGATTTTCTAGCTGTAAGGGGAAGCAGGTAGATTTTCCATACAGTGGGAAACTCGCTTTGTTTTGTTATTTGGAATGGTTAAGTCTAAGGTAAATATATTCTCCTTAAAGAATAGAATTCAGTGGGGCACCATGATGCTCACCTTTACTCCCAGCACCTGATAGACAGAAGCAGGAGGATCTCTGTGAGTCTGAAACCAACTTAGTCTAAGTAGTGATTTCCAGACCAGTCACAGTTACCCAGTAACATCTTGTGTCTAAAAAAATAGTGGGGTGGGGAATGAGGAGTAGAATTCAATGTAAATATAAGCTGTGTGTTTGCTGTATATTATTTTACCACAAAATATTTGTTATTTCCAGGTGAATAAAAGCTGTTTTTCTTGTTCATTAATATAATCTTATGTATAAAACCATCACCACGCTGGGTGGTGGTGGAACATACCTGTAGTCCCAGCACTTGGGAGGCAGAGGCAGGAAGATCTCTATGAGTTTGAGGCCAGCTTGGTCTACAGAGCCAGTTCCAGAACAGCTAGAGCTGTTACACAGAGAAACCCTGGCTCAATGAATAAATAGGTAGAAGATAGATAGATAGATAGATAGATAGATAGATAGATAGATAGATAGATACACCAATTTTATGGTAATAATATAAAGAAATTTCTATTATCTGGGACTTCTTTCTCTTCCCCAGTGTTTTCTTTTTGTGGTCCAAGAAGATGAAGCAAAACATTTTATCCCATATAACCTTTGGAAAGTGTTTATTCATGACTTCTCTAAACATTATCCACATGCTTCAACATTCATTTCATTTGTAGTATACTTTCTTCCAATTTTTATTTAAAAATCTGCCATAAGTCCTCTTCATCTTATTTTCTGTTCTAAGAATTAAAGTTTTTTGAAAATACAAAATGGTTAAAATACTTTGCATCAGGAAAGTTTTTCTTAAATTTTTTTATTAGAAAAACTGACAATGATATATGCTTACATATGGAACTTGCTTTTAAAATAGTCACCAAATTTATTAAGTACTAAATATCTTCATTCACAGTAACACATAATAAAACATTGAGGGTGTACTATTCATAAATAAAATAAAATAAAATACAATGAATGATATTGCTCATAATACACAAATGTTTATTTTAGCAGTAACATTTTAGAGATACTCCTAATTCATGCGGTATCTATAGTTAAGATGCTAAGCATGAAAGTTTATACATACATAAATATAAAAAGCATATTAAGAAACTCTGAGTAGGTCATGATAACATCACATAAAATCAAGGAATGCAGTTAGGGACTAAATTATTAAAAGTGAGACATGATGGCAAGGAAATTCATCAGATTACTAAGATTTGAAAACCTAATTGAGAGCTGAAAATGTAATACTTAAATGAATTAGAGACTATATTGAAAGGAGCAAGTATCTTTGTGCTAATGCCCAGAGAAACCAAATGAACTCCTTGACCTGCACATTTACATGACTTTGTATTAGCACATTTCCAGTGTGCAGAATGTTAATGTGCTGGCAGTCACCTCAGTCTTAAAGTCTAAATAGGGAATTCATTTTAAATATCAAACTATTCTTTATCATGTTGAAAAACAGCCATCTAGAGTTTTCTAAGACAATTCTCATTTCCAAGCCTTTATCCAGCCTTGTTCAGCCTGTGTACTAGGCATTTTGCTTCTGGAAAATAACTCCCCCTTCTTTTTACTTTGAGAGATACTCTTTCTTCTACAAAATCCATGAATATTAATTATTCAGAAAATGAGATTACACTTTTGCAGCTTTCCAGACACTGTTTTTTTTTCTTAAAGTGTAATATTCTAGGGAACCAAAGATGGCTCATCTAGTGTGACCATCAAGCTTGACAACCTGAGTTTGAACCCTAAGACCCTCAAGGTAGAGAGCGATAAATGACTCCTGTGGGTTAGTTATCCTCTAAGCTCTACATCTGCAATGTAGCACATGGCCAAGAACATCTCTTGAGTATCCCTCATTATCAATATCATTTACTTTCCACATTGACAAAGGTATATTTTAGCATATTATGAAATTCATTCAGTGGATTTTGCTTAATATTATAAAATAAAACAACATAATAAGTGTAGAACCAAATAGAACATAAAGAATATATCCAAATTTATACATAATTTTATAAAATTTATTTTGTTTATAAGAATAACAAGTTTTGACTTCACTATATTGAGTTTTGAAAGTTTTTCCTTACAGGAAGATCAGCACAAGATATGTTCAGCTATGCTACTCAGTGTTTAACATGTGTCATACATTCCATTCCTTCTAAGAATGCTCTGAATCAGGTATTCATATTTTAATCACTGTTTTCAATATTTATAGCCCTAAAGATTAATAAAGTTAATATGACAATGTCACAAAACTAACAAATGGTTTCAAACCAGAACAGGACTCTAGATTAGATGTTAGTATTACTTTACATTTTGTGTGGCTTAGCAATTATACACAGTTATATTCACTCATATCCACATATTTTCCTCTGGCACCCATCATTTTTCAAATTAATGAAAATACCAAACACCTTAGAATATAAGATGCCACATTTCAGGCAGCAATGCGATTAAGGATGGCTTTACTAGATTTTAGGGCACTGCACTCTGAGTAAGTGATATGAGAACAAAACCAAAATTTCCCAGCATTGAATAGTAGCTGTGCTTAATTCAATGACAGCTTTTTATGGATAAAATACTATTGAACATTTAATATGTGCACAGTAATTAATTAGAAATGAATAGAGTGGAAGACATAGGGCAGATGCATCACTCATGATACATGACTATGTTTTCTTACTTCCAAAAGTTCAAGAGACAGTAAGTACAACAACATGCCGGAATGTGTCAATATTACCATTTCCTTTATGTGCATGTCATTCCTTAAACACCATGACTTGGGGTTGCAGATATGACTCAGTGGTTAAGGGCACAGGATCCTCTTGCGGAAGACGCCAGTTCAATTCCCAGCACCCACATGATAGCTCACAACTGACTGTATCTCCAGTTCTAGGGGATCTGTCACTTTTACACCAGTCCACATAAAATAAAGTGAAATGAATTATTTTTAAAATACCTTGACTTCTATACAGAAACAGATGCTATAGACTTACCAAATAGAATGAACAATCTTGATTAATGAACACGGCAAAATAGTGAAAAAGGAAGACAACATAGACAAAACAACAACAAATAGTAGTATAAAAATCACCTTGATAAGGTGGTAATTCTACATAATGATAAAATAACTTTTCTCTAGAAAGCTAGGAAGTCTTTGACAAGTAACACACTTCCTGATTTCACATTTCTAATATAAAAATAGAAAAATATTTGAAATCATTCCCTTAAGTTTCATTTGAGCACAGAGTCCTTTCAGACATGGTTGATTCTGACAGGAAGGAAGGAAAAGACACAAGAAACAAGAAAAAAATGGTAATTTACAGGGATGTAATTTACTCTTGCTCTGTAATCTTACAGCAAAGGATTCTTCCACTGTTTGCTGACATTCCCAGTGACTTCCACTTTCTGCTGACTGTATTAATTCACCAGAACTTACTGCATTCATTGGTCATTATCTAAAGGCAGAGCTGTGTTAACTTCTGGGGCCCACTCTTCAGCTGGGGCTCTCATACAGGAATGTGGACATGGGCATCTGTTGGCCTACAAAGGTGATTATATATTAGAAACAGGCCCCATGTGAGAAGGTTTTAATTGTGACTAGGAGCATTATTCAAAGCAAAAAAAAAAAGGTTGTGTGGAGTGGTGTAGAAGCAGTGACTTATTGAGTAACTGACAGCTGTAGCCTGCTTTCTTGGGACCAGGAGTCAGATTTTCGTGATGGTGGAATACTAGAATAAATCTTTGCAATTTAAGATCACACTAATCACCTCAGCACCATTTATCAATACATAATGCTAAGAAATGTGGGTTAATGCTGAGATTAAAGACTTTGCTAATGCAGATACTGGACTGTGTAATGTTTGATCCAGGGAATATGGAGAAAATCTATTTAGATTGGATGTGAGCAGGAACATAATAATGAGCCTGGGCTGTGGCTGTGGAAAACTATATTTGAACAAAATTTTGATCATCTCCAAAATTATAGCAGTCAGTGGGCAAAGGAGCATTCTTAGTGATCTTTCTGAGGGAAAACAGAAATTTCCATTTGTTTCACTGGTGGCTGAGGTTTGAGATATTGCCAACCAGAGTTGGAGAAAGCTCAGTATCATGAAAGTCCTTGATAATACTTACCTTGTGGACTTTGGTGTCAAAGATAATGTTCACGTCTGCTTTTCAGTTTACTTTCTCCAAGATCTACCACCATCATTCACACTCAAATGACCATAAATCATGATTATCTGTTATCTGTGGCATCCTTTGTTCTCAGTGTCCTTATTAGGTGGGAGAAATGTGTATTTCTTTGTTTTTTGATGTATGAATGTACTGACTGTTGTGTATCATGGGAACATTGCTGCAACAGTGATAGATAAAGAACTCCTGGTTCCTTTACTCTGTTGTTCTGGGCAGTGTTTCTTAGCTTTAGATGGGTTTGGAAGCCCTTGGCTTCACATGTGGTTATTGTTCTCAGAATGAGAGTACCATTCCTACCCAGAATCTATATGCACAGGAGACGAGATTCTACCTGTTCTGTGCTTTGTGCTCCTTGAAAGTTTCCTTGCGACATCCAGCAAGGAATTCCCAGTCTTACCTTTCACACAAGACAACACTGGTGCTGGAGAAGCAGGAAAGGAAGGAGAGTTAGAGCAACAGCTATAGTGGAAACTTGCTTTTGTAAAGCAGAGACTATCCAGTACCCATCCCTTAAGTCACTTGATTCTGTTATTATAGAACAAATTACCATAAAAGAAAAGAATCTTGTTGCAGATTGTACTTTGGATTCAGAGCCTGAATCACAGAGAAGTATGCTTCCATTCTGAAGCCTGCAATTAATGCTACAATGGCACGCTGCCTTGTCAACTTTATTGTGTAGGGAATATTTCCAGAATACAGCAGACTTTCTGGCTGTGTCTTTTGTTTATTAAATGCTTTAAACTTTGACATTTAGAAATTTCTGTTTGCTTGATTTCAGATGGTCATATATCACATAAAAGAAAATTAGAAACTATTATAACTTTCCCAAGTCAGGGGGAAATTCAATATAGGCTTGTGTAACATTAGCTAATATATTCATACATCCCCACTGACATTCTGATTCTGATTTTCGAACAGCATCCCTGATCATAACACAGCCCAGCTATTTGGCTTCATGTCCTGACACCATGTGACAAATTTGTGGGTAATTTAAATTCTTTGAATATTTAATTGTATTAAAGAATATTTTAAGATTCTCACTAAGCAAAAAGCGGTGAGAAATCATAAAAGTAAGGACATGAAAATGCAAATGATGCAAAGTCCTAGAAATATGTATTACATGGTACTTTTGAGGATGAGTTCAAAGCAAACATGATGATTTATAGTAATGAAACAGGGCACTACTAATATGTCATTTTTCAGTCAAACACATCATGTGAGTGGAAATTGAACTTTGAAGCTTGTTTAACATTCTGCTCTTCAGTTTTATGGAGGCAAAGAACAAAGAGAGAAATATGAACTGCAAAAGACACGTAATTTGATATGACTGTCATCAGCTAAATATTTCATCTGCCTGGCCTCCACGAGAATGACATTGCTTTTAAAACAGTAATTATTTGGACAAGATATGGCCCTTATTTCAAAAATTCATTTCATACTTAGTCATATACTGTTCTCAGATAGAGACAGTAGTTGGCTTGGCACTGTTTCAGTAATATATCTTTGTATCCTTTTGTTTGTGTCTGGTGGCAAGGGTTTGTTGTCATTTCTATGGAGTGCTGAGAGACAAGGCAAAGATCTTTTTGTTTTGTTTTCATCTTTGAAGAAAGTATAGTGGGATGATGGATCTGGCTTAAAACTTTTACATTTAAAAATATATTATACTTTAATTATCTGCCTTAACTGATCCTTCACCAATATTTTTTTTACACTTATGAATATAGTTTTGGCATCTTTCCCACCTTATTTAAGGTATCCCTGTGAATAGCTAGTCATTTGTTAAATACATGTTCACTAATAATTCACTGAGTGTCAGACACAGTTTTCTTCATGCAAAATCAGATGTAACTATCACAAAAGAGTCATTAGGTGGCATTACTAATGGTGAATAGAAATGACACTTTAAGCTCATGGTTAAGAGACAAACCAAAGGCAAAACAGTCCTTGATAAACATTTCCGATTCAGTAGTCAGAAACTACTGAGAAATTAAATATGAGCCTAATAAGTAATACTTGAGATGACAGGAAACAAAGTCCACAAAATTATCCAATGCTTCTTAATGACATGTAGCTTTGCAGGAGTGAATCATCCTAAGGACCCCTCTAAATGAGCTCTCCAGCATGCTCGTAGGCTGTCAAGCTTGTCTTTCAAGGTTGAGCTTTGGCTCAGATGTGGACTCCTGCACTGCAAGACTTAACCTGCTCTGCAGGGCACAGCTGTCAGTCTATCAGAGCCACACAGCTCTGACGCACACTTCACTTGGATTGCAGACAGCGTACTGTCAGTGGGAGTGTACATTAGATATTACACCATAAAAACATTTCATTGTTGGAGTCCAATTTTATAAATGTCTCATCTATTATTTAAAGAACACAGAGAAATGATGATTGCACCCTCCTTCTTCTTGAAAAATACAATTTATTATTTATGCCAGATAAATAAAATGGAAACGTAATGAGCCCTTTTTTGAAACTCAGACTCTCTTTTATTTTATTTTAACTTTATTCTTTCCAGTAACACTATCTTTCTTTTTACTGCATTCATTCAGTATTCCTTTAAAGGAGGTAGGGATGAACCTAATTTTGAACAGATGAATCAATATGAAATTACTTAAATATGAAGGAAGGAATTTGCATTAAAAAATCAAAGATTTTACTTGAGATACCACATTATCACTTAGAAATAGGCCTTTGAGTTTTGCCTCTTTTGAATATATATCTTGATTTTCATTTATTTATATTTTTAAACAATCTTTACCAATTTTACATAACAATCCCAGTTCCCACTCCCCCCCTCCTGCTTCTTCCACCTCCTCCTCCCCCCTCCCCCATCCTCTCCTCAGAGAGTATGAGGCTTCCTTCCCATGTGGAGTCAACTAAGTCTGGCACATCACTTTGAGGCAAGACCAAGGCCCTCCTCCCTACATCTAGGCTGAGCAAGGCATCCCTGCAAAGAGAATGGGCTTCAAAAAGCCAGTTCA
This sequence comes from Cricetulus griseus, assembly GCF_003668045.3. Taxonomy (NCBI): domain Eukaryota; kingdom Metazoa; phylum Chordata; class Mammalia; order Rodentia; family Cricetidae; genus Cricetulus; species Cricetulus griseus. The sequence continues at coordinate 239,417,247 of NW_023276807.1, read as the reverse complement.
AGCACTAGGGATAAATCCTCATTCCACTCACTGCCAGTGGCCCCACAGAAGGCTCAAGCCACACAACTGTCACCCACGTTCAGAGGGTCTAGTTTCCTCCTTTGCAGGTTTCCCTGCTGTCTGTCAGTCCAGAGTTGGTAAGCTCCCACTAGCTCGGGTCAGCTGTTTCTGTGGATATCCTCATCATAGTCTTCACCCTCTTTGCTCATATTATCACTCTTCCCTCTCTTCGACTAGACTCTGGATCTCAGCCTAGTGTTTTCCTGTGAATCTCTGCATCTGCTTGATTTACTCACAAGTTTCATGTGTCAGTATCTGCATATGTATGATTTGCCCTTCTTAGTATATTACCAAGCATATTTTTTAACATTCTTTTTTTATTTGAATTAGAAACGAGATTGTTTTACATATCAATCCCAGTTCCTTTCTCCCTCCAGTCCTTCCCTACCCCCCAAACAACTAAAACCCTACCCATCACATATCCTTTCTGCTCCCCCTGGATGGTGAGGCCTTCCATAGGGTGTCATCAGAGTCTATTGTATTCTTTGGGATAGGGCCCAGGCCCACTCCTGTGCATACACCAACATTGTTTTTTTTTTCTTTTTTTTAAGACCTTACATATTTAATACAGTGCGTTACCCCTGTACAAACTGAAAAAATTAAGTTTAACATTTCTAGACCAATATTATTACCAAGCATATTAATTGCACTTTATTTTACTTGTGTATTACTAAGTACACCAATTGCACTTTATTATATTTGTGTGCTCAGCTTCATTCTCTTTCATAATAATGTGTGTGCTTCCTGAAGATGCTGAAATTCTACAACTGTTACATGACTGTAAGGAATACATTATTTGACAACCACTGAGTGTTAACAATAATCCATATAAATAAAAACTTAGTACTTTCAGTTATAATTGCTTTCTCATGGGCAAGGAGTATGATTTTTCTCAAAAATTATTATTACTGTCACATCAGTATGATATGAAAACTTTGGCCTGAAATTTAAAGTCCATAAGAACATAAATAAATAGCATCGTTTTCCTTAAAGGCAAAAGTGAATCTCAAGAAACATGTGAATATAGTAATATATCATTTTGCACTCAGATGCCAAACAGTACCATTTAGGCATTTTGCAGATAAAACATTTTTCATTATAAATTTTATTTCCAAAGAAAATATATTCCTTTATTGCCTTTGAGATCACATACTGTGTACAATTATTTGAATAAATATTTAAATGAGTTAGTTTGATTAATTTGTATAATCATTGCAAGATTATAATTTCATTTTTTTTCTTGAGATGGGATCCTATTCTGTAGCCCAGGCTGACACAGAACTCATCTTATAACCTAATCTGACTTCAAATTAATGATAACTTCATCAATTTTCATGCCTTTTGTCAGTTGGTTTGTTTTCCTTTCATGGCAAGGAGCATTTGACACCTTGGACTTACAAATGCTATGCAGGTTCTTTGACACTCAGTGTCAACAGCCCTGTTTACATTTTTAAGACATTTTTCTAGGAAAGACTAACAAAAGGTCACAAGATATAGATACAGGATGAGTACAAAACAAAAAATATGAGAACTTTAAATTGTGAATTGTTTTGCAATTTGATGGCCTTTATAAAGTCTTGGTAGCACTGTAGTAGCAGTTCTCTTAAATTTACTGAAACTGGTTCTCAGAAAATAGTACTCAATTAAAGAATCTCCACAACTTCCTGCCTGTCAACAAGATAACCAATAGAGGGACCAGGTATCATATGCAATTTGCTGTTCAGATTTATCATTTCCTGTCATGGGGCTCCTGTTTTAGCTGATGCTTGCAGATCACAAGGCAAATAGTGTAGGCCTTCATGTTCAGGTTCCAGTGAGAAGAAGGTCGTGAAGTTAACAAGGATTCTAAGGCTAGTGCCAGGGCTTAATCTGATGGTGTTGGAGTTATCGCTAGCAGGTATTGGTGTGTCTTCAGCACTTTACTCTTATCATTTCCATACCTTTAAATAGACACTTGGTCCTGATTGACACATGTCTCTACTCTTATATGAACGTTTTTTAAATTGAGCTTAGGAATTTTCAAACACTGGTTTCTTTCTTTCACATCTTTTTTGAAGTATCATCTTTAATCCCACATTCAAACCTGAGTTGGGAATTCTTTTCCATTGCTGATGCAGATTTTTTAACGTTTCAAGAACATGCTAAATGGTTACATTTTGATTGTATATCATTTCTATGCCAACACAAGATCCTTTGCTTCAGCTTGCATGAGCACTAAAGAAAAAACATGTATGCCCAGAACCATGATAAATATTGAAGCCTCAATGTTGTCATGTTATTCTTTTTTGATGAACACAAAATCTTGTAGAGAAGACACATGGGTGTTGAAGTAAAGACTTAACGTTTTTTATTCCTGTGGGGTCATCAGGGATAAATTAGCTTTACCACAAAAATACAGAACTTGTAATGTTTTTTATTTGGTGCAAGTTTCAGAGTATGCTTGGTGAAATTAAAACAAACTAAACTAAATAAGTCAAAATAAGCATGTGCTTCCTGCATCTCAAGTTAGACCCATGAAAAAGTGGGCCAGAGATGGAAGACTTCAAAATCTCATTTATCTTCGTATCTTCATATGTAGGCTTGTCTGAATAAGAGCTTTTATTAAGTACACTGACTCTTTTCGGGAACATCTTTGTTAAGATGGATAAACTAATCTCCTGAATGTAGTGCAAAGTTGTTCGAAAGAACTATAGATTTATGCTTTCCTAAAAGTTGTTGTGATGTAAATCAAACTTAAGTGCTTGTGCCTCGGAATCTTTGTGTTATTTTAAGTGAGGATGTCCCGTAAGGAGAATCACCTTTCATCAGGAAAGTTGCCCATGCTCCACTGGATGGTCCTGCATTCATGAAGATATAGGCAGTGTTAATGCGACTCAGTGGGCTGTGGAAAGAAGGCAGCAATGAAGTTGTGAGGGAGATGCAGTTCAGAGTTCTGGGAGGAAATACAGAGGGGAGGTGATGCACAGAATTCTAAAATAATGAATAAAATGAGAAGATTTCTAGATTGTCCTTCTGTCAGTGAAATAAAGAGAAGACAGGAAAAATCCAAGCAAGATGGGATGGTTTTAATCTTGGGAATTCAACCCTGAATATCCTCAATGGCTCTAAACTTCCAGGAACAGCTGTTTAGGAGCCACAAGTGAGCACACCATGACCTAACGCCTAGCCACAGGAACTGCTACTTAGAGCTGCTATTATCCCACACGGAGCCCTCTCAGAAAGCTGGCAACATCCCATGAGCACAAATAAACATCAGAGAGATGCCATTTCATAAGCAAGCATAAGCATTTGTGATCACAGTGGTAGGTCTGCTTGTCCACACTTATCTTGATGTTTATAAGAATTATTATTATAACCCTTTCTTTGCTACCCCTTTTCACAGTGACAATCATTATCAAACTACTGTCTACATGCATGAAACAGACCTAATTTGCATCATTTACTTACTTCTGGAAAAACAGTCTGTCATATCCTTTGGGATAGGGTCTAGGCACTCCACTGTGTCTAGGCTGAGAGAGTATCCTTCTATGTGAAATGGGATCCCAAAAACTGTTCTTATGCTAGGGATAAGTACTGATTTACTACAAGAGGCCCCATAGATTTACGAGACCTCCTCACTGATACCCACATTTATGGGGTCTGAATCAGTCCCATGCTGGTTTGACCAGTTACCAGTCTGGAGCCCAAGAGCTCCCCCTTGTTCAAGTCAGCTATTTCTGTGGGTTTCACCAGAGTGGCCTTGACCCCTTTGACCATCACTCCTCCTCTGCAACTGGATTCCAGTTCAGTTTAGTTTTTAGCTGTGGGTATCTGCTTCTACTTCTTCCAACAGCTGTTGGATGAAGACTCTAGGATGGTATATAAGTTAGTCTTCAATCTCATTATCAGGGGAAGGTATTTAGGGTAGCCTCTCCTTTTTTGCTTAGATGGTTAGTTGGTGTCATCCTTGTAGATCTCTGGACATTTCTCTAGTGCCTGATTTCTCTTTAAATGTATACTGGCTCTATCTTTGATGGTATCTCTTATTTTGCTCTCCTCTATTCTTCCCCCTACTCAACCTTCCTGCTCTTGTTCCATTAGTGAAACTCTAACATGTTTGTCAACAGTCCCCACCTCCTTTTAGTAGAAATGTGGGCCAGAAGAGGACTCCTAAGCAGTTACCTTTCTATGGGGTTTCACAGTTTTCTTATCTCTAATTTTGATTTATGCCTCTCACCACAGCAGGATGATGCATTAAATGCAATTCACCAGAGTATGTAAGCACTTTGTGGTGTGTGTGTGTGTGTGTGTGTGTGTGTGTGTGTGTGTGTGTGTGTGTGTGTGTACAGCTGGTTGAAGTCCATTCTTTTCTTTCACCATGTAGATTCCAAGGATAGAACTCAGTCTCTGGCTTAGAAGTACTTTACTTGCTCAAGCATCCTGTCTGCCTCAGGCTTTTTACATATGAATTAAAATGTGGACTTTAAAAATCTTGATCTTTTAAAATTTTGTTTATTACAAAATAAATGAAGGTGTAACGAGGCTGTGGCTATTTCAACCTTGTTAAGCATTTATGTGTAACGTAAAATATGTACCATAGATATATTTTATATACATACATTATATCCATATACACACATTTTATATATGTATGACATCCAATCTCATTTCAACAGGTTGTTAAAGCACATGAATTATTTCCTACTTACTTTCCGTTAATTTAAACATCCTCAGAAAATTGAAAGCTTTTCTCTCAGTAACACTTAGTTCCTTTCACCCTTTATTGCTGCTGACAATGGAAGGTTCAGATAAAATAAATTTCCCCAAATTTTAGTTTTCTGTGACCTCTGGCTACAACTTACATTCTCCTTAAGTAGAGCAAAACATCATTTCAATAGTGTATTAATAATTATTATTATAAAGAAGGCTATCCTTCTATGGTAATTTATGGAATACTGATTTATAAAATGTAAATATGTTTCTCTACCATAGAAAATTTTGCACTTATATGTGAAGATATTTTGCAAAGCTCAGACTCAATGCTTGCATGTGGTCTTGAAACAACTAGATGTTTGAATATCTTATAGTACTAAATTCCAAGATATATTAGTTTAGCAAGCTATCCCTACATTTTAAAATATTGATATGAGTAAATAAAATATCACTAACTATATATCACAGTTTTCCATTCTTTAATATTATATAGAGTTTTTATCCTACTTGCTATGAGACCCAGTCCCCTGTCCCCCTCAAGAGGGACACATGGCCCTGATCATCTGATGTCTATATTATTGCTGAGAAGAGTCTGCCAGAACACTCTGACCTGGTTATGTCAGCTCTGTCAATCATTCTTCAGCTTCAACCTGTATAGATAATAGACTAGAGTTCTAAGGTACCAGGTCCTATTTTTGCCATTGGCTGGTATGCAAAAATAACTAGTACTGTGCATTTTGACTCAATTTTAACCTTTCCATTCATTTCCATTATTGGAACCGATATACTTATACTTACTGCCTTCTAGATGAAAAAGAAAGACGAATGCAAATGGAAGAAAACATGATCCCTTAAATTTTTGTCATTAAAAGACAGCAAAACCATGTCCTCAAACAACAGGACATTTGTAGTTTCATATGAAAGCTTATCATACATCTTATTCCCTGAACATAAGGACTATTATAAGCTCATAGATAGACGGCTATTACATAGATATTAAATGTGCTTGTATTGAAATAGTTGATTGAAAAAATGACATATTTTGAAATTGTTACAACTATGCACAATTTTAGGATATGTATACATATACATATACATAAACATATACATATATATGCATATAATATATATGTATATATATTATACCCCCTTTAAAACAGTATCATCTTTTAAATATGTATATGTGCATATAATTTATCTATTATATGAAATTTTTCATACATATATTATTATGCTGATATTCATGATTTAATAAAGATTAAATTGAAGGATCAGAATGTAAAGTGAGCCACATTAGTTAGCTACAAAAGCTAGGCAGTGGTGGCACATACCTTTAATTCGGGACTCAGGAGACAAAGGCAGATAGATCTCTCTGGTTTCAGGGCCATCCAGGGCTACATGAGAATGAATAATTCTTTTTATCTGTCTGTCTATCATCTATCTATCTATCTATCCATCCATCTATCTATCATCTCAGTCTATATATATTCATTTGCTCATATTAAGTTATAATTACATTTCACTGTGGATTTACTTTATACTTTTGTTTACTATCAAGGTTGCTCATACTTCAGAAAGATATTAACTTTCTCTGAACACTGTTGGAAGACATTATTTTGGGAAACCTTTATATATTTATGACACAAACTCTTGATATACACCTAACAAAAGCTTCATAGTTTATAGACTCTGTAACAGCATGTCTTAGGTTCCCAGTTTCTTCTAGTGTGGATGGAAGCTGTCCTAACACCATATTGCCCAATATTTGATGGTGATCATCAGTGTTGAGTTTTCTCATTTGTGCTGCCTACTCATCTTTCTTATCCCTGATAACATTGTTTTGTTTCAAATCTCACTCTTGTAAATTTTTATGACTAAAAATTCAATTTGTCTAAATTTGTTTTCTTCTTCAAGAAGTATGTGAATGATGTGGTAATTTTTATTCCTATTAAGATTTTAAGATAAGACTTTAAATTAATGGGATGACTTTTCACAAAGAATGTCAAAAAGAAAGGGAAAGAAAGAAAGAAAAAAGGAAGGAATGAAGAAAAAGAAGCAGGAACAGTAAAAGAAATATTTTTATTGGCCCTTTCTTAAATCTATTTAAGGAGAAAGGACATACCATCATTCTGTTGTGATTAATGGTCTTCAGCCACATTCTGTATCAGGTAATTTTCGTGGAATGAAAATTATTCTAGGTTTATTAACCTCTGAATTTTGTATGGCTTAATCACTTAATTACTAGATTTCTTATTTGTGATAAAATTACTCTTTAGGAATACAAATTTTCAATCTCTTTAGATGGATACCAATTTTTTTTATTTTAATTAGAAAGAAGATTATTTTACATGTTAATCCCAGGTCCCTGTACAATAAAAGAACTTCTGGAGGCATCACCATCCCTGACTTCAAGCTCTATTACAGAGCCATACTCCTGAAAATAGCTTGGTATTGCCACAAAAATAGACAGATAGAACAATGGAATCGAATTGAAAACCCTGATATTAACCCACACACCTATGAACACCTGATTTTTGACAAAGAAGCTAAAACTATACAATGGAAAAAAGAAAGCATCTTCAACAAATGGTGCTGGCCCTACCCTCCTTCGGGAACAGGGGGGTACAGGGGGTGGGGGGTGGGTGGGGGGCTAGGGAGTATCAGAGGGAGAGGGAGAATAGATTGACATGTGAAGCAAGCTTGTTCCCAATTTGAGCTAATAACAAAATTTAAAATTAAAAATTTTAATACCTAAAAAATACAGATATTTTAACTGGTAGAATTTTCATTTTTTAAAATTAAATTAGAAACAATCTTGTTTTATGTATCAATCCCAGTTAACTTTCCCTCCCATTCTCTCCTGCCCCCTGTGGACTCACATCGAATTCCTCTTCTGCGCCATAGAAATGGTGGGGCCTTCTATGAGGGATCGTGAAAGTCTCTCAAATCATTTAGGGCAGGTCCTCGGCCCTTCCTCATGCGTCTACTCAGAGAGACTATCCCTCTATGGGAATGGACTCCCAGTGCCCTTTCGCACACTAGGTATAAATGCTGTTCCACTGCCAGGGACCCCATAGACTGTCCAGACCTCCTAACTGACGCCCACAATCAGGGGCCTGGTTCTGTCCTATACTGGTTTCCAAGCTCTCAGTCTCGGGTCAGTGAGCTCCCCCTTGTTCAAGTCAGCTGTTTCTGTGGGTTTCCCCAACATGGTCTTGATCCCTTTGCTCCTCATTCCTCCCTTTCTACAACTAGATTCCAGGATTTTGGCTCAGTGCTCAGCTACGAAATTGCTGGATCTTGTGGTAGACTAGATCCCAACCTTTTGAATGAAACAAGTTATTTATGTCTAATGTTTTTCTGTTAAGTGTAGGTGGAGTTTTCCTGTGCTTGCAGCCACTCCCAAATAATCATTCAGAAACTTAATATTAATTGTAAATGTGCAGCCAATACCTTAGGCTTGTTACTTACTAATTCTTACATTAAAATTAATGCATATTTCTTATCTATGCTTTGCCACATGGCTCATACTTTTATTTTTTCCATAAAAATTGTTTTCCGCCTGGCGTTGGTGGCCTACGCCTTTAATCCCAGCACTCAGGAGGCAGAGGCAGGCAGATATCTGTGAGTTCGAGGCCAGCCTGGTTTCCAGAGCCAGTGCCAGGATAGGTTCCAAAACTACACAGAGAAACCCTGTCTGGAAAAACAAAAAAAAAAATGTTTTACTTTGAAGGACATATAAATGAACGCACAACTGTCTAGTAGCCTGTTATGGTTCCTTTAAAAATACAGATATTTTCTCCGTAACTTCTCCAGCATAGATTGTCATTGGTGTGTTTGATTTTAGCCATTCTGGCCAGTGTAAGATGGTATCTCAGAGTTGTTTTGAGTTGCATTTCTCTGATGGCTAAGGATTTTGAACACTTTTTTAAGTGTCCTTCAGCTGCTTTAGATTCCACTGTTGAGAATTCTCTGTTTAGTTCTGTTCCCAAATTTTTAATTGGATTCTTTATTGTTTTGGTGGGTAGCTTCTTGAGTTCATTGTATATTTTGGAAATCAGCCCTCTGTCAGACGTGGGGTTAGTGAAGATATTTTCCCATTCTGTGGGCTGCGGTTTAGTCTAGTTGACTGTGTCCTTTGGCCTTACAGAAGCTTCTCAGTTTCAGGTGGTCCCATTTATTAATGGTAGATCTCAGTGCCTGTGCTACTGGTGTTTTCTTTAAGTGGTCACCTGTATCAATTATTTCAAGGGTACCTCCCACTTTCTCTTCTAAGAGTTTCAGTGTGGCTGGATTTATGTTAAGATCTTTAATCCATTTTTACTTAAGTTTTGTGCATGGCGATAGATATGGATCTGTCTGTAGTCTTCTACATACCCGCATCCAGTTAGGCCAGCACCATTTGCTGAAGATGCTTTTCTTTTTCCATTGTATAATTTTAGCTTCTTTGTCAAAAATTGGCTGTTTGTTGGTGTGTGGGTTAATATCAGGGTTTTCAATTTGATTCCATTGGTCTACCTGTCTACTTTTGTGCCAGTACCAAGCTGTTTTCAGGATTATGGCTCTATAATAGAGCTGGGAGTCAGGGATAGTGATGATTCTGGAATTTCTTTTATTATACAGGGCTATTTTGGTAATCCTGGGTCTTTTATTTTTCCATATAATGTTGAATATTATTCTTTCAAGGTTTGTAAAGAATTGTGTTGGGATTTTGATGAGGATTGCATTGAGTCTATTGATTGCTTTTGGCTTTTTACTATTTGATCATACCTTTCCAAGATCATAGGAGATCTTTCCATTTTTTGGTATCCTTCTTAAATTTAATTCCTTAATGACTCAAAGTTCTTGTTATATAGTTCTTTTCTTTTTTACTCATTTGGTTAGTGTTACCCCATGATATCATATATAGTTTGGGGCTATTATAAATGGTGCTGTTTCTCTGATTTCTCTCTCAGCCCATTTATCATCTGTATATAGTAGTCCTACTGATTTTTTTTAGTTAATCTTGCAAGCTGACACTTTGCTGAAGGTGTTTATCAGCTGTAGGAGTTCCCTGGTAGAGTTTTTAAGGTCACTTATATAAACTATCATACCATCTGCAAATAGTGAAATTTTGACTTCTTCCTTTCCAAATTCTACCACTTTGATCTCCTTTTGTTGTCTTATTGGCGATTTTTTTTTTTTAACTTCCCTGTGCTGATGGTGGATTTGCTAACTTTCCTTTAGGTATTGGTGAGAACTCTTGATAAATGTTAAGAATAGATAAATGAAGACTAAAAATTTGAATTAAAATGTCTTTCTACTACTTAAGACTTATTATATAGCTATATGTTACCCCAGACCATGTAAACTGTCTGGTGGCTCTTTACTTATATGTCTATCTATCTATCTATCTATCTATCTATCTATCTATCTATCTATCTTCTCTCTTTTTATCTATCATCTATCTATCATCTACTTATTCATTCTGACATAAAAACAAGGCCATACAGAGTTAAAAAACATCCCTCGATCACCACAGAACAATGCCCTTATCTCTTCTCTTGATATAATTTTGAGCATGCCGCTTTAATTTTTGCCTTCACCTCACATCCACATTCCAGGCATCAGAGAGAGAAAATGGCAGGAAGTGCAAAATGGGTCTTCCTTCCAACTGAGTGAACTTCTATTAAAGAGATTTCCTTGGAGCTACAGTTTATGCTTCATTGGTTACACCTACTGCAAGGGAACTTGGAAAATGTAGTTTTAAGTTTGACAAATTGCCATTTGAAGGAAATCAGTGTTCAGTTGGCTAAGGAAAACTGAGAGAATGTATTTGAAGATGTTCCTACTAAGATTGCTTCCCGCAAGTAGTGAATCTTTCTTTTCACTCCAGTTGTATCTTTACTGTCCCAGTTTGTCTCCTATATAGCACATGGATGGAGTTTACATAATTGTTTAATTTTTTGCTAATACATTCATATTTATTGTGATTTGATCTATGTCTGAAATATTATTTAATATTTCTTTTTCTTTATTCTTACTGAGAAGCTTTAAAACTCAAAAAGGCATGCTTATCAGGAAATAAATTTAACCACAGTCATTATATCCTTATAATGATGATGTTCAAAAAGACTGAATACATGGGCTCACAACTTTTTGAGTCTTTTCTTTAATAGCATGATTTTTATCAACCAGGAAGCTGTTTCTGAAGTATTTATCATCTAAAGAAAATGCATGTTTTCTTTTATTGTTTGAAAACTTCATACATGCATGATGTGTCTTGACAAATCCCTCCAAGGTTTTCTTCCATATATTCCCTTCCTCTTCATTATTCCTTCACAATTTCATGTGTTATTCATTTCTTATCCATACACTAAATACACTTAATGCTGCCGTTATGTGCATGTGTATAAGGCCATCTATAGATTATGAGCAACTTCTCAGGATAGATTATGAGCAACTTCTCAGGAGCTGGATCCTTCAAACAACTGGCCCTCCCTCAGTGGCCATCAGCTGAAAATAGCACTTTAGATAGACCTGGGACTCATGATCATCTGTGTTTACTGTGTTGTTATTTTGTCTTACTTGATCTTGTACAGATTTTGTGCGTGTTGTCACAAGTGCTCTAAGCTTGTATGTGCAAATGCCCTGTTGTGTTCAGCAAGCACTGTTTTAAGGTAGTCATCTACTGTCTTTTGTTCTTAACATTTCTCCACCCTCTATTTCTTGATGATCCCCGAGCCTTAGGGTGTGTGTGTGTGTGGGTGTGTGTGTGTGTGGGTGTGTGTGTGTGTGGGTGTGTGTGTTTGTGTGTGTGTGTGTGTATGTTATAGATGTACAATGTTGCAGTCCCTTCTCTGATTTCTAGGCAGTTTTCCTCTGTTAACAACTCATTTCCCATTCCTTCATATCCAATTTCTGTTCTTTCAACTACCCCCACAAAAACAAAACAAAATTAAGAAAAAAGAAAGAAAAAGGAACAAATCCTTCATGGAAACTGTAATGTGAAACAGTGAGTCATTCAACAAACCATTTTATCCATATATATATATATATATATATATATATATGGATAAATATATATATATATAATCACATATTTATTGCAAAGTCATTGGTCTGCTTCAAGGACTGTGTTTTCTGCTATAATATCAATGCCAGCCCCTCACTGGGACTCCTCTTAGATATCCTGTTGCTGCCCTGTGTCATGGATATCCTACATTGGATCTGCAGGACCAACCCTTTACTTGTTCTTGCACGTCACTGATAGAGTGGCTGTTGGTGTGAACCAACTAATAACCCTGATTCTGGGACTGGAGAGCTGCAGGATTTTTCAGCCAGCCAGGATTTGTTCCCCTCACCCTCTTTTCACCACAAGGTGAGATCTTCAGCATGTCACTCCTTGCAACAATGAGTAAGTGGCAGGGCTTGCACATTCTCAGGGTTGGCTCTCCCACACCTACACCTTCATGGCCAGCTGTACTGTGTAGCCCAAGTGAGGTTCAGGGTAAACTTTCCCTAGTATTGCACCTGTAATGAAGATGACTAGCTCCCTTGTCCACTACGGGTGGCAGGCTAAGCAGGGAAAGGCGTCTTTCACTTACCTCATCACCACAGGGTAGACAAGTGGATGTTGTCGGCTATCCCATTCTCACATCCCCACAGCCAACTCACCCAAATATCTTCCAACAGTGTCAGCTCTATTGTGCTGCCCAGGCAGGTGAGGAGCAGAACACACTTTCTTGAGTGCTCCATCTGGTGAGTGGAAGGGTTAGCTCCCTTGTCTGTCATAGGCAGTGAGGGGTGAGAGGTAAGGGGTGGCATCTCTCCCTGGGCCACACTACTGCATGACAGATGAGTAGGGGGGACAGCTGTCCTACACTCACAGCTTTGTTACTGGCTTACCCACATTTCTGCCAACAGGGTAGCTCTAGTGTGCTGGCCAGGTGAGGTACTTCAGAGTACTTCAGTCTATGAGGGACAGAACCATTTGTCCCCAGTTTTGCAGCCAGTGCGGAGGCAGGTCTAACTCTGTACAAAGATATCTTCTTGGCCTTGGGTGGTATCAGGAGCCATGGATATCAACATAGACCATGGCAGCATCAGAGTCATGAACTCAGACCTGGGCCCTGGCAGCAGCCCAGACACAGATGTCATCATGGCCTGGGATGGCAGTCAAGCCACCCATGTCATCCCCCTCTTTACTGTTTCACCTCTTCAGATATAACTCTGTCCAGAGGACATGGATCATTTTTTCTCTCTTTTTCTCTCTCCCATGCCACACCTGAGGGTGTGAGTAGATCTTTTTGTCTCAGTCTGACATGGCACTGGCTGGACTTCCAAAAAATATATTTTTGGAATGCTTTTTTATTAAGATGGAGGTATGTTGTTGTCTATAGGTATAACCATAAGTTATTAGGCCATCAGTTTAATACTCTGTCCATTTATCAGAACAATAGTATTGGACCTTATGAGCTACCTAGGACAGATTCTGGGCTCTATTAACAGTGCTAAAACTGCCTCAAATTCAATAAAAATGGGTTGCTCACTCCAACAACTATTGTGTTGCTAATGTACCAGTAGGCATTCCTTGCCAGGATGGTCACTACTGTAGCTGGCAGTAAGGTACAGAAAGCAAAAATGGAAGGAAGTTCAAAATGATCTTTCCAACTACTATGTAAAACTATTGCTGACTTTTCCCTGGTTGTATACATAGTACCTTTTACCACTATGAAAATTGGTGGTACAGAAAAAGCTTCCAAGTTGGTACCAGCTAGATTTTCAATGTTTTATGACTAAATTATGAATGAAAATGAATTCATAATTTAGGTTTAGGGATCAACTTCAGAACCTTGTGTCACCTTAATGTGATACATTTACACTTTGAACTTATCTTTAAAATATTATGAAATATTGACAAACTGTCACATTGATTCCTAAAGAAGTAAGAACCAGTTAATTCCAGTTGTGGTTAAGACTATTTTAACTTGAGGATTGAAGTAATAGGGATGCCTAGTAGCCACTGTAATCTTGAAGTACGAGGCTGGAAGAGTTCTTTTGGCTGCAGGAATAAACACTGAATTGTACTTACCCTAAAGAAGAAGGATTAACTGAATAAAAAAGGTGATGCAAGGTGTAAGTGTAATATAGATGATCTTATTGAATTCCACGTGTAAGAGAACATCAGAGTGTTAGCATAACATGCAATTCATGCACAGGCAGATTGTGGTTGTTATTTGGTTCCATTGTTTACCTTTGTCTTTTCTATGCATTCCAGGCTTGATTTTTAAATTTATTTTATTTCTTCCTTCTTGCATCTAGGGCCACTTGATCACTCTTCTCATCTGTATCCCATGATTACACCAGTTTTTATTTTACTCCTGGCAAAGTTGAGTGTGCCTGAAACCACCTGCTGAAAAATTGTCAACTAAATTCTGTTGTTGTGTAGTCACACTTCTCAGAAAGACTCTTGCACTAGATCACAAGCCTAGTTTTATTTTCGGTTTTGCCAGAAAGGGATCATTTTTCTTTATCAGACTTACAACATTAACCAGCTCAAGCCAGAGTTTAGGGGAAACTGTTGGGTACATATAACCATGAGGTTAATCACTAGTCCTTCTGGAGGGCTGCTTGATATATAGTGTGTTTTCACGAATGTCTTATACCAGGATGTTGAGAGTTTCACATTAGTTTAAAAATTTCTCATATATGCATATGCTACTCTCAGTCAGTGTCATATTGATGCTCATTACTCACTTGAAAGCAACCAGCTTTTTATTTATAATTATACAGCACAGTGATGTATATGAAACTGACAGCTTTTTCTTTTATGTTGTTTATATATACTTTAAAACTCTTTGAAATTTACAAAAATACTACAAAGACACTGCAGAATTCATGTGTGCCCCACAGCCAACTAGTTACAGGATTAACTTTATTAGTGTGATACATTTGTCACAATTAAGGATTCAATACCTTATGTTAATTTGATATAAAGCCTGCAATTTATTTAGGTTTCATTTTGTCCTACTTTCCTTTTTGCAGCACTCAGATCACAGCCAAAATATCATTTTATATTTTGGAGTCATATCTTTTCACACTCCTAGGCATGGTTTTCTTTCTCTTCCTCTTTATTTTTTCCTTTTAGTATCTAAATTGCTTTTTTTGTTGATGTGTTTTGAAATTCATATTGGTAAAGATTCTGAAAAGATTTTGTAAGTTGAGGTTTAAATAATCTACAAGTAAATAAAATAATAAAAATGCTTACACACATGAAACCATTGTTTTGATGTATAAAGATATCTAATTCCCTACAATACTATTATTCCCATTGCAATTGTTTTACTTAGTATATCTACTTAAAATGTTTACTGATGAAATAAATCATCATACATTTGGCATGTATTTAATTAAACATTAAAAACTACAAGTCACATTTGTTTAAAGTTCTTTTATAATTTTAAATTTAATTATCTGAAAATTATCAATCATGTTATTAGTCCACACTTGAAATTGCATGCCTGTCAGGGTAATTATTAATGTCAGCCCATTTACTGGCTCATTTACTCTGGATATGCACGATTATGTGTGACATTTAAAAAAGAACACTGTTTTCACCAGGATACAATCTATCAGAAGATCAACAAAAGACCTATTTCTTACTATTTTCCTGACTAAATTCATAGACTGAGAGGAACCAGATGGTAATGGAAAATACACCAGTGGTAGTCTATTTAATTAGTATCTTAAATTGCTTTTCTTTCTACTCCAGAAGAATTTATATTTTATTTCTTTTATTACAGAAAGCAAGAAAATGTAATCCCTTACATTTTATGATATTTCTACATTCATTTCTCATTTGAATTTCACATATATTCTGTAATATAAGCAAAGAAAATGTAAGCTCACCAGGACTCACTCACCTTTGAACACAGTAGAAGCTGATTCATATTAATATGTATATTTGGTTGGCTCATTTAATCACATTTATAAAACACAGAGCCTCTATTTCTTTTCCCTGCAAACTCTATTCATTCTTTTCCCCTCAAATGCTGGAAAATATGTGATTTGAAACAGCCATTGGGCAGGAATGCAAAGTTCATATTGACATATACTTAGTATTTGATAAACTCTTCTGGTTTTGCACTCCATTTGGTTCTCATGTTGTTATTCATATATTTTACTGGATATATTCATGGCATTTGCTTCATTTTTTTTCATTGTGATGAAATAATCTGACAAATGCAACTTTATGGAAGAAATGGATAATTTGACTCCTAATTCTAGGTTACAGAACTTCCTTCATGGGGAAGTCAAGGCCTGAACTTGAAAACTTAAAGGAACTAGTCTTTTCCACAATTAAACAGAGAGAAAATGAGTTCACCCATGTATTTGTGCTCAGACCACTCTCTGCAATTATACAGTCCAGGACCAAAGCCCTGGAAATCATGCTACCCACTCTGGTCTGGGTTTTCCTACATAAACTAACAGCATCAAGACAATCTGCAATGGACATATCTGCAGGCCAACTTAATCTACACAATCCTTCATTGGGATTGTGTAGTGATTCAAAACTGAGTCAAGATGACATTAATACATGGCCATCACACTGAGTTAAACAATTTCTAATGTTCTCTTCTGTTTTGAATGTAATGGTTTTACTGCTGGCTTTAAATATTGTACACAATTAAATAAGCAAATAAATAAGAGAAACCATAAATCCATCAATCACTGGACAAAATATCATCAAAAAGTGATTATTGTCATGAGAACAATAAAATATAGATATATCAGAAAGTAACATATTATGTTGCCTCTGAGGTAGAAAACAAGTTAAGATTCACACGAGAAAGGACCAAACAGGAGAAGAGTCAAAGAATCAAGGTTACAGTCAAGATGAACATTCAGTTCAGTGTTCTAGAGCTTTGAAGAAGTTTTGGACAATGACCATATTTCCAAGAAATATACGAATATACTATACTGAGTAAGATTAGAATTCTTCTGAAGTAATTGAATGCAAAATTCATTGGTTTCTGAATACCAAAGAATTTGTAATTCCTATATAAAATACCTACAAAGGAAGCATCCACATCATCTAAAATTATGTACATTCCTTCATTAGATTGTAACTGAGATTTCTGTTTTCCAAGTATTTTTGAAGGTTTTGGTAGTAGCTTTTCATTCACAATTTTCTACTGCTTTCCTATAGAGGATCCCCATTGTCTTCCAAGGAGACCTAATGGGCTCCTAGCCCAGAGAAAAATCTCTTGCATGTTTTAAGAATCTCAAGTCCCGGGGAATGCTGAGAAAATCCCTTGGCTGAAAGTTGTTACACAGAACACTAAGGTGTACAACTCTTCTCATCATGAGTTTGTCAGTGAAATGGACTCACACATTTTCCTCTCCATTATGTTTATCTTGAAGAGTTCAAATAATCTAATTGTTGTTATAATGCCAATTTGCCACAAATTAGAATCACCTAAGCCATAAGCCTCAACTGAAGACTTGCCCTGATTGATTCATAGTAAGAACAAGCCCATGTATGATCAGCACCTTCTAGTAGTGGTCCAGACAAAAAACAGGACACCACAGAAGGAAGATGCTTGTCTGGCCTTCTTTCGTGTTGATGTGTTGCTTTATCATGTTGTTGTTGCAGTTCCTGTTTTCTTTCCCTGATATTACAGCCCGAATTTCCAGGATTCCACTGTTGACTAAACACAAATGCTCTCCAAGAAACTAACAGATTTTAAACACCAAACTGGGACTGCAGAGGTATACAGTCTCTTAAGAGTAAGCAATTACTTTGCTGTAGGCCTCCCCAATGTGATGCAGACACTGTGGGACCACTTCTACTGCTGAAACCTCAGCTTCAAGGACTAAACTACTGCTGGATGCTCAGCCTCTCAGGTGTGAGATAATGTTATGTTAATGTAGTCTTTATTATAATTTAATAAATGATATAATATTTGTAAGATAACCATAAAGTTCATAATAAATTAAAACATCTTTTTCCATTTGCCATTAACCCAGACTGGCAAGGGGAATACAACATAAAGCAGAAGAATCTGATGACTGACTCCAACTTAATGCCAAAGGAGAAACTCTAAATTCACTTGTATGTTTATTGGACTTATGAAAAATCTATAGAAATCTAGTAGTGACTAATAAGCTCTTTTAATTAGATATGAACTTGGGATTTTGCTGAATTAAATTTAAGCATTTAAATCAAGGTCTCCTCATATTATTTTGTAGAAGAAGGAAAATACTTCATTTTTAATATTGTTGGCCTTTTATTCTTGAAGAAAACTTTAATATATAGGTTGGAGAAAAGTAGATCCTAAGCAACATCTGGGGGTAAAGTTAATATTTTTCAATAGTGACATCCTTCTCATTGTTATGAAGCAGACATCAGTGCATTGAGTAGATCATTGATATTCTGGTGACAACATAAATATTAACTGTTCATGCCTACTTAATTTGAAGGGTTTAAAAATACTATAATGGAATAATAGCTTCCTCATGCTATATGATGTGATGGGTATAGCTAGTGTAATTGACTTATGTACAAATAGTTGTACATATAGTTCATATTCTTGGCTATGTCAAAGATTTTAAATAGTATATTGATCAGATGGATAAACTTTCTTTAGATATGCAAATGATTTGCTCATAATCCCTTCATGATTTCAAAGATGGACTTTGTGATAAAGTGTAAGTAAAAATTTCAGATAGATTTGGCTGCATATTTAGCTACTAGCCAATATTTAAGTGTTACAATGTAAAATATTAACATGGAAAATACCTCACAGAGAGAAATGGTAATATATCTTGCTAACAGATACTGAAAACTATTCATATATTTTCAACAGCCTTAGGCCCTGTAAAAGAAAGAGATAGAAGTGCTGAGAATAATGAGTGGAGAATATCCTGTTGCCCACAGACTACCATTTTTCAAATGCAAAATCTGCATGAGCTATTCTATCTTGTGTCATGAGCTCACACATCTAACAGTGAAGGCAGGCAAAAGTTCCTGAGGTTTGAAGGGACACTGGGAATGATGCAATGGTGTTTTACATTGGTTCAGTGACCTCCTTTTAAGAACCATGGTCTGCAGGAAAGAGACACAGAGGCCAGTAGCCCTTCTGCACTGCAATGTCATGCCAAAACTCTGCAGGTTAGCCACTGCAACTAAGTTTAATTTGGATTTAGTATAGAATTACATTCAAGTAATTTAATTCTCAGTCCTTCTTAATTCACTACCCTATTTGTTAATAGTTAAATACAATTCACTAAATATACATTTTAAAAAACAAATTAGTAAAATTTCTTAGCATTAGTTTCTTTATTCATTTATCTTACATCGTTTCAGAAGACAATTGACAGAATTTGAGGAATAAAAATATAATAAGTAAGAATAAGAATATCTACTCAGATCTTACTGGGTTAGACCATATTTTAAAATATTAAAACACAGTATTTAATGAATGTTTATTAGCTTTCTGTATATTTTGAGCCATATTATATATTTTTTAATTTATGCTGTTTACATACTAATACTAATAAAGGTGAAACCACAAGGTAAAATTTTAATGTATTTTCCCTTCTCTATCTGCGGTATTGAGTATTGAACCTTCGACCTTGTGCATGCTTACTGAATTATATTCTCGCTATCTCCTTACATTTTATTCATCTCATCAAAGTTTCCCTGTTGGTCTTGAAATCATTCTGTGGATCCAGGCTTTGAACTCACAACTATCCTGCCCTAATCTCCTTAATTTTTCAAACAGACCTGCATCACCAGGATCTGATAAATGTTTTCTGTAAATCAACCTCCTAAAACAAGATTTGTTTAAGTATAAAATGTAATATATTTTTATAAATTATATTATATTCATGCCTATTGATATTATCCAAGTGTGTATTTTATCATTAATTGATTGTTAATGTTAAAATTCCTTAAGGAATTGAGCTACATAGAATTTAATGTTTTGCAGAATGAATAATCATTATTCTAATCATCATTAGCCTTTGTTTGATCAATAATGAACTTAAATGTTTATTTTGTGTAACAGTCATTTTTATTTCCTTTCCTCAGATGGCGCTTAGTGTTTCATTATTAGTTGTGATGGATAATATATTTTTGATAACATCTTTGCGGCTCTCTTTTTCATTTCCCTGTGAAGATAGATGTGTAGCCTTTGTTTTTCATCCTGACAATTATCATCCCTTGATGAGAAAATAAACACAAATATTTGTGAGATCCTTTCTATAGTTAATTGGCACCAAAAATCAAGCCAAGATTTTCAGTATTAAAAATTAATAATTACCCTTTAATTCTTTTGCAGAATTTGGGAACTCAGGCAAGTCTCATCATTTGTTCCAAAGACTTCCCTAATCATATAATTTTTACCTTTTAATTTCGGCTTAGTTTTTTGTACTTACTTTTAAAGTTCTCTGTTCCTCTTTTTCTCTTTTGCTCTGTCTCTCTATGTTTGTCTCTGTCTATATCTCTGTCTCTATCTGTCTGTATATTTGTCTCTCTCTTTCTTGGGGGGTGGTTATGTGCTATTTGTAATATTATTGTATTTCTTCATTACTCCAGAAATAGTTTGGCTGAAATGAAACTGAATAGTAGCACATGTTTTCAGATATCCTATGAGGTCTATTATTCTATTATTTTAGTTTTTAAGGACAAAGCTCTCTTACTTCTTATGTATTACATTGTATTACAATATCCTCCTTTTTATTATAGCACCAAACAATGACTTTCAGTTAATTTCAAAGCACTTACTAGTTGGTAAAATGCTTGTATGTGTTGCATTAAATAGAGAGATCTCGAAAGAGGCAACACAAATAATTGAGAAATACTTAAAGAAATGTTCAATATCCTTAGTCATCAAAGAATTGCAAATCAGAACTTATTTGAGATTTCATCTTTATCCAATCAGTATAGTATGATGGTAGTGATGATGTGGGGTCAGGGGAACATTCATTCATTGTTTGTGGGAGTGAAAATTTTGTAGCCCCACTGTGGTAATTAGGGTGGTGGTTCCTTGGGAAGATGGGAATAGATCTTCCTGAAGACCCAGAAATACCACTCTTGGGCATATACCCAAGGGACTTTATACCCAACTACAGAAAAACTAGCTCAATCATGTTCATTGCTACTCTATTCATAATAGCCAAAACCTGTAAACAGCCTGGATGTCCATCAACAGATGAATGGATAAGGAAAATGTGATTCATTTACACAATAGAGTATTGCTCTACTGTTTTAAAAATCATGAAATCGACAGGTAAATAGGTAGGGGTAGAAAAAAAGTCATCCTGAATGAAATAAACCAGACCCCAAAAGATTGTATAATGGGGGAAGTACTTCTGTGTATGTTTATCTTATTGATTGTTTAATTAAATTCTGTTTGGCCAATGAAACAGCAAGTTAGACAGGACTAGTAGTCAAAGAGTATTCTGGGAAATGTAGTAGAGAAGTGGTGATCCAGGTCAGAAGTGACATAGCAAGGAGACTGATATTTGAGCAAGAAGAAACAGGGAGTTCTGTCTTTTCCCCCTTCCTCCTCCAGCGGCAGGATGTGAGCCACCGGCAACGCCAATAAGGCGCCTATAAGATAAGTCTTATAAAATATATAGATTTATGATAATTAAGACTGAGCTAGCAGATGAGAAGTCCTAGTCATTGGCCAAGCACGTGGCAGGCAGAACTCAGCAGGTGGCAGAGACTGCCCACGTGGCGGTAGGGCTCAGGCGGCTTATGGCGGAAAGATTTATCATAACAATTGTATGTTTCACTTACATGTGGATATTTGTTATTAAGTCTTTTATAAGCAAGTTATAATCCATAGAATAACAGAGGTTATGTAAAGAGTAAGGGAATACAATGAAGGGGAAATAGAATAGTTATTCATGGATGGGGTGAGGAGAATTGGAATAGGAGGATCAAATTGAGAGGGTAAAGGAAGAGGAGTTTAAAGGAGAGACTATCGATGGGAGAGGCAATATCAAGGACCATTTGAGAGGTAGTATGGAACCTACTATGGAGAGAATATATACATATATACACACATACACACATACATATATACATATATATATATGAGTCACTAAATATCTAGAGAGACAAAATACAAATTAGACATCTCTTGCCAATGAATGAAACCTCCAGAAATCTCCAGTTCCAGGAATGGGTTATATCTAAATGACCTATTGAACAAATGTTCACCCATGTAACCCCTCCAGAAACACAAACTATTTCAAAGACTATTGGTCATTCTCCAAATCTAATAAGAAGGTTCTATTGCTGAAAAACAAAACCCACATAACTAACTTGACACTGAGAAGTTGAACTGACATCTAACTAGTGTCTTCACCCCAACTAACTAGTGTTCACGGTACTGGAAGGAACTCGGCCATTACCAGAGAAGAAAGGTAAACACTGTTGCAGCTGTAAACCTTTTGATTTACTACTGTAACCTGCCTGCAAGTTATGGGCTGGTGCAACAGTCATGCCAAAGTTGTGAAAGTAACCAATCACTGTCTGATTGGTTTTAAGGCATACTCCATAAGATGGAGCTTATGCATGACACTTTTTGGGTGGCCAAGAATGCAAGACTAGATAGGGTATGGACCTAGGGAAAATAAATATTATAATTCTGCTAAAGGAACATAGTAATAAAATGGTTCCTAAAAACATTCTGCTATACTTATAGAATAGTGCTCTGCAAAACATTCATTGGTGAAGCTTCCTCCTGCAGTATATGGGAACAAATGCAGACACCCAGAAATGAACAATGTGCACAAATTCAGAGACCTGGAAAGTCAGTAATAATTAGGATGTCCCCATCAAATCATTTCCATTAGGGCTCAGGGGACTCTGTCAAAGAGGAGGCAAAAAGGGCGTAAGACCCAGTTGGGATGGATGACATGAGGAAATAGTGTCTTCAAGACACAGTAGACCTGATGGACTTATGAACTCACAAAGACTGTGGTAGCATGTACTGGGTTTACCGAGTTCTAAGACAAATGGTATCTCAGTGCTGAGAGAGAAAGTAGACCTAGTCTACTTTCTATCCTACTTGGGTATAAGAGTTGTGGATAAGAAGAAATGGACAATAAATATACACTGGACAGAAACAATTAGTAAATAAATCTAATGCATATAAATACATTTGTACACATATTTGTCAGTGCTGGAGGCTGATTGAGACTTGTAGCAATACCAGTCAGGAGGTTGGGTCATGTGTTAATTAAGGCACTATTTGAATTCTCAATACTTACCATTTACTGACCTACATCTATCTTGAAGGAAATCTAGACAATTTAATTCATATATATCCCAGAAGGATAAACAGGACTAACATAAATGAATGGGTCTTCCCTCTGTGCCTGTTCTTTAGAATTAGCCTCAGCTTTATCTTTGTTAGTGACAAGTGCAGTGTATCTCAGTTATTGTCTTCTGTTTATACCATCGTTGTCCCTTCTGGAGGCATCTGTCATACTGTATTCAGTTCACTGTGCATTCTGCTAATGCTCTGAGCTAGCTGTAGGGTATCTGCTTAGGAATGACTAGAGGTAGTCCCAGTAGGGACCAGTGACAGCAAAGAGAATAAGCAAAACGACCCACAGAGGTACAGGCTTCCAACAATTCTGCAGAAGTGTGAAGAATTACAGTAGGAAATAAAGCACCTCATGCTGAGACTGGCTCCAAGCCTCCCCAGAGAACCTTCCACTTAGACAATCTCTTTCATCCTGGGAACACAGTGTTCTATCTGAGGGAGTTTAAGTTTCATATTAACAAATTGGCTTAATTATTTTTAGCCAAACTGTTAACTACCTGCAGCGACTTTAGGTAGAGCGCCAAACAAGTTTTCGTTTTTCTTTTAGGATGAAATTGCACAAAGCTGTTGAAACCAAAATTGAGTTTTCACTGGTAAGAGGCATGGGTACCTGTCTTTGAGAGAGGTTGCAGCCAGGTAGGGAGCTTACAGGCAACCCCTGATTCTAGGAAAAGAAGGAAGAAATGTCAGCTTGCTCACAGTGATAGCTTTGTTGACTGTGAAAGATCTTTTGCCATTACCTTGTTTAAATTTCTAATGTGGTATTCATCAAACAAAAGCATTGAGGTATGCTAATTGAGATGTGTTCTGCCAAACTCCTCAGAGCATATAGATATGAATATTTTATTACAAACATCCAGAGCAAAAAAAAAATCAATCTGGCAGTTTTCATTTTTTTCCATTGGCTAGGATGATTTTCGTTTACAACGTAGTTTCTTTTACAATGAAAGCATGTCTGCTCTCCAATATTACTAGCCTAATTGACAAAATATTGGAGAGTCTTAGAATTCTAAAATATTTCACCCATGATTATTGACTAGCAGTTCATAAACATAGTCATCACCTTTTTGTAGCACCAATGCAAAGAGAAAGTCTGGAGACTCAACCCAATTTTGTCATCATCATCATCACGTTTCATGTAGAATATGACTTTGCTCTGCTATTGTAACTGTGGACAGATTTCAAGTTACTTCCTTCTATTGTTCTATAGTATATAATGATGATTTATTTGTCTTCTATGGAAAATGATAATTTCCATTAAACAGAGTTTAGATGAAATTCCTCCATCTGTTTTCAAATTGGGACAGAAGATTCTGGGAGAATTCGGGGTTGCTACCTGACAGATGCATTTTGTTCACTAAGATGACTTCCATGGCTAAAATCTGACTGAACTTTAGCTGGCTCTATTCCAAATTTGTTTCTTAAATCAATTTCCTTAGAAAATTTGCAATTTTCTCTATTTCATAGAGATGTTAATTTTTCTATAGTCTCATCATTTTTAAAATCTAGGATAGTCTTTATCACGGACTAGAATTCTCTCCTTTGGAAAGTGAGAATCAAGAAAGACAGCTATCTCCTAGTTTCTGGAAGGGTAGAAGCCTAACTTTTATAATTGATGTGTTTTCAGTGTCAATAAGCAATGACAGGTGGACTAATAGTAGACCAGCCTTACCCATACCTTCCTCTAGTATTTTTCCATTAGCTTGCCCAGCTTTTAAAGTTTTCTTATTTGGTGGTCTGGTGCCTATTAAGCTAAAATTTGTAAATATAGTAGTTTTGAATAAATTCTTCTCTCCAGTTAC
Source organism: Cricetulus griseus (assembly GCF_003668045.3). NCBI lineage: Eukaryota > Metazoa > Chordata > Mammalia > Rodentia > Cricetidae > Cricetulus > Cricetulus griseus. The sequence goes on along the minus strand of NW_023276807.1, from coordinate 239,392,361 downwards.
TCCATTTGCTACCATAATTCTGTTGCTTGGTAAATTTTTACTATTTGGATTATGAGAGACAGATTATAAATAAGCAATAAAAGATACTTGCTGTTTGCCTGACTTTGCATTTGAGAAGAAAGATTACAAATAACTTTTACACTATTGGATAATCGTAGTGAAAGAATAGCAGGTATATTACCTTTGTTCCTTAAGACTTAATTCTTCTATTGTGTGTAATACTTTGAGGAGAATTGGTATTAGCTGTACTTTGAATTTCTGGTAGAATTCTGCACTGAAGCCATCTGGCCCTGGGCTTTTTTTGGTTGGGAAACTTCTAATGCTTCAATTTCATTAGAGGTTATAAGTCTATTTAAGTTGCTTACCTGTTCTTGATTTAATTTTGGTAAGTGAAATTTGTCCTGAAAATTGTCAATTTCCTTTAGATTTTCAAATTTTGAGGAATATAGGTTTTCAAAGTATGACCTGATGATTTTCTGAATTTCCTCTGTGTTTGTTGTTATGTCCCCCTTTTCATTCCTGATTTTATTAATTTGCATGTTCACTCTTTGTTGTTTGGGAAGTTTGGATAAAGGTTTGTCTATCTTGTTGATTTTCTCGAAGAACCAACTTTTTGTTATATTGATTCTTTGTATTGTTCTCCTAGTTTCCATTTTATTGATTTCAGCCCTCAATTTGATTATTTTCTGGCGTCTGCTCCTCTGGGGTGTATTGGTTTCTTTGTTTTCTAAAGCTTTCAGTTGTGCTGTTAATTCTCTAGTATGATTATTCTCCTGTTTCTTCATGTGGGCATTTAGTGCTATGAAATTTCCTCTTAGCACTGCTTTCAAAGTATCCCATAGGTTTGGATATGTTGTGTCTGCATTCTCATTGAATTCTAGGAAATCTTTAATTTCTTTTTTTATTTCTTCCTGGACCCATGAATTGTGCAATTGGTTGTTACTTAATTTCCATGAGTTTGTAGGTTTTCTGTAGTTTGTGTTGTTGTTGAATTTTAATTTTAAAGCATGGTGGTCTGATAAGACACAGGGTTATTTCAATTTTTTTGTACCAGTTGAGGTTTGCTATGTTGCCAAGTATGTGGTCGACTTTAGAGAAGGTTACATGTAGAAGACTACAGATGGACCCAAACATTGCACCCTGCACAAAACTTAAGTCAAAATGGATCAAAGACCTCAACATAAACCCAGTCACACTGAACCTATTAGAAGACAAAATGGGAAATACCCTTGAATTAATCAGTACAGGAGATTGTTTCCTGAACATAACACCAGTAGCACAACACTGAGTTCAACAATTAATAAATGGGACCTCCTGAAACTGAGAAGCTTCTGGAAGGCAAAGGACACAGTCAGCAAGACAAAACTACAGCCCACAGACTGGGAAAAGATATTGACCAACCCCACATCTGACAGAGGGCCTATCTCCAAAATATACAAGGAACTCAAGAAGCTATTCTCCAAAATACCAAACAACCCAATTAAAAAGTGGGGTAAAGAACTAAATAGATAATCTCAATAGAGGAATCTAAAATGGCTGAAAGACACATAAGAAAGTTTTCAACATACTTAGCCATCATGGAAATGCAAATCAAAACAACCCTGCGATACCATCTTACTCCTGTCAGAATGGCTAAAATCAAAAACACCAATGACAGTTCATGTTGGAGAGGATGTGGAGAAAGGGGAACACTCCTCCACTGCTGGTGGGAGTGCTAAGTTGTACAGCCACTTTGGAAATCAGTATGGCGACTCCTCAAGAAAATGGGAATGAGTCTACCACAAGATCCAGCAATTTCACTCCTAGGCATATACACAAAAGAAGCACATTTATACAACAAGGACATTTGTTCAACCATGTTCATAGCAGCATTATTTGTAATAGCCAGAAACTGGAAGCAGCCTAGATGCCCCTCAACTGAAAAATGGATAGAGGAAATGTGGTACATTTACACAATGGAGTACTACTCAGCAGAAAAAAAAAAAAAAAAAACAATGGGATCTTGAAATTTGCAGGAAAAGAAGAAACTGTTCTGAGTGAGGTAACCCAATCACAAAAAGACAAACATGCTATGTACTCACTCATATGTAGATTTTAGACATAGAATAACGGATTACCATCCTACAATCCACACTGCCAGAGAAACTAGTAAACAAGGAAGACCCTAAAAGAGACAAACTGTCCCCTGGAGAAGGGGAAAGGGTCCATCCCCTGAGCAAATTGAGAACATGGGAAGGAGGGAGCTATGAGAGTGAGAAGGGAAGAAAAGGAAGGATGCAGAGGTCATGAGGAAGCAGAAATTTTGAGTCCGGTGTATATTAGAAGAAAGGACAAATGATAGGTAGGATTTTAGTTCGGGGGGGTTGGTAGAGGATGAAGGGAGGGAGGAGGGAACTGGGATTGTCATGTAATTCAATCTTGTTTGTAATTCAAATATATAAAAAATAAAAAACTTAAAAAAAACTAAAAAAGACAATTCTTTCCAGAGGATCATCAAACTTTCATCTAGTAGATTAGAGGATATATCAAAAGAAGTATGATTGTGTTTATATAACTATCCAGTATCTCTCTCTCTCTCTCTCTCTTTCTCTCCCTCTCTCTACATGTATATATCTTGAAGTCTTGAAGTGCATCACAGAATAAATTTTCCAAAGTCATAGAGAAAATTTGTAATTGAATCGAAGTAATACATTTGGACAATTAACTGTTTTTTATGTTTCTGTAGCTGTTTTTGCTTTTGTATTTACCAGTCATTAAAAATTTTCATAAATCATTAGAAAAGAGACTGATAGACTGTCATTTAAGCATTTCATGTCAGAGATGCAGAACATGGGCTCTGAGACTTAGATTAGAACTTAATGTCCATGTGCATTTTGTTGGCTGAATGTCTATTTTCTTGTACAGTTTAAGGCTATATATCTAGTTTGAATACTGCTTACTATGCCTTTTTTTGACAGGACTGGTTTTGAATTTTCTTAAGTTAACATGGGTAAGCTTCAGATAGTTTCTCCATCCCTATATTCGTCTTACAATTTGTTCCTTCGGGGAATGGTTTGTGCTTTACCGAGTTACTTTAAGATTCCCCCGAGGCTTGTTTGAAATCCTATTTGGCTTTATATTTAGATATTTTTAGTGAATAGCATTATTCAATGCAGTGGCCTGCAGTGTCATATGTATGCAGATGACACTCAGATATTCTTTTGTGTCCCTGCAGACCTATGAAGCTGCTTGATGTTTTGCATAATTGTCTGTGTGATATTCAAGCATGGATGTCTTCAAATTTTCATGAATTTAGTACAGATAAAATTGAACTTCTCCTGATTGGTTCTCTAGAATAAATGTGTGATACACAATCTATGCTGCTAACCTTAATGAATGTGTTTCTTTTGCTATAAAATCCATATTTTGACCTTAGAATTATTGTGAAGCTTCCCACCTTCCCATATGCTATTAGCTATATAATTTCATTCTTTCCCTTTGTACTCACCCTTTGCAAATTTGTCACATAATGATTTTCAGATTTGAGAGGAGTTTTTGTTACAATTTACAACCTGTGACCTCCACCTTCCATTCCCAGTCCAATTCTAAAAGATCACAAATCCTTCCACACCCTTCTGTTCAACTCCAGTTTCTTTTTTATGCAGGAAGACCGTACATTTATTCTTGGTTTGTAAGGTTTAACTATAAAGGGTATTTGTTTGATTTAGCCTTTTAAATATTCATCATGTCTTCATTTCTATGAAGTCCCTATTGCCCCATGAGATGACCACATGATGTATACTTCATAAATGTAATTGAGTTGGTTGATAAGCCATCAGAAAAGTTCTCAGACAGTACCATTGTACAATAAGAAGGGCAGTTAATGAATCCTCAATGATTCTGAGCTGTGGATAAATATATACCTAACAGTTCATGAAGCTAAAAAGTGTGCAGCTTTTTCTGTTCAGCATTAAATAAATGGAGTAAGAAGAAAATTCCTATGAAATGGTCTCAATTCATTAGTCTGGTAAAGTTTAGGTACCACTTTGAAAAGTGTCATCTTTTCAGCCTTTTAAAGAAATGGGGCTTTACATTCCTGTTTGATGGCCTGAAAAAGTTGAATTAGAAGAGTCTGTGTTAAATAGAAAAATGCATTTAATTGATAGACCATAACGCAGACGCATCTGAAAGTAATGTATGCTTTGGCAGACACAGTTGTGAGATTTCCAAATCTTTTCATGGTGCCCTGATAAAGGTTGAGGACCACAAAGACATAGCTTGTTAGAAATGTTTCTAAAAATGGTAAGAAGCGGGGCCAGAAATGGTTTGCAGAGTCCTTACATGACTTCTCTTCCATGATTTCCTACTGGAAACTAAAGACTGCCTGAGATTGGCACTATTGCCCAAGAATTCTCTATGATCTGTGATGCTATTATTGTAGCTAGCTGAAAGCATACAAAAAAATTGTTCTCAGTATGACAAATAAGTTCTATTTTCTTTGTAAGAATTCTGATATGTTTATTTATATTTTATGCTTTGATTATTTTTCCTGAATGTGTGTAAGAGTACCACATACATTCAGAAGCCATAGAAGCTCAGCAATGGGTGTTGGATATCCTGATGCTAGCGTTACAGAAGAGTGTTAGCTATCATGTGGAGGTATATAACCTTACTGGGCTCTTTTCCAAGAGTAGCAAGTGCTTTCAACCACTCGGACTTTCCCCCAAATCCATGTTGTATTTTTCAATTAATGATCCTGACCATTCAACTTTAGGAAACTTTTAGCAAATTAGGCTCTGTTTGTCACTGTCCCAGAGATTTACCCATAAAACATGAACATTTTACATATTCTGCCTAGCTTAATGAGCATGGTTAAAATCCACACTTGTATCACATGCTTCCAAAGAGTAGCCAAGAGCAAGGGCTCATATTCTGTCACCAGCCACTGAGACATATAGAGCTGACTCTTTTGCTATCACCCCTCATGCCACATAATGTTCTATACCATCTGCCTTATAAGAAATAATAAATTACTGAATCTTATTTCTTTCAATTCTATCCATCTCCTTCTCTCAGTGATCATTTCTGAGGTCCAAAAATGTCAAATGTTCAAAACAAGAAAATTATATTTAAGTTGCTTAACCCCAGCAACCATCATCCACAGAAACTCTGTTGTCTTTACTCGTTTGTGCTGTGGCATAGCTTTGTCTGAAGAATTAAATTGTGTTATAATCCAAAAGTAGCAGAGGTAGCATATGTTGAGAATATTTTTAAAAATTTAGTAATGTAATGTAATTAAATTATATTAGTGTATTTAAAACAGATTAAAAGTTGGAAAGGTGAACTTCCCAACTCAAATAATATCTAGTATGAAGAGAAAGTCAAGAGTTTTTTTCAACTATTATTTCTTGACTCCAGGAATCAGTTTTATGAGCATAGATTAAAAGATATAATACTTATTGCATTTCTGTATAGGTATGGTAAGACTTCATGCCCATATATGTGTACACATGTGTGCTTCTATGCATATGTGGGGGGCGTGCATATGCCTGTGTGTGCATCTGTGTGGAGACCCGGGTTTGATGTTCGGTGTCTTTCTACAACTTTCTCTATGTTGCAGATAGAGGCATGATATTTTGCTAGACTTGGGACTTGGTATTTTGGCTCCTTTGGAGAGGGAGTATGCCCCCATAATTGTCTATCCCCATCTCTGGTATATTGAGAGTACAGGTCTACTGCCATGGTCACATGGTATTTATGTGGAGTCTGGGGATCTGAAAGCCAATACCAATACTTGTGCAGCAAGTCTTTATATACTGAGCCATCTTCCCAGCATGAGAACCAAGATTTCATTATCAAAATATTCAAACACAGGATGAAATTGGGGTTTGAGTTTTACTAAAGAGGCTCAAAGCCCTCATGTTTTTTCACTCTTGGTTAATCCTTTATAATTGTACAGGTACAATCACAGATGTGCACAAGAACAGACACATCACACTTTCTCTATTCTAACAATTCTGTAATTAAGTTGCCCCTCACTCCAATCATCTAGATGAAGAGAATGCACTCATTATCATTTCTCTACCTTTTCGTCAACAGGTACTCTTTCCCAGTCTACTCTCATCACTGTTATACTCACAACATAATCCAATGCCAGAGCATACTATCTGTTGTCCTCATTAGCCATACTGTATTTTTCTAATGAGTCTTTCTTTTTTTAATTTTTAAATTTTAATTAGAAGGACGATTATTTTACATGTCAGTCCCACGTTCCACTCCCTCCCCTCCTCCCCGACCCATTAACTAACACCCAACCTATCCCATATCCTTTCTGTTCCACAAAGAGGGTGAGGCCTTCCATAGGCGGTCTTCAGTGTCTGTTATATCATTTGGGGTAGGCCTATGTCCAACCCCTTGTGTCTATGCTCAGAGACTATCTCTCCATGTGGAATGGGCTCCAAAAGTCCATTCCCATGCTAGGGATAAGTACCTATCCACTACAAGAGGCCCACAGATTTCCAAGGTCTCCTCACTGACACCCACATTCAGGGGGTCAGCATCAGTCCCATGCTGGTTTCCCAGCTTCTGGGAACCAAGAGCTCTCCCTTGTTCAGGTCAGCTGTTTCTGTGGGTTTCACCAGCCTGGTATGGACCACTTTGCTCATTACTCCTCCTTCTCTGCTACTGGATTACAGTTCAGTTAAAGGTTTAGCTGTGGGTGTCTGTTTTTACTTCCACCAGCTGCTGGATGAAGGCTATAGGATGGTATATAAGTTCGTCATCAATTTCATTATCAGGGGAGGGCATTTAAGTTAGCCTCCCCACTGTTTCTTAGATTGTTAGTTGGTGTCATTTTTGTAGCTCTCCAAAGATTTCCCTAGTGCCTGATTTCTCTTTAAACCTATAAGGCCTCCCTCTATTTTGGTATCTCTTATCTTGCTCTCTTCTATTCTTCCCCCAACTCAACCTTCCTGTTCCCTCATGTCCTCCTCACCCCTCCTCTTCTCCTCTTCTAGGCCTTTTGGTTAAGATCAAGTGTGGTATCTGTTCCTATCAGTTTTTTTTTCTGTTTTTTTTTTTTTTTTTTTTTTTTTTGAGACAGGGTTTCTCTGTAGGTTTTGGAGACTGTCCTGGAACTCTATTTGAAGACCAGTCTGGCCTTGTCCTTTATGACAAATGTATAAGTTTGAATAATGTTTATTTAAATTGTGTAAACTATTATACCAAATTCATTTAACTTGAAGCAGGGATGAGAGGAAATAAACTTTATATCTGGGAACTTGGGAACTGAGAAGTATGACTGACAGTGCAGTGGAGTCTGAAATGAGACAACGATGTAAGAGAGTCCTAAACCTGTGGAGGCAGTTATTAAATGCAGGTAGAGAGCTTCAGAATTGACTTGAATTTTGACAGGTATTTGCTATCTGCTGGAGAACTGGTTGTTGATAGGACAAAAATCCCCACACATTTTAGAGATCTAATGTGTCATGTGGAGTGTGGAATGTGTTGAGAAGATAAATTCTTCATTTTATGGCCTAAGCACATTAAGCATTGATCAATATGTGTTCTTAGGTAACTGTTGAGCTTCTTGTGGGAGGTTCTACATGTATAAATTTATTTAGGTGACCCATCAAAGAACTTTAGCTCTACCAATTTGGTATTGTCTCCTGGGAGATTTTCTGCCTATAGTCCATCTAGGATATAAAGCACATAATCTGTGTTCTGGTTCTTTGTTAATTCTGGAAAAACCTCTAATTTAGGATAGCTAAACTTTCAGGGATATAAACCAAAGTTAATGTATTATCTTTGTCCATACTGTCTTTGTACAGTTAGCCAAGAGCCTACTTTACTCTATCACAGGGTAGCTGGTTTCTTTTTAGTACTTACTGATGTTACACAAGCTTTCATAAAGTATATAATCTTTATAATAAATGACATGTTTAAATTAATAAATAGAAGTAGATGTGGTAATGTACTTCTAAATACTGTTAGTACTTAGAAAAAGAGGCAGGGAGATCACAATTTCAAGTGTGCCCGGGATGTATTCTGAGTTCAAGGACAGTCTGGGCTGTGAGATACTATCTTGGAAAATAATAAATAAAATAAAATAGAATGAAAGATGAGAGGAACAATTATGCAAACATGGTACGTATTTGCTTATATATAGATATTAGATTTCAGCCAATGATAACCAAGCTATAAATGGTAAAAACCACAGAGATTATGTAGGGTAGATTAAGGGACTGGAGATGGTGTGAGCCAGATTGGTCTCCCTAGGCTACCTGGGAAATGAAAATAGAAAAGAAAGTATGGATGGAAAGGGGACTGGAATGTGTGGCTCAATTGGAGAGGGAGAGGGTGGAAGAGGATAAGAGATGGGATAAAGGAAGTGAAAGTTAAAATTAAAGGCCACTTGAGGGGTAGTATAGAAACCTGTAACAATAAGTCTTTCTGCCAGCCACAGGAGCCTCACCGCCACATACATGGACACCCAGAATTGCACACAGAATCTTATATTAATTTACAATGCTGCTGGCCAGTTGATGAGGATTTCTTATATGCTAGCTCAATCTTAATTATCATAAATCTACATATTTTATAAGACTTATCTCATCGAGGACACCTTATGCTGGTGTTCTCATCCCAGGATCACATCGCAGCTCCAGAACAGTGAGCAGGAGGAAGAGGAAGAGCATTAGAACAATTTCCTGCCTATATTCTGAGTCTGCCTGCTATGTCACTTCCTGACTGGAAATTTTTACTACATTTCCCAGAATCCTCCTTTACTCCTAGTCCCACCTATCTTGTTTCCTATTGGCCAAGAGTACTTTATTTATCAACCAATAAAACAAACATGTATACATCAGAAACCCAATACAAATAAAGCTTCCTAAATTTATACATATCTGAAAGATATTTAAATAAAATCTCCAAACAATAGGGAAGACAGAACACCAACCAGACATTACTTGTCACTAAATGATACTTACACTACAAGGAATGGGTTATGTCTAATTGAGTTGTTGGCCAAATGTCCCATAGGAAACACCAAACAACCTAGGCTATTCCCAAGACTACAGGCTTCTCTCCACAACCTGATAGCAAGGCATCACTGTTGGACACAATACCTACACAACTCATTAAACATGGAAAAGTCAACGCGATGCCTACACCAAGACTTCAACCCTACACACTAGAGTCTTTGTTTCAGAAAGGCATTCCACATGCTACAAAAGGAGAAACAAAAACTCAAACCAAGACAAAGACTCTTTGATCTGCAACAGTGTCCTTCCTGCAAGATATGCTGGTTCAATGCTGGCAGAAAATTTGTGGGGGTAACCAACCAATTATTGGTTTGGCTCAATGCCCACTCCACAAAATGGAAACCATAACCTACACTGTTTGGGTAATCAGAACCTGAGATTAGATAGCCCAGAAACCTGGTGTAAAACCAAATACTACTATTCTAAAAAGTAACAATAATAAAAACAAAAATGTAGAAACAAAATGATTATAATGACAATCTACTATATTCATAGACCATATTTTTTCTTCCATGTTCAGGGAAGCTGCCTCTTACAACATATGGGAACAAATACAGAGAACCCACAGCCAGATATTTTGCAGTAAGTAAGATCCCTTTTAACACTCAGCCCTAAATGGGACAGCTCTATCAAATCCCTTCCCTCAGGGCTCAGGAAACTTCACTCCACAGAAGAAGAGGCAGAAAAGTCTAAGTCCCAGCAGGTATGGGGGACACCAATCAAACAAGGCTCCCTAAATCAACATGATTGAGGCACATATGAACTCAGAGAGACTGAGGCAGGAAGAGGAAGGCCTGCATGGGTCTGTTCCAGTTGGGGACCTAGAACTGAAAATGCAAGTGAATACATGTGCCCATCCCTATCCTGTAATTAATATCCAATCAATAACAATTGCAAATGAAAATTTAGTTTTCTCCAAAGGAGTCTCACTGGGGACACAAACTACATTTTAAGGGTAAATTCCATGCACTTAAGTATGGCAAACAGAAAATTAACTAAAATGCATATTTGGAAGTTTCATAATATTGTGTCAGGACTCCTCCTGTGTTTTAAATTATCCTTAAAAAATGGCTCCCAGTTTAGTGTTTTTATGGGATTCCAGAGTGTGTGAACCAGTCAGACTATGATCCTTGAGTCTTTTCTTGGGCTCTTTTCCTTCTATTTTTTTGTTTTGTTCAATTCTCATCTGTTAATTTTTGTTTATATTTTGTTTATTACTATTCTATACATGTTTGTTTTCTAATGAAGGAGAGAAAGGGGGGATCTGCTGGGAGGGGAGGCAGGGAGCAGCTTGGGGGAGTAAAAGGGAAAGAAATCATAATCTAGATATATTAAGTTAGGAAAAAATTTCATTTTCAACAAAAAGAAAAAAGGTTAAAATTTCTCACTTTCCCCCCCTATACACTGAAATAATACTTCTATAAAAAACTGAAAGGCACGTGTATCATTCATCAAAATGCTATGGGTAATGAAAACAAGTAAAATAGCTTTAATCATGTTTGTAATAATACCAGAGAACAATATGTACATAGGTGTGACTGTGAAATAAGTCACTTATGCTATCCGCAAAGGTAAAGTTATGAAATGTCTGAAAGTGTAAGTGAACCACTGGTAGGTGCCTTAAAAATTCAAAGTTTCAGAGGCTTAGTGCATCATTATGAACTGGATGTAACACTCAAAACATTATACATTTTGGAAATGATGTCAATTGACCAGCAACCTGACCCAAGTTTCCACAGACATTGTTTCCTGTCTCTTTATATCTACTCGCTGCATTTTTTATGTTTCCTAGTTGCTTTTGTGAATGTGAAAAATAGGATATAAAAGAGTAAGGTGGTTTGAAAGAAAATGGTACCCAAAGGTCTGCAGGGATTGGCACAATTAGGAGGTGAGGCCTTGCTGGAGTAGATGTGGGGAAAGTGTGTCACTATGGGTGGGGTTTTAAGTCTCAGGAGCTCAAGATATACCCAATATGCCACACAGTCTCCTTCTGTTGCCTGAATATCAAGATGTAGAACTCTCAGCTACCTCTCTAGCACTATGTCACCATGCTTCACACCATGACAATGGACAAGCCAGTCTCATTTAAAAGTTGTCCTTCATAAGAGCTATCATGGTCATGGTGTCTCTTTACAACAATAGAAACCCTAAGATAGACAGAGAAGCTGAAAAGTTAGAATAGAAAAAAAAAATAGAAAGGAAGGCATGAAGGATGAAAGAGATAGATGAAAGGAAAGGGAAAAGAATTAGAAAAAACAGAAAGAGGGAGGGAAGAAGGAATGAAATAAGGAAGGAAGAAAAGAAGAAATACAGGAAGGAAACCTTTGCAACAATTCAGGGGGTTTAATGGCATTTTACTTTGAGCTACTATCTTACAAATGCCTCCGTCAGTGCTTTATGATAGAACAATTTGCCTCCTAGAAATTAAGGAATGCTTTAATATCATTTAAAGCACACAGAGGAAAACCAATTTCAATGTACCCTTTACATGGTATTTCAAGCTAGCAGATAACAAACTTGTTGTCATATTACTGATCCATTAAGGGACTACTGCATTTACAGTTGCTCATTTAGAAAATTACAATATGAAACAGGAAATGAATGAATTATTGTATTATCACCAAGAGAAAATTGTACATATGGAACTAAGATTATTGTAGAATGACCCAAATATCTTGGCCATGTGCTATTATTTTTCCTATTGTGATTAAAGGTAAAAAGGGTCTGATATTATATTAACCTCTTATGATAAAATTAACCAGCAAAGGGCAAATCAAAATTAAATCATCTGTTAGAAAACTCTTGAAGTTCCATTGTTTCTGATTAGAATTATGAAGGTGAATGAAAACACCTGCCCAGTGGTACATTAGTGTGGATTCCTGGCACACAGCACAATTTGCATTTTTTCTTATCCAGTCAGGCAACTGGAGCACATTTCATGTCTCATTTCCATTTTCATGCCTGTGAACAAACAGGCTCTACCAGCTACACACGGGAACACGATGTCTCATGCATATAAAACATGCACTGAAAGACAGAAGTTTTGATGAAAACTTGGAAAACAAATATTCATCTCATTGGAATACAATTTGTGAACTTTTCAGCACTTTCATGAAAACCCAAAACGATTTGAGAAGAATAAATGAGCAATTTCACACAACTCTAGTTTGCTTCCTCTTGTTTTTTATTTTGTTCTGTTATGCATGATAGAGAATCTTACAAAAAAATACCTTATATTACTGACCCGGCTCTTTCTAAAAGTGGTTTTGTCATCCCTCAGGTCCTTAAAGAATAAGACAAAAGTGAAAATTCAGGTTTGTGTTGAGAAAAATGAATGTCGAAGGCACATAAAACAGGGAAGCCAGATACGACAGATACTGATAGATACTCAACATCTAATGAACATTTCAAAAAAGACATAGTCATCTTCAGTGGCTAAAAAGTGGAAGATCAGGAAATAATTCTTAAAAGAAATAGAACAGATCTGGAGTTCTTAAGATGTACAAAGGAGGTTTGTCGCCTGTAGGATCTAGAAATGGTACAGGCCTTACTTGATATAATATCTAAGTCAGCATTGAAAATGAAAATATATTATATCCTAATGAAATTTCAGATTATATTCAGACTTCAGTGGTGAATTTAACACATCTGAAAATATTTTCTTTTTCTTTCTAAAAAACAAAAGTAACAACAACCACTACCCCTCAATAAAACCAGAAACACAATTTTAAAGTACTTTCATTCACATTTGCTTTTCTTGAAAAGTGACAACAGTACAGTTTCTACAGAGTTTCAAGTTAACTTTTGTTGTCTCCTGCAAATATCAAAGATGCTCTCCTTGAACAAAGACTTGGTTGAGATGAACTGCAGCTGACAGTCTATCAGGTAAATGTTAAAAGGAGAATTTTTCTCCTTATCACTCTTTTATTTCTAAATGATGATAGGCTGTGATAATGTTTCAGGGCTCAATGTCTATACTAAAAATCCACAGATATCAAATCCATTCTAAATCGGATTCTGGTATTCCATGAATGGATTACAAAAGATTAGTTAATGCTCAATTGGCAGAACAACAATGCTTAGGGACTATCTTGAAGAAGTTGTGTTTGTCTTTTGTTCCAGTGTAGATGACTTCACATGCATCTAAACACAGTCCCTGGATGGTGATACTTTTTTGAGAGGTTGTAGCTATTTGGCAGGTGGGCCTGCAATGGAGGAAGTAGGTTGTGGTATGGCCTTGAGATTTATAGTGGAGCCCTATTTCCCAGTCTTCATCTCTTCTCTCTTCTGTGAGCAAGTCTGAATATGTAGTTTTCCACTGCCTTAGGGCTGCTTGATACTGTTGCATATTGCATATAAGGATATAGTGGACCTCTCAAGCTGACTCAAAATGAACATCACCTGCCTTAATTTGCTTCTTGTCTGACACTTGTCATGATGACAGGAAAAGAAACTAATATTTCCTTATATCCCAACTTTCAATCCCAGAGGAGGGAAAGAATAATATCTGAAAGTTGGAGTCAAAGTGATATAAAGGGATGAATGATATAGCAACATATACAATGTACCACATTCCAATGGGTTTTTAAGTTTGTACAAATGCACAGAGTTCCAAAAGTTTGTATATGTATGGAATGTCACTTGGTTTTGTAGATTACATGGAAAATATGAATTAACAGATGAAATACTCCACGTGGGCATATGATATTTTATAATGTTAATGATTTTCAAAGTATTGTTACATGAATTTAGCATAATAATTGCTATTACATGGCATAAATTCCATTCCATTCCACAGAAACCACTTTTATCTGTCATTTAAAAAGTAATAGTGAGCCTTACAAACTTTTAAATTACTAGGTAATCACCATAGTGATGCTGTGAGAGCTGGCTATCTTAATTTTCCATGTTTAAGCACAGAAGCTCAGAAGGTTCACTGACTTGCTTAGAATATCAGGTAGAACATGTCAGATCTAAACACTAAAATCAGTGTGAGGGGATCAGAATTTTAGCTCTTCCAACCTTGCTCTTGTTCTGCTGGCAGATTTAATCTTAGTAAGATTTGCTCAGATTATGTAAATTAAAGCATTTGAGAGATATTTGAACAGATAGTGTTTTGTGTTTCTATGCATATGTGCAGCATGCATGCAGTATTTCGAGTTACATATGCGGTGAACATATGTGCATGGAGGTAAAATTCAGCTGTGTGTCAGTGTGTTAGAAGCCTAAGACTTAATCTCTGGTCTTCCTCAATCACTTTATATTGTATATGTTGAGGCAGTGTTTCTGACTGAACTCAGAATTTACTGATTCTCCTACCCTGGTTATCCAGCTTGCTTTGGGGATTCTCTGCTGCTACCTCCCATGTGCTGGGACTACATGTGGGGCAGTGTGCCCCATCAAGCTTGGTAAGTAGGTTTTTGTGACTCAAACACTGATACCACACTTGTGATTCAAGTGTCTTACCAGATGTGGGGAAGTGCTTCTATGTATGTGTTTGTCTTACTGGATGATAAATAAAGTACTATTTGGCCAATGAGGCAGCAAGTTAAGCAGGACTAGGAGTCAAGGAGGATTCTGGGAAATGTAGTAAGAAGTGGTGATCTAGGCAGGAAGTGACATAGCAGGGAGACTCATATTTAAGGAAGGACAACCAGGAAGTGGACCCTTTTCCCTTCCGCTCTTCCTCTAGCGGCCCAATGTGATCCACCAGCAAGGGAGGACGCCAATGGAAGGTGTCCGATAAGGTAAGTCTTATAAAATATATAGATTTATGATAATTAAGACTGAGCTAGCAGATGAGAAATCCTAGTTATTGGCCAAGCAGCATTTGTACATAATAGAAGTTTCTGTGCATTAATTTGGGCCCTAAATCAGCGGGCAGAACTCAGGCCTTAAAGTACACACTTGGTGGTGGGGCTTGGTAGCTTTTGGTGGTAAGATTACATAACACTTACCTGAGGAGATATATCCCTAGCACTCTGAAAATATTTTTAAGTGCCTTTAACCGAATTTTCTAAGCAAAGCTATGCTATGTCTGTCAACAAAGACCATAACAAATACCATCATTATGTAATATATGAATGGAACTCCACCTATTTCATCACCTACACTACACCATTTAAATCACTTTAAGTGATTATAACATACTTGCTGCTACAAGAAGTAGCCTTTGTGCACTGTTATAGCATTCACTGAATGAAATGGACATATTATATGGATCTTTGTAAAGCTTTAATCATGTAATGACCCTTTCAACCTTATATCAAGCTCTATCCCCTTAGATTACAAAATTTACAAGACACATCATGAAGGAGTCTGTATTTCACAACTCTGCTACCTGTTAAGAACCTCTTTAGGTCACTATTTTATTCTTGGCAAACATCAATAGAAGTCACTTATTGTACTTTTTGTGGGTGGAAATAGAAGGGAGGTCACTTATGAACATAACTCAAAATCTCATACTGTGAATGTAAGTATTTGGGGTGACAGCGGGTAAACTTATTTAGCTTTATCTGAAAAGGAGAGAAGTAGAATTGGCCATTTCACAAGCTTGAATTGTCTACTAGACATTTTAATGATTCACTTAGATGAATGCAAATTTGCACAGGGTTTCATAATGTTTGAGAGATCTCAGGAACTTGTGTAGGAAGCATCAGTGTGCATGTAATATGGGTGCTTCCTAAAATATTGAGAGTGGAAAGGGATGTACTGAGCTACAATTATTTTGTTGTTTTCAAAGATGCCAAAAATGAATCATACTCTTAAAAGAGCCATAACTAAAGATAGTTAAGAGGAGGGATTTATTCATTGTTGAAAATATGGTGTCGAAAATTAAGACACATAAAATGATTTTTTTTTCATTTTCTTCCCCTAGGATAGGGTCTACATGCTTGATAGAAGATAATGATTCATGTTTTGCCAATGAGAATTAAAAGTCTTACTCATTACACTATAGTCACTATAACATTCACTCAGGCACACAGGTCTGATTCGAGAGGCCACACAAGGTACATGTGGATTTAAATGAATAATGATACATATTGATATACAATATGATGATGAGTGGTTGATGATTGATTTTAACAATTACTATATATGGAGAAAAATGCTGATGTGTTACAAGTGCTGTGAGGAAGTGCATGTTTTTCTGGTTCTATAAACAAAACCTCAGCATCATATTTTCCACATTTATGAAATCTTCATCAATTCATTTTCCTTTATGATATTCCAACTCATCTTCCATTTGGCACTCTCCATATTTGTTAGTTTTCTTCATTTTCTCACACTGTATCATATATATATATATATATATATATATATATATATATATATATGTATATCCTATTGATTTGAAAGAAACTTTACTCTTGTATTTTTATGGTATCTTAATGTATGCCATCTAAAAATTCTAAGACTTTTTTTAAAAAAAATCACCTGGAAAATGACAGATAATTTAATTTTCTACATATTTTATATCATAGAGGTGAGACAAGGGAATAGAAGGTGACTAATTATGGAGAAAATAGCTAACAGAATATTTTCAAGTCCTTAATACAATCAAATGTAAAACATGGCGATACAAACTATAGTAAAAACTGCTATGGGAAGGAGATTTTATATAAAGTATAAAAGGAGTACCTCGAGGCCTATCAGGGAGCCAAATGTAAAAGGAAATGCTGCTAGTAGAAACAACTGAGCTCTGAATTGACATGTGTGCTGCTGCAAAGCTGCATGGGAGCCTGTGGAGAAACAGCTACTCTGTGAAGACAGCAATATATCAACAATGTGCTTAGCATTTGCAGACACTGGGAACCTAGCCGATCATTGCAAAAGTAGTTCTGATATGAGGAGTGACTCAAATCTTCTCTGGCTCTTTCTTCTGTGTTGGTGTGTAGTAAACTTGATTTAAGATCAAAGAAAATACAACATATGTTTTCCAAGGCACTTTAAATTTGTTAGAAATACTATTGTTTCTGTGTGTGTGTGTGTAACACACACACACACACACACACAGAGAGAGACAGAGATAGAGAGATAGAGATAGAGAGAGAGAGAGAGAGAGAGAGGAGGAGGAAGAGAGAGATGCTGATACATGGATATATGGATAGATCATCTTGAGTCAAGTTCTATCTATCTATATTTTTAATAACTCATATATAAACTATAGTCATTTTCTCATAATGGTCTGTGATTGGTGACTGGCTGAAAAGTAATACCCAAAACATGTAGATCCTAGTTCATGGATCCTGTGGATTAATGTTATATCCTGTGGATTAACATTATGTGGCAAAACAACATCTTTGTCAAGGTGATTTAACAAAATTGAGATAGGAAGATATACTGGAGTGTTTTCTTGGAAGTCCTACAGAACAGTCACAGTTATCCTCATAAGAGAGAGGCAGAGGTCAGTCTACTATGACAGAGGTCCCATCACAATAAGGGTCCAACTTTAGCAGAGATACTGATTAGAAATGACACTCTGCTGGCTTTGCTGATGGAGGAAAGGGATGGGAATCCACAGACCCAGACGTGGAAGCAGAATAGACAATACATCAATTCCACCACTTCCATTTCAGCTTCACTGGAGTTGCTCCAGATTTCTGAAGCTGTAAGAAAATAAATGTTCATTGCTCTAAGGCACTGAGCTTGTGGTAATTTGTTACAGCAGCCATAGGAAACTAATACAACACTCATAAATATTGTCAAGATAATTAAAACTGGTCTAAGAAGACTGCCTAAATTAAGAAAATACACAACAGTAACTCAGCAGCATTGGTTCACAGAAGAGTCATTGTAGTGTTTTATATAAGATCAATTTCTGATTTATTAGTCAACAAATCTGACACAGTCAAATGAAGGGAACTCCGGCACCTGCATCTTTTCAATCTCAGGTGATGGTTAGTGCAAACACTAGACTGTATTGTCACAACAACAGGATAATTCTCTAGTTTTCAAATGGGTAGAAAAGATCAGTATCCAAGCTTATTCACAAAAAAGGACACAAATGAGCCTTGGCTTCCTCTGCTTTTTGTAGCATTCAGGTCATCAGTGAATTGATATTCACCTCATTAGAAAAACTAATGTCCTTTATTGGGTCCACCAATTCAAGTTTTAAACCATCCAGAAATTACATTTGCTTTGGTTACATGGGAGTCTATGACATAGAAAAAGAACCATTCCAGGAAATGTATTTATTCCTTGTAGATATGAATACCCAATTTTCTGACAACTTTCACAGTGCCACTGGGCAGCCATGAACATTGTTTGAAAATCATCTCACCATCTACACAAAGATGTCTTTTTGTGTTCTCTATTCCACTTAATACAAATGGAACAGTTGTCTTCTTTTTGAGCCAGTAAGACCCTGTCATGATGTTATGTTTTGTGTTTTGGTTTATTATTATGATTAGTTTTTATTTTAGAGGCACTCATATTTACATATACATCTCCCCATTCCCTCACCCTTCCATCCTCCCATGTTCCCCAGCAACCTCCCCAACACACACCTACCTCTTCTCCAGGGGATAGCATGGCCCTCCATGGGGGGTCCTTCAAAGTCCATCATATCATTTGTGGGAGGGCCTAGGTCCTCCTTGTTGTGTCTGGACTGCAATAGTATCCCTCCATAGGAAGTGGGCTCCCAAATTGTGCTCTAGGGATAAAAACTGGCTCCTCTGTTAGAGGTCCAATAGACAGTTCAGGCCTCCTAGCTGGCACCCACATTCAGAGGGCTTGGTTTGGTCCAATGCTGGTTTTCCAGCTTTCCCACTAGTGTCTCCTTGCTCTCTCTAGGTCAGGTCAGCTGTTTCTGCAGGTTTCTCCAGCACAGTATTGACTCCTTTGCTCATCCCTCCTCCCTCTCCACAACTGGATACCAGTAATATGGTTCAGTGCTTAGCTGTGGGTGCCTATTTCTGCTTCAATCAGCTACTAGATGAAAACTCTAGGAATGGTAACCAAAGTAGATATCAATCTCATTATAGGGAAAGGGCAGCAAGGGCAGCATCTCCACCATTGCTTTAATTCTTAGTTGGGGTCATCCCTGTGGATCCCCTAACATTTCCCCTGTGCCAGACCTCTCTCCAAACTTATACTGTTTCCCTCTATCAAGGTGTCTCCTTTCTTGCCCTCCTTTATATCCTTCCCTGTCTCAATCCTCTTGTTCTCCTCCCCCTCTCGTTCCCCCTTTCTTCCCTCTTCCTCTCCCTCCCCTGCCCTGTGTTCCCAATTTGCTCAGGGGTTCTTGTCCCTCCCCACTTCTTTGAGGGACTATGCATTCTTCTCTTGGCATCCTCCTAGTTTCCTAGCTCTTCTGGCAGTGTGAATAGTAGACTGGCAAGCCTTTGCTCAATGTCTAAAAATCATATATAAATGAGTACATACCATGTTTGTCTTTTTGCAATCCCCATCAAAATCCCAACACAATTCTTCACACACCTTGAAAGAACAGTACTCAACTTCATATGGAAAAAAAAAAAACAGGATAGTCAAAACAACCCTGTACAATAAACTAACTTCCAGAGGCATCATCATCCCTGATTTCAAGCTCTATTATAGAGCCATCATCCTGAAAACAGCTCAGTTTTGGCACAAATGTAGACAGCTTGACCAATGGAATCAAATTGAAAACCCTGATATTAAACCACACACCTATGAACGCCTGATTTTTGACAAAGAATCTGAAGTTATACAGTGGAAAAAACAAAGCATCTTCAACAAATGGTGCTGGCATAACTGGATTCAGACATGTATAAAATTGCAGATAGATCCATATCCCTCACCAGTCACAAAACTTAAGTCCAAATGGATCAAAGACCATTCAGCCACACTGAACCTCCTAGATGAGAATGTAGGTGGTACCTACATTGGTACAGGAGACTGCTTCCTGAACATAACACCAGTAGCAGAGTATATGAAGAAATTCTTTTTAGAAGTACTGCTGACTAAGCCTGCTTGAGGCTGGTCACAGGTGCCACTGACCATGCCAAACAGGGACTGGATACAATCCACTCAAGACTTTCACTACTCTAACATTTTCTTCCTACAGGACCACACAAGGCTATTGTTGTCAGCCTATTTCATCAGAAAGTAACTTGGTGAATACTATGCCCTTTGCCCTACTGTTGACACTAAGGATAATGCACACCTAGTTAGGGCTAGTTTCCTATTGTTTAGGATTGGGTTTGGAAGGAGGTGTTCAGGCTTGGACATCTCTTTCAGATGACTTAAAGTTTAGTTGGAATAGATATAGTTAGGATGTGATATAAGTAGATTATTATGTCTTCTTGTAATTCGCCTTTATGATTGTTAATTAGAGATAATTTACACTGTTAAGTTTAAATTCTCTTTAGACTAAAAGGGGAATTGTAGAGAGAAATCCTGTTTAGAGGTATCATGACTTCTTGAGCCTGGCCACAGGTGCCTCTGACTATGCCCAAGCGGGCATGGTCAGAGTGACATTACAAAGGTTTAACTAGTAGAGAGGCATGCACTCGGGTCTTGTTTCCCACTTCCACCTGGCAGAGTTGACTAGGAGGCATTTTGTGGGTCACTCCTGCTCCTGTGCAAACCTTGTCATTGGCTCCCTTGCATGAGTAGTACGTGAGTAGTATTCCTTAATAAACTACCTGTTATCAATCTAGTACTGACTCCACTTTGTAAACCTCTTCAGCACAGACACTGAGATCGACAATTAATAAATTGGGCCACCTGAAACTCAGAAGCTTCTGTAAGGCAAAGAAAACAGTCAGCCAGCAAGACAAAATGGTAGTCCACAGAATGTGAAAAGATCTTCCACCAATCCCACATCTGACATAGGCTGATTACCAAAACATACAATGAACTCAAGAAACTAGCCACCAAACCACCACTCAATCCAATTACAAAGTGGAGGTGCAGAACTAAATAGAGAATTCTCAACAGAGGAATCTAAAATGGCTGAAAAACACTTAAGAAAATGCTCAACATCCTTAGCCATCAGGGAAATGCTGCTCAAAACCACTCTGAGATACCATCTTACTCCTATCAGAATGGCTAAAATCAATAATACCAATGACAATCTACACTGGAGAGGATGTGGAGAAAGAGGAACACTCCTCCATTGCTGGTGGGAGTGCAAAGTGTTGTATACACAGAAAGAAGTTGTGTCATTCTGGCATCTGCATAGAAAACTCCCATGAGGATGTGGAGAAAGGGGAACACTCCTCAACTTCTGGTGGGAGTGCAAACTTGTACAGCCACTTTGGCAATCAGTATGGCAGTTTCTCAGGCAAATGGGAATCAGTCTACCTCAAGATCCAGCAATTAGTCTCTTGGACATATACCCAAAGGATGCACTTTCATATAATAAAGACATATTTTCAACGATGTTCATAGCAGCATTATTTGTAAAAGTTGTAATAGCCCGAAACTAGAAGCAAGCTAGATGCCCCTCAACTGAAGAATGGACAGAGAAAATGTGGTACATTTACACAATAGAGTACTACTCAGCAGAAAAAAAAAAACAATGGAATCTGGAAATTCACAGTCAAATGGATGGAAGTAGAAGAAACCATCCTGAGTGATGTTTTGTTTTATAAAACACTTTGAACCTGAATATGTTAGTATTTCATATTTGTTCTTGGTTTTAAAGATTATTTGCCTATTTAAAGACCCTTGATATTCTGTTCAAATACCAGGATTATTTTTCCATTTCTGAAAAATGCTAGCTTTGTTTTGTTTCTTATAAGTGGCTTTTCACAAGCTAGAGAGACATTCTTCCACTGAACTTCATTACCAGCCTTTTTGGATTCTCCGTACCTCATACTTTTCCTGTCTTCTTCTCTCCTTCCTTTACTTCCTTGGATTGGAACTTTTGAGAAACAACTATGTGTACTAGTTTTTATGATCTTCAGGCAGAGGAGCTCATTCTCAACTGGAACACTGGGGAAACTCTCGAGTATTTACTGAGTCCTTATCACTCTTGCAATTTGCCTGGGAAAGTGCATTCTCACTGTGACATATGCATTTTATTTTCATCATTTTATTTTATCTCTAACTCTGGCAGTCATTTTGTATGTGCTCTAACCTGTCACTCAGCTATCCCAGTGACACACTCTACTCTACTATTGGACTAGCTGGTCACATCTTCTTCTTTTTAAATTAAACCTTTTCTTTTAATTATTCATGTTGTATACATCATGCATCCCAATCCCGTTCATTTTCCTGTCCATATTGACCCTCTTTGCCTTTGCAACCTTCCCCAACCAAAATAAAATAAAGTTTAAGAGAAAAAAGGAAAAATCAACTCATCATGGAATCAATAGTGTGACACAGTGAGTCACACAGTAAACCCTTTTTAGCTATGTATCTTTACTTGCAAGTGTTCATTGCAAAATCATTTGTTTGGATTGAGTCCTCTGGTTTCTGATACACTACCAGTGCTGGACCCTCACTGGGACTCCTCTTGGATATCCTGTTGTTACTCTGTGTTGTGGAAATCCTGTAGCTTTGGGTTTATACCCTTCATGTGCTTCATCAGATCACAGATTGGGGGGGGGTGTGTTGAGGTAGGTCAGCGCATAAGCCTGGTACTGGGCCTGGGTAATTGCAGGGTTGGTCAGCCCACCAGCTCTCCCTGTTCTCATCACCAAGGTGAGCTCTCCAGCATTGCCCTGGCTAGTACACCACTTGCTGCAATGAGTAAGGGTCAGGGCCAGCTCTCCTGCTTTTGCCCAGGCAAGGTGTAAGGGCCAGTCTCTTGAGTCCTACAGCTGGTGAAGGGTAGGGACAGCTCTCCCATTCTGATGATCTCTGGGCCAGCTCTCTGTCCTGCCACAGGAAGCAAGAGGCAGGGAGGCAGGCATCTTTCACCTGTCCATAACACCATATGGCAGAACTTCTGAACTGAGGGCCAGACCCAGTTCTCCCTTGCTCATGTTCTCAGGACAGTTTGGGAGACACAAAGTATTTTAAGTTTTAATTCCTATCTTTAGAGTTCCATGAAGCAGAAACAAATGCCTTTGATCTACATGCCCCTTGTTCAAGGACAGATAGTTACTGAAATGTTGGAGGTTATTATTTATGGGAGATAACAAGCTACACAGTTTTCACCCCACTAAACAAGTTTGTTTGACCCATATATATTGAATTTTTCTGATTTCCAGAGGTTCTATGGAACCCTCATAGATAAGACTCAGTTCACTTGCTAACCCAAAGAGTCCATGTGAGGAAAAATGGCCTGCTGTCCTGTCTACCTGTGTTAACATGTATGTATTTTTGAAAGATGGATGCTTTATAGGAAAGTTCAATCCTTTCCCTGTTATGATAAATCTTTCAGCCAAAAGCTGCCTGAGCCCCACCGCCAGGTGTGCGCTTTAGGCCAGCTGCCTGCCTGAGTTAGGGCCCAAATGAATACACAGAAACTTGTATTAGGTACAAAGCTGCTTGGCCAATGACTAGGATTCTCATCTGCTAGCTCAGTCTTAACTATCATAAATCTATATATGTTATAAGACTTATCTTATCGGACGTCTTATTGGCGTCCCTCCTTGCTGTGGTTCACATCGTGCCGCTGGAGCAGGAGCGGAGGGGAAAAAAGAGGGCCCTTCCTGTTTCTCCTTCACTTAAAAATGAGTCTCCTTTGTATGTCACTTCCTGCTTGGATCAGCACCTCTCTATTACATTTCCCAGAATCCTCTTTGACTCCTAGTCCCATCTACTTGCTGTCTCATTGGCCAAACAGTATTTTATTTAACAATCAATAAGATAAACATACACAGTACATTCCCCATCATTTCCCCAGAGTTGATGATAGAGAAAAATAGTAAATGTAGATCTTTAACAAAGACTCCTCTAAATTTGTTAGGATACCAACACCATGTGTTTTTCCATTTGAAAACTCAATCCTTCATTTAGTGTAAATATGTTTTCAATAGAATTGTGCCAGATTTAATAGATACCAGGGATTCAGTGTGATCATCTGTGCAACCAAGCCCTGCTGCACAAATGTTTATGCAGTGATTTTCCTCAATTTTGTCCTCTGAGAAAACAAGTGCAGACACCTAGCAGTTTCATTTATGGTCACCACTTTTGTTAGATTATGAATACTTCAACATATAGGAAATGCTGAAACATTAGGTATTCAGAAGTTCTTCAGTAGTAACTGCTGGGATTTCTACTTTATCTGATCTAAAATAACAGTGTCTCTACACAAACTGAAGAAAAGGCAAATCTTAGTTTAGGGACAGTCTGAAATCTGTAATGATTTATTTATAGCTTCCCTCCCCTTTCTATGTGTGAACCAGCCAATAGAGATGGAACACCTATCACTTCATATGGACACATTCTGAGGTTTATTCAATTATAAAAAGCCATTTGGACTTAATGTGGTTTGTTCTATATATTGTAAGATTTTACTTAAATCAGGAAAAATGAAATGAAATGCTTTACTGGGTGCACTTAATTTTATACCGAAACTTGTTTAAAAAGACAATTTGAAAAATACCATATTTAAATAAATTTAATTTGGAAAGTGCCAGCTTATATGTTATCTCTATCAATAATGTCAAGCCACAGAAGTATGATCTAAAGTTTTAGAAGAAAAATGCTTCGCACAATTTTTTTCTAAGTCAATTTATGACTAAATCTTTGTGCTATATTTTATAATATGCTTACTGAAAACATTTCTCTTCTAATTTAATTATTAAGTATTTACAAGTGGCAGTGCTAATTGTTTACTTGAAGGAAGCTATTTCATAAACATTACATAGTGCTTTGGAGGTTTTTGCATAAATTAATATGAAACCTATTTTCCCAGTCCTCCGAAATAATGCTTAACACACCCTAAGTGAAGGTCGTACAGAGTAAAATTAATCAAATTCAAAGGACTAATGGGGATGTGTCCTTTATCTACAGAGAGAAGAATTGCTGCCAAGTGGTAACACAGCTGCTGCAGAGAGACACACCAGTGCTGGTGAGGCCCTCTACAACATTGCCACTGTGTTCCTCTATCATGTGGAGTAGTCCTTGCAGAAATCTTAGATGTTTCTTCCTTTGCACTATGTGGTTTAAAGCTTGAAATGTAACAATTTCCCATTTTTTTTTTTTTTTTAATTTTGAAAGCCCTTAGCAGTTCTCTCTTAGTCCACTTTCAACCGCCATTATTCAGGCCTAGACTCACATATTGAATTCCTGTAATAGCTTCTTGATTAGTTTTTGTCCCAGCTTTCCCTTGTCATTATTCCTGCATCTACCATCAGAGAAACGTTTCTAAATAACTGCTTTCAATATGCTTTTCTCTGTACAATAAGTTCCTTGGGTTTTCCTTGTGGGATAAAATCCCAGTTCCTGTGCCTGGCAGGAAATCTCTGCTACCAGCTGACCATGTTTGCCCATTCAGCTAATATTTATTGAGGGTTCTGTCTGTTTAGATTTTTCTGTGTGATACAACTTCAAATAACTTGAAATATTTCACTTTCTTTGGAGACAGCCAAAAATATTTAAGGAAAGTTAAATAACATAGTCAGGTATCAGTTAAATTTTTTAAAAGGCAAGATGTCTGTGTATGTTCTATATATCAGTAATATATTTGAAAATATTATGCATTAAATAGTAAGAATAAAACGTGTTATACTATATAAAGTACGTATATATTATATATGCTTTATTTTAATCTTATTGAGTAATTATTAGTTATATAGACCCATCAGCATCAAAAAGAAATGGAAAAGTTTCCAAACTAAGTAAAGTATTTTTGTGCCATAATTCTGAGAGATGTAGATTAATCGTAACATGTCAGATTTGTTAGATATTATTTTATCCGTTGAAGAAAATATAATGAATTCATTTTTTCTAGTCTTATAACTATGCACATTATATGTGACTCTCTGCAATATGATTCCTACTCCTGGGCATATTTGAGTCTTACCTTACATTCTCATCTCCTGAAAATGTTTGGAGTCCATGACAGAGTTCTGAAGAAGATATGTGCATGGAAATGAGATAGACCCCTTTGGATCTGATTGCTTTCCTCTGTTTCCTAAACTACTCTTCACCTGTAAATTCATCCATGAAAGCTTGCTCTTTGTAATGTCTTTGTCGTCAGTTTCTGAATGTCTAAATAAAACTCTGTTTGTTAAGTTAGTAAATGATCTGTGTGTTTTCAAAAATTTTATTGTTTTTTTTAATTTATTTTATTTTTTGTTAAATATCCTGACAATTCTCATGTGTGCATGGAAACTCTGTATTGGATAAAAAACCCTATGACAGTTGTTACATTATCATTTTAGTCTCTGAAAAGACACTAAGCTCACATCTACCATAACCCTCTTGGGTCTCCAATTCTTTCATTTGGTGCTAGTTTGTTTGCTAATTGATTTTCTCATGAAAGTAGGAGCTAAAGATTTGGAGAAAGGAGACTGTCTTAGCTTTGTTCATTTTCCCCCATAAAGTAGTATCAGACAATTCATATCTTCTCACTATGTAATCTAAGCTACTAGATGAAGGGATGGACATTGTCGTGCTATATTTGTGGCAGAGTTATTACATGTTGTAAATTTTGCATCGGTGTGAGTTGTGAGCAATTGGAGAATATTCTTAAAATGCATGGGATTTTTTCCCTAGATTTTTTAAAAATTTAAATTAGAAACAATCTTATTTTACATATCAATCCAAGAACCTTCTCCCCCACATCCTCCCATGCCTCCCACCAATCCCCCATCCCATCCCCCTCCTACTCCAAAGTGAGGGTGAGGCCTTCCATGGTGGAATCATAAAATTCTGTAACATCATTTGAGACAGGGCCTAGGCCCTCCCCCGTGTGTCTAGGTTGAGAGAGTATCCCTCTATGTGGACTGGGCTCCCAAAGTCTATTCATACACTAGGGATAAATGCTGTTCCACTACCAGAGGCCCCATAGACTGCCCAGACTTCCTGACTGACACCCACATTCAGGGGACCTTGTCCAGTTCTATGCTGGTTTCTCAGCTTTCATTCTGGGAGTCCATGAGCTTCCCCTTGTTCAAGTCAGCTGTTTCTGTTTGTTTTCTCATTCTGGTCTTGACCCCTTTGCTCATCACTCCTCCCTCTCTACTACTGAATTTTAGGACTCAGTGCTTTCCTGTGGATTTCTGCTTCTGCTTCTGTCAGCTACTGGATGAAGGTTCTAGGATGGCATATAAGGTAGTCATCAATCTCATTATAAGAGAAAGGCATTTAAGGTAGCCTTTCCACTATTGTTTAGATTCTTAGTTGGGGTCATCCTTGTAGATCTCTGGACATTTCCGTAGTGCTAGATTTCTCTTTACACCTATAATGGCTCCCTCTATTAAGGTATTTCTTTTCTTGCTCTCTTCTATTCTTCCCCCGACTCAAACTTCCTGCTGCTTCATATCTTCCTCTCTCCCCCCTCCCCTTCTCTATCTCCTAACTACCTCTCCCATCCCCCCATGCTCCCAATTTGCTCAGGAGATCTTGTCCCTTTCACCATCTCCAGGGACCATGTATGTCTCTCTTAGGGTCCTCCTTCTTTTCTAGCTTCTCTGGAGGTGTGGATTATAGGCTGGTAATCCTTTGCTCTATGTCTAATATCCATATATCAGTGAGTACATACCATGTCTGTCTTTTTGTGACTGAGTTACCTCACTCAAGATGGTTTCTTCTAGTTCCATCCATTTGCCTGCAAATTTCAAGATTCCATTTTTTTTCCTGCTGAGTAGTACTCCATTGTGTAAATGTACCACATATTCTTTATCCATTTTTCAGTTGAGGGACATCTAGGTTGCTTCCAGTTTCTGGCTATTACAAATAATGATGCTATAAACATAGTTGAACAGATGTCCTTGTGTATATGTCTATGAGTGGAATATCTGGATCTTGAGGTAGACTGATTCCCATTTTCTTGAGGAGTCGCCATACTGATTTGCAAAGTGGCTGTATAAGTTTGCACTCCACCAGCAGTCGAGGAGTGTTCACCTATCTTCACATCCTCATGGGAGTTTTCTATGCAGATGCCAGAATGACACAACTTCTTCCTGTGTATACAACACTTTGCTTCATCCAGATGTGTTATAGAATATTATGTTAATGTGTGTGAGCTTTGTTTATGCTGCATTTATTTAACTAATTGAAGCTGTGATTCTTTGCTTGTCTAAAACACCTGGTGGTCCTAATAAAAAGCTGACTGGTCAATAAAAGGCAGGAGCAAGTATAGGCAGGGCTGACAGGCAGAGTATAAATAGAATGAGAAATGAGGGAAGAGAGGAACAAGAGAACAAGGAGAGGAGGACAACAGGTACAAACCATCCAGGTAGCCATGGAGCAAGAGTGCAAATAAGGTATACCAAAATAGAGAAAGATAAAAGCCCAGACAGAGAGAAAGGTAGTTGAGATAATTTAAGAGAAGCTGGCAAGAAACAAGCCAAGCTAAGGCAGAGAACTCGTAAGAAAGAATAAACATCCATGTGAGATTTATTTGGGATTTGGGTACCAACCCCCTAAAAGAGCAAAAAAAATCTCACTACATAATGACCTATCAAAGTGGGATTCACATATCCTTTCAGAGCCTGAGAAAGTAGAAAAAAGACAAGACTCCTTTAAGAGGCACTGCTGTTCAGAAAGCAAAACTAAATAGAAACTAGAAACCTAAGCAAGCTAAGTAAAAACTTCTTGTGGCAAGGCAGGTACAAGCTTCCATAGCTAGGAAGGTTTAATGCAGTTCTCAGTCATGAACCTCTGACCTGGCTGCAAGCTTTAGTCTTGACTTTCCTGACTGGACCAGAGTTTGGATGAGCCAGCCTACTATGTGCAAGGAGAATCAAGTGTACATTCTAATATTTGCTCGAGTGGTCGAAAAAGATGGGAGATATGTAGTAAAAGAGGTTCAGATGGAAAAAAACATTTAAACAGGTTCTAGTGTGCTTTACAATGTGCTCAGGCTTATGAAAGAAAGAAAGTGGGCATAGGCAGTAATAGAAAGAAATAAATAGTTTTAAAAAATAATAAAAGTCTAGTTATGTTAAAGAGAAAAGCCACATGATGGGAAATACACACGAAATCTGGATCCTGTACAGTATCATGTTGATTTTGAATTTTTTGATTGTTGAAAAAGCAAAGAACAGCTGCTAAGAGACCTGGAATTGAAATAGGCACTATGGAAATAAACCACCCTAGATATTCTTAGAATGCTTTAACTCTTAAAAAGTCAAAAAATGTGTTTGTCAAATGGAAATCAAAAATGCTTTGGGGAAGTAGGTTTGTTTTTGTCTCCATAGGAAATAAGTGGCTGTGGATTAATTTCATGCTGATAAGAGAGACCACCTGAAACTTGACAGGTGATATATGCCAACAAGGATTACAGCTGGTCTTCCTGAAATTTGGTCATTATCTCAAAATATTCTCAAGGACTCTAAAGATACTACACACAAATTCAAAAGTAGCTTGGTGAAAACAATGTCCACATTCTCAAGGGGTGGGTGTGGTGGTTTTTGGTTATTTTGTAGGTCATAGATTTGATAATTTAGGGGAATTTAGGATATTAGGATTAAAAACAACTATTAATCTCAGATAATTTGCATTGGCATAGATTTGGGTATAGGATACAAATTCAAAGTAAATTGCATTACTGTATTGTACAAATGATGAAAATTGCATAGATGATACAAATTTAAGGCAATTTTGTTACAACATATTGTATATATGTTTTTGCTCTTTAAGGTATTATACCTAGGCAGTTCATTTAAAATATAACTTAAAATTTTAATTTTTAAAAGCTATTATTATGAACTACTTAGGATAATCAAGAAACACAGGTCAGTATTTAGTCATTTATAATTATCAAATTTGTCGATAAGTTAGGTATGCTTTGCAGATCTTACAGAGATGTATTTTATATAGATGGTCTTCAAACCTTTCAAAGACCTACAGAATATGGCATTTAAAATGTTCTGTTAACTTAGAGCTTTTCATTTCAATGAGACAAATCTGCTACTGGCAGTACCAATTTACTTCAGAGATGATGAGCATTGAAGAAAATTCCTTATGGAGTTTGCTTTCATTGTGGAAAGGTTAGCCACTGGGCAAAGAAACTTTTCTTGTCTTTGAATACTGGCAATGTTCTGTGCAAACTGTACATGCAGGACCCAGAGCAAAGTGACTGCTGAACTTGGTCAAAACTAAGCACAATGGGCCTTCAGAGTTCCTGCTCAAAGATGAGTCTGTCAGGCATTGTGCAGGACACAGAGGAAAGTGACTGTTAAACTGCCAATATAGGCAGGACAATCTTTCAAATTTCCTGCTTCATTGAAAAGACTGCCAGATACTCTTCAGGCCTTTAGGCAGATGCCCCAATGTTGCAAAGGAACTTTCGGTGATTGTCCATGCAGTCAGATGTCTCTATCATTTCTAGAAATTTTTTGGAAGTCATTTACAGTGCACTTTTTGTTTACCTAAGTAATATGATATCCTTCTGGTGCCTCTGATGGAGGTGAAGACTGGATAGTTATAGTTACAGTTTTTCTTAATATGATAAAAAGTAAGTTAGGTATAAAACTTTGGATTAAGTAAGATAGGATAGACATTGCATTATTTTCTCTGAATATACTAACTACAAATGAACAGAATATTATAAACAAATTCTTGTTAATTTTTGTATATAGTTTTCCTTTGTTAAAGTTAAAAACTTTCTTTTTATTTAAACAAAAGGGGGTAATGTTATATAGTATTATTTTAAGTGTGTGGCTTTTGTTTATGCTTCATTTGTTTAACTCAGTGAACCTGTGATTCTTTGCTTATCTAAAACACCTGGTAGATCTAATAAAGAGCTGACCTGCCAAGCAAGGCAGAAGCAAGTATAGGCAGGGCTAGCAGGCAGGGAGTATAAATAGAAAGAGAACTGAGGGAAGAAAGCAAGGAGAAAACAAGGAGAGGAAGACACCAGGGGCCAGCCACCCAGACAGCCACAGAGTAAGAGTGAAGGCAAGGTATATAGAAATAGAGAAAGATAAAAGCCCAGAAGCAAAATGTAGTCAGGATAATTTAATTTAAGAAGAGCTGGCAAGAAACAAGTCAATCTAAGTTCAAGCATTCATAACTAAGAATAAAACTCCATGTGTGAGTTATTCGGGAGCTGGGTGGTGGCCCCTCAAAAAGTTGAAAAAGGCCAAAAGAGCAAGAAGGCCCAAAGAGAAAAATCAGTACTACACAAATCTTTTCTCAAGATGATTGCCTTGGAACTCTTCTTTCTCAGAATGATATGGTTTCTTATTGGGCCACATTTCTTCTGTCCTTCCTCAAAGATAGGTCCTTTATTGAGTATTTTGAATCACACTATGACATATATTTTCACTGCCACTCTCTGTGAAGTCTGTGTAATTTCCACTGGCCTATTTATTTCTGGGGGGTGGGCATTCTAGATACTTTGGTTTATGCTGGTTAATTTTAGTTTCCTTTAAGTAGTTCGAATAAAAATTTCTGTAGTGAGACAACCACAGCTATACACTGAACTGAACTATGGAACTCAGCTGCAGAGAGAAAGGAATGAAGATCAAAGGCTCGGGTCCAGGCTGGTGAAACCCACAGGGAGCACATGGAACCCAGAGGGATGTCTGGGAGGCCAGCATGGAACTGATCCAGACCCCTGAACATGGATGTTAATGAGGAGGAACCGGCACTCTATGGGGACCCTGGTAGTGGATCAGTATTTTTCGCTGGTGGAAGAAGGAACTTTGATAGCCCATCCCACATGGAGGGATACACTCTCAGCCTGGACACATGGGGGAGGGCCTAGGACCTTCCCAGTATGATATGACAGACTTTGGGGAACCTCCAGGGAGGGTCTTACTCTCCCTGAAAAGCAGAGAGGGGATGAGGTGGGGGGTGGTGGGAGGGGATGGAGACGGAGAAGGGATTGACATGTGAAGCAAGCTTGTTTCTAATTTGAACTAATAGTAATAATAATAATAATAATAATAATAATAATAATAATAATAATAATAATTAAAAAAATGATATATTCAAGGAGTAAGACTGGAATAGGTCCCCAAAAAGGCCCTGGTCATTCACAGAAAAAAAAATCTGTGCAGATTTCCCCAGATCTGCAGCTAAAGCTCATGATTCCTACTCTCTTGTTAATTTATGTTCCCCTGCTCTTTGAGGTCTGCCAAGCATTTCTCCCTTGCCACCATGTCACTTATGATCCTTCTTTTTTACATAGGCATTTTCATGCTATTTTGCATGACATAAGCATATAGACATGCTTCTGAACTGTATTTTGTATTCCAAAGCTTTGCTTTCATTTAAGTCCACTGAAACTGCCTCCTGGATTCCTTCTTCACATCATCTCTTTTCATTTTCTGCTTATCATGTCTTCTAAAGGCATCTTCTTTGAAAATTCATACTATCTATGGTGCAGTTTACATTATCTTCCTATTAAAAATACTCTGGTTTCCTTTTTAAAAAGAATGTTGTCTTTCCCAGCCTGGATATGAGTGCTTTGCCATGTCTTATTATATCTTGTTTGTCCTTTTCAGCTGTTGAATCTTGGAGGCCTGCTTTTCTGAAGAGGAAACACAGGGTGAGTGTGTCTTGGGGAAAAGGGTGTGAGGGTTGCAAGGAGTGGTAGTGGGAGAGGGAACTATTTGGGATCTATTGTATGAGAAAATAATCTATTTTCAGTAATGTGTTCAATAATATTTAGATTATTTATTTGTTTGTGTGCATTTGTATATCTGTGAATGCATGCCATGTGTGCCTGTCACTTCAGAGGCTAGAAAAGGATGTTGGATTCGCTGGATCCAGAGTTACAGGTAGTTACTAGCTGCCTGAGATGCATACTGAAAACTAAATGAAGGACCTTGTCTTCGTTATGTTGTGTCTTGCTATGATTAAACACTAGACCAAATTCAGCTTGAGAGGGAGAGGGTTTATTTCAGCTTACACTTCCCAATCACAGTCCACGATAACAGGAATTCAGGGAAAGGAATAAAGGCAGGAATCGAGAAGCAGAAAAAGAGGCCATGGGGGAACACTGCTTCCTGGCTTGCTTCCCATTGCTTGCACAGCCTGCTTTCTTACACCACCCAGGATGACTCACCCAGAAGTGGCACAACTCTCAGTGAGCTGAGCTCTCCCATATCAACAATTCTCTACAGGCTATCTTACAGAGGAATTTTATCAACAAATAGTCCCTCTTCCCTCGACATGTCTTTGTTTGTGTCAAATGACAAAATGAGCCAGAAGTCTGCTATATGAGCAGGAAGAACTTTTAATTGCTGAGCTAACTCTTCAACTCCAGGTTCCATACTTAGATTTCCAGTTGTTTCCTTTAGAATCTCTAAAATGTTTATTTATTACTGCATTGCAATAATTAAATTAAATTTTCTTATAGTTCATGTACTAGATTAATCAGAAACCTTAAGCGAGGGCAATATTTTCACATAAGAATAACCAAAACGATTAATTAAAAGTGGCTTAAACATAATCTATAAATATAACATATTTAAATGGAAAATAATTACAAATATAAGTATATTTCAGGATATAAAATTCAAGGAAACTAAAATATGCAAATATTTACATTTTTGAATGACCCAAGTACACATTAGTATTTTCCAAAACTGGAAGTCCTAATCTTAATCTATATTTAAAGTAGTATTTTAAGAAATACTTGGACACCTTTTTAATAACCTGACATAATTATAAAATTATATTATTTTTATAACATGCCATTTATAATTTCAATTGCAAAGACAGAATTAATGTTCTTTCAAGTAGCAAAATCACTTATTATATAATGAGTTGCTTGATAGTTTTTTATATACCCAATTTATTAAAAGCATCTTAATTAAGAGGAACATTTAAATATCTACAATCTGATAATTTTAAAATATGTCATATTTGAATGATGTCTTACATAGGTATTTAAGTCTATACTGGTGAATAACAATTTCAGTTATCAGTAGAAATTTAGTGCATGTATAGTAATCCAAAAGAATAAATATATACATATATTCTCCACTTTATAGAATGACCCATCTCATAAATATCTGTTTTCAATATACACTTATGAAAATATTACAATGAGTTTCAAGGTATGCATAAAAGCTTCATTGATATCAAGCAATGTTGTACAGAAACAGGTTTACAGGAGCTCTTGGAATTAATAGAATTCAGAAGAAATCTTTCA
The DNA here is from genome assembly GCF_003668045.3 of Cricetulus griseus. Lineage (NCBI taxonomy): Eukaryota > Metazoa > Chordata > Mammalia > Rodentia > Cricetidae > Cricetulus > Cricetulus griseus. The sequence continues at coordinate 239,358,176 of NW_023276807.1, read as the reverse complement.
CAATGTGTTTTGTATTTCAAATTCTGCTACAACATTCTGACAATCACAATCATATTTTTTATTCAAGAAGAGAAAAATGAAGTTATTGTCAATATCTCCATCACTGTCCTATGTTCTCCCATATTGCTAGCCTCATTGAAGAGGGTAAATATTTTGATGTCTCTGTTGACTTGAACACTCACAATTTGGAATTGAACGTGAGAACACTTCATGAACAAATTCAATGAAGATTGCTTATTCCATCCTACAAGTGAAAAGCAATGAGCCAGAGAAACCTGTGGTTTTGGTAGTTTCAATACAGTTAATGAAGACAGAACAATTTTAAACACTATTGTCTAGAAAAGTTTTGTGTTTTGTAAGACTAAGTATGCTTCATTATTATACTTGTAAGTTTATAATTTATGTCTAATAAAATGAAGGCTCTGAATCAATCTTACTGAGGGTATATAAATAATATGCAATTGTATACACATTTTAATGAGAATGAAATGTAAATATGCCAGATAAGCATTATTTTGAGTGGGTGATGTAAAAAAGCAAACTGCATTTGCTCTAATTTTGTCTGTTCTTTGGCAGATAAACAAAACCTAAATGTATACAGATATCTCTCTTTGAGCAATTTCACTGCAGCCTATAATTGCACGGCTATTAGTGATAAATTCTGATTTACAGCTTAATTGGCCAGAAGTGAATATAGCCTCAAGGTCATTACAATAAAGATAGCAGAAAGTTTAGAGAGGCACATAAGTTAAGCAATAGCCTGTGTGGTGCAGTGAAAGGAGATCTGTTTAAAATGTAGAATACAACATGGGCCCATATTGTGCAGTGCTGACTCCATATAGGCAACACAAAAGGTCAATCTGAAGTGCTCACAGAGGCCCTACAATAAAATATTTTATATTTAACAACACTATTCTCCTTCTTTCTCCCTACAAGGGAAACCAATAATTACATGACGCCAAAAGGGATTAAAAATGGACCAATTAAAGCCTCCAGGAAAGCTATGCCTCAGAAGTGCAGCAGAAAATTGAAGGAAACAGAAGTGAGAATTTCAGAAACTAGAGTTGCTAACACAGCTAGAGTTGCTTTGGGGGTAGCCAGCTATTTACTCACAAAACAGGTGAAGCCTTAGGATGTATAGTGTGGCTCTGAGGATTGTAGAAGAGGCAAGGAACGAGACCTTCACAGAGGACCTTAAACGTTCTTTTTTTCAAATGTAGATTGAAACCTGTAAAATACATCTTTGTTTTGACATGAAAACAGAAAAAAAAGAAGGGTGTTTTTAATTGATCCATAAAGAATTGACTCTCAGTTGATAACTAGATGATGTGATTTGATTTGTAAACAAAATAATATGCAAAATTATATAAGAGTAAAAGTCTAAAATGAGCCAATCCTTAGAGAAAGGAGTAAAGTGAGAGCGTGAAAGCATTTTCAACTGCCAGTTGAATGCTAACAAAATTTCCACTATGAATATCTGTGCTGTCACAAGTAATTCTAGCATGTTTGCCTCATTAAAGGGAGGTGGTAAAACTTCTGGAAAACCATGCAATCATCACTTACTAAATCAAAGGTTCTCAAGTAGTCTTTTTTCATTGATTTTATATAATTTTCATTCTTACCAAGAGTGACAGGAAAAGGAAAGCAATGTCCTAAACAGACAAAACTTGGGGTCACTGACTGAAGAGCAAGAGCACATTGAAATAAAGTAGCTATTGGCAAGAATAGCTGATAGAAAGTCCCCAGGTAATGAGGTTCTCACTCTATGCTCTTACAAAGACCACAGAATAAGTATCATAGGAAAAGAGGAAAAAATATATCAGATAAACTATCTGGAAAGCAGGTTTTGGAGACTTTTGTGGGTTGAATTGGCTTGCTTTGTGTATAGACTTTTCTCCCTTGAGATTCCAGTAAGTCTATGGTATTAGGAATTTATAAGAGATTATTCTGAGATTTGTGTTTTCCCCTTCTGGTGCTCTTTTTCATCACAAGCACTAGCTGTTAGGGGCTCAAGAGAGCCACAAAATCCCATTGTAAGTAAATCTAGAGGCCCGTTGCAGACAAATACATGCAAGACACACATGCAACAAAAGGCAGTTGCCTCTGCACAGACATCACTGGGGCTAGAAGCCTAGACACTGCTATTATTTTGGAGAGCTGGGAAGACTCTATAGGTCTTACTACCATCTAAAATCAGAATTTTAGGAATCAAACAAGCCAGAAAAGAAACTGTTAAGAAATAGAGATAAACCATATCAAAGAAAAGGAGGAAGAAGAAGAGCTGAGTCTCCCAAGAAATCTTTCAGAAACAAAGCAATCATGAATAAGTAGTTGTTTTAAATAATGAAACTATACTAGATAAAGCAGATTATGTGAACACCTTCAATAATAAGCCTTTTTATGTCAGGCATATGGCAGTTTTGTAATACCAGCCTGACTCAGAGACAGGAATGGATGTTGATGGTAAAGGAATGTATAATTTCAAAATAGATCCTGTTTCCTGACACCCATATGGATTTCCATGCCATTTTCCTTTCTCAGAAATTGAATAGAGGCTCATATGATGAGTGAACTCCTAATAGTTACATTTAAATGAAGACCCTATAATGCACCAGCTGTGTGACATTGAATCTGGCATTTCATCTCTTTGAGACTGATTTCCTCCCCTATTCCATGGAGTTTATAGTATCTAGGCATTTAGAGTATTTTAAGATCTTTTATTATTCAAAAATTCTGTGTTAAAAAATACTTGCTTCTCATTTTTAATGAACACAGCCACCTTATTCTTCCTCCTCAACAATCTAAGCTGTGGTTGTGGTGGCAAGATTGCTACTGTATCTTGAGTATATTACATGTGGATTTCCAGGCTCTATGTATGGGAAGTTGAATCGTCAATGTGGCGGTACTAGGAAGTAGTAGGGCTTCTTGGGTCATTGTGGGCAGTTTCCTCTGAAGGGAAAACTGTAGAATTTTCTAAAGAACTGTTAAACAAACAAGAGACCTGCACCCCACCCCCATCCCACCCCACCCCACTCTGCTGAATATGACCATTTCTCTGAAAGAAATAAAAACACTTGTGCTGTGACTCCATACTACTAGTTGAATATTGTGTGAGTTATTCTGACCTAGTTAAAAAAAAAAGAACAGAAATTCTACAGTTAGAAACTAGACACTAAAACCAGGAGTACAGGGTTAATGTTGATGCTTTAAATTGATTGGTAAGGTATCACCCAGTAAATAGATTGGATAATGCTTTCAAAAGGACATTAGGCAAGGGTTGTTTTGCAGACCACGTGATCCTTACGGAAAATGCCTGAAACAGATGTTGAACTGGTGTTTTCCCCACACTTCCAAGAAGTTAAGTTTTTCTTTCGCTGGTTCTCACAGCCCTTTAAAACATTGAGCTCAGGACAAAGCAGTGAAGGATGAAATGGTTTCTCTTCTGGACACCTAAGAAGTTTATGGAACCTGGCCTTTGCAGGAATGGAGGCTTTGAAGAGCATATAACTCACTGTTGGATCCATTTGGCAATGAAGAGTTTGCCATATTTGGGTGAGAGGAGAGAAGAGTAGCTCCAACTTGCTTCTGTGATAGTTTGCAATACTATCCACATTATGGAGATCAAAGTTTTTATGGCGATGTCTCAAATGATAGAGCAAAAGACAGAAAGAATGAAAAAGAGAGGCTACCAAGATATTCTAGTCAGTGAGGACACTTGCTACCAAGCCTGATTACCTGAGTTTGATACCTGGGTTCCATATAATGGTAGAAGAGAAGCAACTCTTGTAAGTTGTCATCTGATTTCCACAAACATTTCCCCACATACATCTGCCTGGTTGCATGAGCACACAGATTCTTAAATAAATGAATTAAGAAATTATAAAAATGAAATCCGGGACAGCAAGATGGCTCAGCAAGTAAAGGCACTTGCCATGCAGGCCTGGTAAGCTAAATTTGATCATTACAATCCATTTAAAGGTGGAAGGAGAGAACTAATTCCACGAGATTGTGTCTTCTGACTTCCATATACCACCCCTGCCATGGTGTTCACACCTCCTCCATATATCATGTGCACTTACTTGTGAATACATATATGATTACCAGAAATCAAAAAGACAAGGTGAGAAAGAGAGAATGAGGATAGAGGAATAAAGGAAAACAAATAGTTACAAGTGATAAGATTTTAACAGCTCCAGGAATAATTTTGCATGCTTTCTGATATTCAATTTTCTTTTGAAAAGAAAAAGTTCAGATATGAATGGATTTCTATAAGACCTTGATAAAAAATAAGTTGTATGAGCATGATCTCTTTTACTAATAGCAAAGCTAACAGAATGTGTCATAGCAGGGAATTAATATGCAGAGAAAACCTAATTATGAAGCAAGCAATTTCCACTTAGGTTTTTAAAAGACCACTGAGCTTACAAAAGTGAGGGAGTTGTTGCTTGTCTGTAACAGTAATTCTTAATGGGTACCCAGGTCAATCTCACTTTAGCATGTTCATTGAGCTCTAGAGGAATTATCGTGGTCAATGAACGTACTAATTTATTCTTGAGATGTGTTTAAAGTACATTCACTTTAAGAGATTGGAAATTTAAAAGTTGGTTTTAATTTCTCAAAGAAATTTTAGAATTTCACATCGGAATTGGAGTGGAGGATAGGAATCAGGCTTCTGTTTAGAATGTTCAAAGTTGCCAAACTCTTCCCTTACTGTCCCAGAAAATATTCATGGTATATTGCTTCAAGTTGCTCATTTCTCTTCTTTAAATAAATGTAGCTACTCTGGACTAGAGAGATTTCTCAGTGGTTAGAAGCCATTATTCCTCCTGCAAAAGTTTGCATTTGGTCCTCCTATTAACATGGCGCCTCACAAATATCCATAGTTCCAGATCCAGGGGATACAACATAACGTTCTTGCTTCAAAGGGTTCCTACACACACGTGGTGAATATGCAAACTCTCAGACATATGCATATACATAAGATAAATAATAAATATTAAAAGCTCATTAAATAAAATACAAGAAAATAAATCCAAACGTTGTTATAAATGATTACTTCTTGTTATCAAAACATTGATACTTTATTTGGCATAGACTGGCATAGTCATTAAGTCAAGGCAATACACAAATAAGAAATTTTCTTTATTTTACATAAGTATATATTCTTTTGACAGAATTATAGAATACAACCATCATAATATTTCATATATGTGTACCACTTGGGGGAACTCTTCTGATTTTAAACATGTAATCAACATTACACAGTTGTTTTCTGAGCATATAAAGAGAAAGCTGCTCCAGGGAAGGTTGTCCCCACATTCATTTCTCGAAGTTGTTTGTCTTTGGCTCTTTCCCTAGGTTGCAGATTGCGCTCTGTGATTCAGTTCTTTGTGGAATTTGGTGCATAAATTTGTGCATATTCAATAGCCTCTTAGGACAGAGTACAGAATTCTCTTCTCCAAATTGTGGATATATAACACTGGTGACATATGAGTGAGTTAAAGTGAATTTTTGGATATATTTAATTTTATGTCTATGTGTGCATGACACTATGTATGAGCACGATATATAGCCTGGCCCTCAAAGAGGTCAGTAGAGGACTTTGGATGCCTAGAACTGGAGATACAGACCATTCATTGTGAACCACCATGAGGATCCTGGGAACCAAAGCCAAGGCCCCTGCAAGAGCAATACATACACTTCATTGTTGAGACATCTCTCCATTCGCAAGAAGGGTTGTGGATCATGCTTCAGTTGTGCATTTACTTAACTGAGGTTCACAAAGGTGTAGAACTGAATAGATGGCTTAACTTGATGAATTCATGGAACTTTTATTTTGTGTCAGTTACTGCACAAGACACTTTCCCCATGTCACCTGGACTTACCATCATGCTTTGGAAGAGTGATTAAAGCAGGTATGTGCTTATTCTTAGCACATGTTTTTGTTGCCCTATTTCTTTTCTACATGTATCAACTATCTTTATTAATAAATGACAGGGTCTATGTAACCAAAACTAATCTTGAACTTTTCATGTGTTCCAGGCTAACTTCTTACACATGTTTCTTCTGCTGTATCTCCTAGATACTGATGTGTATGCTACCCTCCATAGTGGTCATTGGGTTTTGCTTTTCAGTCATCTTATTTCTCTTTTCAATTCTAATAGCCACAAAACACCTATAACTATTTAATAATATTCTATAGTATTTAAGTTTCTAAAACATACCTTTTACATCATCACAAGTGTGAATATTTAAGAATCAAGGCAGTTGTTATATTACTTTTAATCAAATATTAAATGAATTAAATAAAAATAGACAAAATAATCAAATAAATTTCAATTATCATAACTAGTAAATACAATGCACACTTTATATGTTTCCTAAAATCCCATCCTGTGTCATCAGTGTCATACATCCTCAGTTTTAGAAAAATCATTTTATAACGTTTTCAGTCATAAGCTTTGTGAAGCATGGGTTGTTAAAGTTAAAACCTTCCTTTTTATTTAGACAGAAAAGAGAAGATGATGGGAGATGTTATTCTGTAGGCTGTGAATACGGTGTTTGTCTTATTGATTGATGAATGAATGCTGATTTTCCAGTAACCAAACAGGAAGTATAGGCAGGGCTACCAGATGAGGAGAATTTGAGAAAGAGGAAGACAAGAGAGGGAGATGCCATGTAGCTGATGAAGAAGTAACATACCAGACATTACTGGTAAGCCATAGTCTCATGCCAATACGTAGTTTAGTAGAAATGGATTAATAATTTAGGGAGAGCTAGCCAATAAGAAGCCTGAGTCATCAGCCAAAGAGTTTATAATGAATATAATTTGGGAATAAAGGACTGTGGGACCTGGTGGGACATGGGTCAATGAAGAAGGGCTTAATTTTGCAGCAGATTTAAAAGAAATTTGAATCTCAGAAAGCACTAAAAATTATTCCTTAATGAGTTAAAATATCATTTGTATTTCTAGTTTTCTACCATTTTAGTATCTATATGTATCTCCTATACAGTTGAATATTATTTATAAGTATATAGTAATAATAGACACATTAAAAACTTTACTGATTAGATTGAAAATGTAAATTTAAGAGCTTTGTACACAAACCTTACTTCCACCCCTTTCCTTAATTTATCCTTACCTTTGAGGCTTTAGCTTTAATTAGGAAAACCTGGCTGAATATGTTTTGTGTCTATAAGTTTCAAAACTCCATAATCTTGGTTGCCAGACTAATTCAGCAAAAAGATATAAACATAACCAAACAATAACTTATGCAAATTTTATTGCATAATTATTTCATGAGATAAAAAGGGAAAAAGGCAAAAACAATGATCCAGATTTTTTATTTTTGAAATTCATACATATGAGAAAATAGAATGCATCACTGAATATAAACATGACTAGACCTGAATTTGTTTGACCAAAATGTCTTATTTTAACTGACATGTGGCTATTTATATACTCCATTCTACTTACTATAGGTTTACATATATGATATATAATTGTTTTCCTATAATATACTGTTCCATGTGTTTCTGGATAAGCTGTATATTACCAATATAGAATCTAATAATTATAATTTTGAGACCCAGATATAACTTCAAAGATTTCCTGTTAGGTTTGTGGAGTTTCAAGAACCATCCCATATAATTTGCAAGAATATATTTTTTGATTATGATGATTATGATTAAGACAACCATGGTTAATAAAAACCCATTAAATTAAAATTCAGTGTATCTTTCTATATGATTTTCTATGAGATTATGAAAATGCAAATACTTTTATGGGAGGCTAGACCATCTTATATATTAGTTCATCACATAATATACCACATTTCAATATATATATATATATATATATAGTGTGTGTGTGTGTGTGATATATACATTATATTTTTATCTATCAATTCACTCTTCATTTTAGCATTTTATTTTATTAAATGTGCAAGGCTTTTGCACCTACATGTATGTCTGTGCATCATGTGCATGCCTAGTTCCCACAGAGGTCAGAAAAGGGCATAATCTCCTGGAAATGTCACTCACAATTGTGAGCTGCCATAGTGGTGCAAAAAATTGAGCCAGGGTCTGTGGAAGAACAGTTGGTGCTCTTCACCACTAAGCCCCCTAACTCTCTAGCTCCTCAATTTATTCTTAAACTTTTCTAAATGTAAGTCGGAGATTGATTCAATTAATAACCAGTATTGATTGTCTGATGCCATTTAAAAATTATTATATGTAAATGTATGTTGTGTATATGTCTGTGTGTACTTGAGATGTATGTTCATTTGTAGGTGCATGCGTTCACAGAAACACATGTGTGTTAGAACCCATGGAGGCTAGATGTCTATAGAAAGAGTCTTTCTTATTTGCTTCCACCTTATTTTTTGATACAGGATCAGTCATTGGACCTGTGGTTCCCTATATTTGCTGGTGAGCAAGCCCAAGGAGACTCCTGACTCTACCTTCCTTGTGCTGGAAAAACAGGCTTGCACCACTATATCTAGCTTTTACATGGGTGCTTGTGTTCCAAATGGATTTTACTACTCACAAAGCAAGCTCTTTACTGACAGATATATCTCTCAAGTTCAAGAATTTACGTTTTAAATAAAAATCTACAAAGCAGATCAGTATTTGGTATTGAATAATACATAAATGTCCATTGACAATTTTGATAAAGAGAAGATCCTTTCATACACAAAGGCATTCTTACAAGTACCAGCACTTTTTGCTGAGATAGGAGACCTGAAATAACAAGCTCATGGCCTTGTCTCAGAAGACAAAAAAAGAACCATCAGTGACGCACATGAGTTAAGTTACTGTTGAGGGATAACTTTAAAAGGGATGACATGACATATAATAGCAGTTATCACTGAAATGGAAAACTCTGGAGATCCAGGCAGATTTTGTGCTAAAAATGGTAACATAATTAGGGGGAAAAATGATGGCAGTTCTGTATGTACTCACTGACACCACCATTGAGCCTGCTTCTAAGAAGAAAAATAAAAGGCCAGATGAATGTTCCTGTGTGGAGTGCCAAAGAGAAAGTAGAGTTGAACATGTTCACCTAATCTTAAATACTTAAAGCAACTAAGAAATTTATCAGTGAAAGGATGTAAATTCTTTGGGATTCAGTATTTTTGCACCTTCAAGCAATATAGAAATATATGTGATAAATAGTACGAACATAGTCCCCCCTCATCACACATGAGCCAGTCAATCCAGACTCAAATGAAAGCTGAAGTATTGACGTTCATAGCTGACTGGAGGCATGCACACCAACATGTCTAGAGAAAACTGTGACCACTGAAAGTGCTCTTAGCTTGAGGCTGTTTTGGGCTTTTTCTAAAAGTCAGACAAGGAGAGCTGATGTGGCTATTTTTACAGTAGGAGTGTCAATAAGGTCATTTTGAAGACATTAGTCTACCTTTCTGTAATTTATTTATAAATTCACAATGCAGCTTTTTATATACATATTCATATATTTTACTTTCTTATTGGAGTCTCTGTGTGACCCCCCAGAGACTTCTGGGTTCATTGTCTTAGCCAAGGATATAACCCTAATATCTTAGTCAAAAGTGACTTTCCTTAAGATAGGAAGTCTATACACTCACATTGATGTGCTCTGAATATTAGTTTTATCCATAGTTTATATTTAACAAGACATACCTGGACACATGTAGGAGTCCAGACATTTGATTACTTATGGAAACTGAAGGAATTGGCCCAACTGCTAGAAAGTATCAGCATAAATTGCAATGTGCTGTGGAGCTAGCTCACTCAGCTCAACATACAAACATGATGCCCTGATATTAATCCCCAGGACTCATGTAAAGACAAAATTAAAACCAAAATCCTGGTGTGTCAGTGTGCTCTTGCAATCTCAGAACTGAGACGACAAAGAACTGTGTACCCCTAAAGCTCCCTGAACAGCCTGACTAGACTATATGGTGAATGTCAGACCACTGAGAGATTGTGTCTCAAGAAACAAGATGTGTGATTGAGTGATTGGGTGGAGTAATGGTTCAATAGTTAAGAGTCTTGAAGCTCTTATACAGGACCAGGGTTTGGTTTCCAAACACAAGACTATAGCTCATTACCATTGCTAACTCCTGCATCTGACCTCCAGAGGCACTGGGCATACAAGTAGAAAACACATGCAAGCAAACATTCACAGGCATAAAATAAAACAAAACAAAACAAAAGAAACAAGGTGAATAATAACTAAAAATACAACATCTGAAATTAATGCCTGCTCCCCACATGCACACACATACACATGCACACACCACACATGAACACTTAATACACCACACACAGCTCAAAAGTCATGAAAGTAGTATTTCTGACTCATTTTGTGGATGTTGATTCTTTCTCTGTGGACATGGGACTCCATGGGTATTCACAGACATATTACATCTGAACATTTAGCTCCTTAATTGCTTTGCAGTTTACCACAAGCAGAGAAGGCTTCAGTGAACAGGACACTAGGAAATTTACTGTTGCATGCTTTGCATTTGTATTGCATTTGGGTTTTGATTAGTTAAATTCATTCTGCAGTTGATGCAGTTAATGGGAGTTATTTTCTTGATAATCAGTTGTGAATTGCTCACTTTTACAGTTACATATCTTAAAAAATAATAGACAAATAAAGGAATTATTGTGGGTAGACACATTCCATTTAGTAAATTATGCCATACAGCACACTAAAAGATTTTTATTGTAGCCTATGGTCATATACTGTGAAAGTATCTTTTTTTAACTTTTCCATGTTAAAAATTAAATGCTGAAACTTATGTATTTACTACTAATAAAGCAATGATGATTGCATTTTCCTTAAGGAAAAATTCCATGTGCCAATATTCAGAATTATATTGTGTTCATGAAAAATTATTAGACCCTGGTCTTTTAATTATCTCATATATGGCTACAGAAACCTAAATGTCAAGATGTAAAGAGTGAGGTCCCTTGCCTTCATTACTCATTTTCAAACTAAAAGCTAATTATAGAAAACTTCCCAATTTATGGAAAGAATTTACACATAATACAGAATCCTTGTGGTCAAGTCTCATTTCCTTCATGATTACATTGCTATATTTATAACAATGTATGAAATAATATATACATTACTAAGAATAATCCATATCCCTATTCCTTAGTGTTTATCTGATACCAACTTTTGCTCCAAAGTTTCATTCAGAATACCATATCATGTATAATCAATTTGACACTTAGGTTGCTCTTTCTTGGCACACTCAAGGTTATTCCTTAATTTATTAATTTTTGTCAGTTAAAGAAAGTATTCATGTTCCCACCAGGTAGCTGAAAACATATGTATTATCTTCTTGTTCTCTACATTGGAACAATGACACAAGCAAAATTCTTATCTAAAAAAAAACTCATAGGAAAACACATGAGCCGAGCAGTGGTGGCTCATGTCTTTAATCCCAGAACTTTGGAGGCAGAAGCAGGCAGATCTTTATGAGTTCAAAACCAGACTGGACTACAAGAGTTAGTTCTATGCTAGCCTCCAAAGCTACACAGAGAAACTCTGTCTTGAAAAACAAGCAAAATATTCCTAACACACAAAACCACACATAAATACATATGTATCTCTTATTACTGATCTTTTAAATCCCTAAAATATCAAATATGTTAATAGCTCAACCTTCATTGGGACTAGCCTCAGGCATCTGAAGCCATTCCAGCTATATATCTGGAAAGTCCATATGGGAAATATCCTTTGATAATTAATGTAATACTGCTACTCATCCCATTAATATGTGTGTCTTCATGATAATTATGAGGAAACTTCATAGCAAACTATATTCTAAAAGTTGGTACTTACTGCAAATAAAAAAGTGATTTTTTTTACATGACTAGCCCACTGGAGTATTGATACAAGGTCTTTCTTATATCTCTCTGCCTAAAAATTGGAGCTTATTTTAGAATTTTAATTGGATGGGAGAACATTTGGGACAAGAGCTCGATTAAGTTATCCACTAAAAATATTAATAAATTTGAATAATCAAGCAAGACTTCAGAATAAAGACATCTAAAATGGGGCAAATGATAGAGATAAGTAAATTCCACAGTTGCCCTACAGCCACCCTAATGGACAATACAGATAAGCTGCATGCCCTTATTTTATAGGCTGAACAGTGCTATTATGTTAGGCTCATCCATTGTGAGTTTGATTTTTCACAGAGATAAATAATTTTACAGACAAAGAATGTTTGGAACAGGTGCTATTACTGTTGCAGGTTCACATATGTTTTAAAAGGTGCTATTGCATATTGCAGATTAAACTCAGCAGCTGTAGAAGCCAAAAAAATATCAAAGACTGACATATATATGTCAATTTTATTTTCAAAACTCTGGATAAAAGTTAAACACCCAAATAACTCTAAAAGAAATCACAAGGCATTAACTTGGTGTTTGGAGGGTAGTGAAGTGAAATGGAAATAAGATCATTAATTGGACAAAAATATTTATAGCCATGACAAAAAAGTAGTTAGTAAGGAAGCTTCATTGAAATACATACTTCTTTTTACAATAGTTACCATTAAGAAAATGCAACTGGAGATATTATTTTCAGGTAATATTTCTCTCAATCGTATTGAATGAAGATTACACAGTGAATTAAAAACTATTAACAATGATAAGATAAAAAACAAGAAAACTGAATGTTCAGAAAAAGTATTCTGTTCTTCTCATTGGAATTTGCATCCTAAAATGATTCCACTGAAAGTCATGTGTACTACATTCATTTCAGCACAGCTACAATTTTAAAGGAAGCCAGATAAAACCAAATAAGATCAAGCATGTAGCCCGAGATGCAGTGGAACACACCTTAATCCCAGCACTTGGGAGGCAGAGGCAAACAAGTATATGTGAGATCCAGGCCAGACTGATCTATAGAGCAAGTGCCAGGACAGGCTTCAAAACTACACAGAGAAACCCTGTCTTGAAAAACAAAACAAAACCAACCAAACAAACAAACAAAAATAACAAGCATGTAAAGCAACGTAAATCCAACCTTACCCATGGAAAAATAAAATGGAAAAATTACACTGACAAGTGTTTCATGGCTTCTTGAGAATTTGCACATCTATTGACCATTCCAACCAGGAACTTGACAGAAATGAAAAGACACATTCACAAAAGACTTATAAAAAGTCTAACTTATAATGGTTTATACTGAAAACAAACTACATGGCCATTAGGAGGAGAATGGATAATCAAATAACGGTCTAGCCAAAATTTGATCTATTATATTTGCATTCTTCCCATAAGCCCCAAGGAAATAATGCACACATTCTCTCATATATTACCTTTCAATACTTTCTGAAAACAGTTATTTTTCCTGGAAAAGGTAAGAAATCAGCCTTATCTTCTCATTTTTGTCTATACATTTTAGCTGTAAGAAGATGAGGACATTAATGGAGGTTTTATACAATTGTCTTATGCTAACAGTTTTTTTTCTCTGCTGTCGTCCTGTCATAACATTTATTGGTTGGTCTGCATATATTTGGCTCCTTTTAATTTAATTGAAGGTACAAGCTTGAAAGATTACCCATGAAAATTAATTTTTCAACTGTGATCCACTTTACTTCTAAGTATTCCAAAGTAGAGCTATTTATATTAACCACCCTAGCCTCAGCCTGGCCATGTCCTGTTGGGTTATTGGTAACTTTGAATCTGTCAGTAAAATAGTCTATATGAGATGAGGGAAGAGATTCAGAACATAAGAAACACTGAAAATTCTAGGAGCTTAGGAGATGAGAAGTCAGTCATTGGCAGGCATGAACAAAGAATAAAACGAAAGTCTTATGTTTCTAATATACGTTATTGAAAAAAAGTAGGGAAATGAGCTTTTTCTCACTCTCACCTAGAAGCCTCACTAAATTATTCCTTTTAAATGGGACACACACACACATACACACACACACACACACACACACACACACACACACACACACCCTCTGTGATATTTTGTATTATTTAGCAAAACTCATTCCCCCTACTTTGCCATTGTAAGTAGAACTATATACCTTATTGGTGTATATTCAAGTGACAAATTGTACACAAGAATGGCAGTGTAACATAGGAAAAAGTCATGAATGTCCTTGCTCAATTTTACTCACTTTCATGAGAAAAGAAATACTGTAAGTAGCCTTAATTTTTAGGATTGGCTGCAGGTGAGATAAATGGCAGAGCTTGATTAGCAGTCTGAAATAACAAACAAATAATACCTAATTTGTTATTATCCCAGCTGGGTGCAACCAGTAGCCTATACAGAGACAGTATCTACTCAAAACAGTTCACTTTCCCCAACTGCCTTGATTTGCTTTGCTGATGAAATAAAATAGTGCATGGTAAAGCATATGTGATAAAGAAATAGAAACATGATTTAACCTTGGTTTCTGATATAACATTGTTTTGGTGAGGTTCTTCTAACCTAGAAATTCATGAGCTGTTCTACATCTTTTCTTGTTATTTTAGGCATTGTGTGTTTACCTTTCAGTCACTCATATTTGAAGCTCCAGAAGATGAGCTTTTAGCTCATACATTTTGGATTTTTGTTATTTTCAAAATAGTTAAGTGATTCATGGTCTACCATCTATATGCTATTTTGTCATCTCAGTTCTACCTCCCTATGTATTTAATCTAATGTTATTTGGTATGGTTGTGGTCATCAATAAAATAATCACGAAGACATGAAAGGGGAGGCCCTCTTACAAAGCCTCAACCTGAGACAAAAACAAACAAACAAGCCTCCTGGCAGCTAAGGAATGCTGAGAGTGAGAGAAATAGCCTTCCCAGTTGAAAGCACACCGATTGGTTATCCAATACCACATAGTCAGACCTAAAAACACATATGTGTTATTTAGTGCTAGTTTTCCTTTTCCCAGAAGGTGTCAGTTAGATATTATTTTTTGGTTAGGGGTGGGGCTTCTCAGTGCTGTTATTTTTCCACACAAATTTTCAAAAACAGTTCAATTGCTTTTTGAGAAAATTATTATATATTCCAGGCTGAAGTTGAACTCCTGATCTTCTTGTCTCCACTTTCCATGTGCTGGGCTTCCAAAAGTGTGTCACTATACCTGCATTATGAGTTGTCAGAGATGGAACCCAGGCAGGCCTTCATTAACACTAAACAAGCATTCTCTCCTACTGAGCTCCAGAATTTAAGAGCAATCATTCCCTGTCATAGTATTTTATCATTTTCTAACTTATTATCATAACTGGTACCTGACAACTGGATCATTGCATTCAGATAGTGAACTAGGATTTTCTTTTGATATCTGTACCACAAGAATTTCTATGAGAACTGCTAACCATAAATATATCTCAGCAATGCTCTACCATGCTATACAAAAAGAAGCTGACTCAGAGACAGGTAGTCAAAGAACATCGCTGAGGCTTTATATCTGTAACAGGATTTTTATTTTCATATTGTGACAGTGGCAATTTAAGGGAGAAATGTGCAATACAGGGTCAGGCATTTGAAGACTTGTTCCCCAGTTGGGGGTACTGTTTGGAGGTATTTTGAAGGTACAGATTTGCTAGAAGAAGTAAGTGACTGGGGTAATCTTTGGGAGGTCACAATTGTGATTTGCGTCTAGATTATTCTCCCTGCTTCATGCTGTAGGTTGAAGAAGCTGTCTCTCACCTTTCTACCCCTGTTGCCAGCCCTGCCACTTTGCTGCCATGCCTTTGCCCATGATGGATTCCACTTTTGGAACTGTAATCGAAAATAAACTTTCTCGTCTTTAGTTGTCTTTGATCATAGTGTTTTCCTACAGAAACAGAAAATTAACTACTTGACTAAGAATTAAGAGTCTAAGATGCTTTTTAAAATAATCATATATTTTATAAATTCCACTTATAATAGTAATTCCCTATCATTGAAAAGAAATAAGAAATCTTTTTTTTCCCAGTTGCAAAAGTACTTCTAAAATTACAGTATTTAATTTTGGGTAAAAATTAACGGCAGGAGAAGGACTTAGAACTTTGGACCTATTGATTATGACCCTGCAGAGAGATCAACAAAGGTGAAATTATTTGCTCACCATTTCTGTTGGTGACCTTTGAGAAAAACTAATGCAGCAGATTATTTTCTATATTTCTGTATTTTTAAGTATCTAAGTAATGACAACACTGCAAAATCTAAAGTATGCATGAAGCTGAACTTTGAATAACGTGAGAAGTAATTTCTTTCCAATGAATAAGTCAGTATCATATCAGAGTTACTGGCCCCTTCAGACCCACTCTTATTTTTTTTTTTTTTTTTTTTTTTTTTTTTTTGCTTTTTCGAGACAGGATTTCTCTGTGTAGCTTTGGAGCCTATCCTGGCACTCACTCTGGAGACTAGGCTGGCCTCGAACTCACAGAGATCCGCCTGCCTCTGCCTCCAAAGTGCTGGGATTAAAGGCATGCGCCACCAATGCCAGGCCAGATCCACTCTTGATTCTGGTGATTACCAGTCATTCTCACAAAGGAACACAGGACTTTTATGGCATCCAAAATTACATAAAACAAGGCACCGAAAAGGGAAAATTTATAGCAACATCCCTTGCTTAAAACATTCAGTGAGACTGTCAAAGATTCATCTAAGTAAAGCAGATAATTCATCCTTACTTTTAATAATTCTTCCAGGAGAAAAGATACATTGGATAATACTTGTGAAAAAATTTAGCAATAAAGTCACATGGTGAAAGAGATGTTGTGATATCCCAAAGCCCACAGGCTTTTGCAGGGTTCTAAAAGCAATTAAGTAACTAGATCTGTGTCACTTGCATACTTTCCAAATTTATTTTAGTCAGCAATTTTATTAGTAGGTTTATGTGTTGAAGCTCTACGTTTCATCTTTGCTCATTTAAAAAATAGCAAATATAGGCATAAAATCTACATTCTTCCCATGCATACAAAGTTATAGAAGATTGCACATTATGCAGTGGGAACTTACTTGTCTCTTCACACTATGTCTGGAACTCTAGAAGGCACTGTTGGTGTGGAAGGGCTAAGATCTGGACTACCTGGCCTGCCCTGAGCACTTTCCTTGGAAAGCACGTTATGTCACCTCTTTCAAACGTTACTCCTGTTATTTAATATAGATCACCTCCTGCTATGTATCAGCCAAATGTCAGGGCTACATCAAGATGGAAGTGGAAATCTTTATTGAGTTCCCTCTGTGCCCATCACTGAGCAGGGTGTATGCTCCTTCCTCCAAGCATACCTACTGATGGCATGAGTTTCTCCTAGTACATGAAGAATTTTGAAAGGTAGAGAAGTTTTAGTTCCTGACACTATGTCTACACAGCCACTTTGAGTTATCAGAACAATGATGATTATGGCCTCCTTTGGCCATTTCTGTTAAAACACAGGGAAGTAACTCAGTGACAATCAAAACAGAACAAGGTAGATTGATTGGCTGCTTTTAAATTTTCTTCTTTGCTCTTTAATACCCTGTAGATGTAAATTATTTGTTTCAACTGTGCATTTTTATTATAACCTCAGCTAGAAAATATATAAATAAATACATTCTTCTGTTGCATCAGATCTGTTACCAGAACAATATTTTCAGGAAATTATATCTTTACCTCTTTCAGTTTTGAAAATAAAAAGCTGTGAGAAGTTTGAAGCTATAAGAGAGGGCGGTGCAAGGGAGAAAGAGAGAGAGGGAAAACCACTACTACATCCCAAACCAGATCCCTTCATTTTGACTGCATAACAAACTAGAATGATGATGAAAATAATATGTAAGAGAGGCTCCTACCAGCAGGGTGTGACCCTTCACCCCCAATTCTATTCCTGCGGAAAGCTATAAATGTTTTATTAACCTAGGAAATTTTTTCATTTAAGCTAAATAGGAAAAGTAATAATCATATTACCATTTACATTAGGTTCATGAGTTCAAATTATATTTGCTGGTTTTGATCAAATTTGAAAATATAGTGAACAGCATATAACATCAAGAAAAAATGCAATAATAATTTCATAGATTTCTAAGGGTTAAATCTTTATATGTAAAAAAAGCTTTCTCTTCTGTAGTATTTAATAAGATGTAGAAAATTGAAAAGAACAATATGAAATATTTACTTCTAATATTAACTATGTCATGGTGATTTCTTTTCAACTCTCTAAGCTGAATCATGTTAAATATAGATCTTTCATTTCATGTTTTCATTTAACATTAATATGTATGAATTTTAAAATGCTAAAAACTTCGAAATGTTTAATGAATAAAAAGTTTCCTGTGATATACATCATGAATACTTCATTTAATTTTCCTTTATTTTGTATATTTTGAGTTTTTATGATTTTAGTATTATGAACATTGATGTGGCTACAGATGGAATCCTAAGTCTCAATTATGTGAAAAAAATCTTATTGATTCATCTCTTATAAATAAAATGTATATATTGACATGGAAAAATCATATATTTATAAAATTGTGTCTTCCTTTTGTTCTCCCCCTTTCTATTGGGACAAATATTGTCAGTACTGTTAGCCAACTCATTCATTCAAACCATTATATACCAAAGTTTCTTTCACAATTTCTTAGTTTTTATATTTAAGTCAGTTATTATTTTCAAGATAGAAAGAGATGTACTAATTTCTACAGCATTAGGATTCACACAGAGTCCAGAAGTATGCACTGGCTTTCCACTGCATCACGGTTCCTACAGCACCCAGAAGCATGCACTGGCTTTCCACTGCATCATGGTTCTTACAGCACCCAGAAGCATGCACTGGCTTTCCACTGCATCATGGTTCTTACAGCACCCAGAAGCATGCACTGGCTTTTCACTGCAACACAGTTCCTACAGCACCCGGAAGCATGCACTGGCTTTCCACTGCATCATGGTTCTTACAGCACCCAGAAGCATGCACTGGCTTTCCACTGCAACACAGTTCCTACAGCACCCAGAAGCATGCACTGGCTTTCCACTGTGGCACACTTCCCCCAGCAACCAGTTCATCTTCAAAACACATGCAGAACATTAACTTAGTAATTTCATGATGTCCTGATAAAGGTACATTAAACGTTATGTTTGTGCAACTTATTTTTATCTCTGAATATTTTAGAATATCACACATTCTTATTTCTATGAAACTGAAAAATAATGCATGTATCTACAGTTTTGTCTAGTGCAGAAAGAACTGTGTGCCCTTTATTAACCAAACCAATTTTTGAAATGTGTTTTACTTAAATAGTCATTGTTTTTTTTCTCATATAATGTATGTTTTCTTCTAGAATTCTCAGTATTAAATCTTTTGGCTGGTCCTTTGTGTTTACTCAGTTTTATTCTCCTGTATTCTAAACATTTAATTATTTTAAGATTTTATTTTATTTTGAAATTGGAGAAGATCTATATCTGCCCTCCATTTAAAAGTGTGTTTTATTCTTGCAACAAAGCAGTAATGTTACCATTTTTTTTATCTATCTGTAGAACCACATGGTAAAAAAACACACAATTTCCATTCACCCTGGTTGCTTTCTGTATAAGTTTCATCCTTATTTCTCACTCAGTTTACTGCAGCGTGTGATTTGTGTAGAGGGGTGGTAGTGGTGGTAATGATTTCAAAAGGTTGTAACTTTTTCCTGTTGTTGGAAATGAAAGTATGCTATCTGTTTATCCCAATGCTATAAAAGGTGATTCTATAGGAAGAACACAGTGATGCATAGGGATTCAACAAATGGAGTTTTCTTCTGGTTAATTCTGTGGTACATGTACTGTCTTAGACCTTTTTATAATTTCTATAGAATAAAATTCCACTCTTTACTAAAGAGTGAATGGTTTCGATAGTTGATTAGAAAGTGTGTAAAATATAATGGGTCTTGGCTTAAGAATGATTATAACTGCTTCTTAAAAAATTTCCAAGTAGTGTTAGTCACACCCACTTCTAAATATGTGTATTTAGTAATTATAGAAAACAATGTGAATTTTCTTTTGTTTATCTAAGTTTTCAAAGAATCTCCATTTTCCAAAATATGATTTTTTTTGCTGCTCTTCTTGTCTTTGTGTATTGTTGCTTCATGATTCTGTTTTTGTTTTCCAAAGCAAGACTGATACTTACCATCTATATTCCTATCAAGAATACAAAACATCAATTGAGTATAATATTGTGCCACTTTATTTTCTAAAAATACTGTACCAGCTCATGATCTTAGTGCTATCTGAGAGCTTCTGATTATTTATTTTACACCACTGCAAAAAGGAAACCTGACACTAGCTCAATGAATTTTATTTGGTAACAAAATTTTCTACAATGTCACAACATTCCAGACCAAACCTGGGTCAGAATGACCCTTTGTCCAATGTGTCGAGCTAATTTTACAACAAAAAAGAAACAGAATAGCAGGTTACCTGATTTGTAAGATCTGACCTTTGATTCATAGTAGCACAATTTGGGAGGCTTCAGCCTATGCAGCCCAGAAACTCAGTCCACTTAGATACAGGTGTGACATGCTTGCTAAAGTTACTTAAATTTGATGATCACTCTTACCATATATGATGGCCTATTTGGTAAAAAAAATCTTTCAAATGTAAAAGTTGCTTTAGGATTACATATTCTGTTACAATTGTATACTAGCAGCAGCTTAACTTTTTATTAATGCTGACAATTTGGTATGCATAGATATAATTTGAAACTAGAGGATTTGTAGAGATAAAAATAACACACTCTTGATAAACCGGTGAAAGAGTGATTGTAACCAGAAGCACTTGGTGAATCTGAATAAACCACAAATCATGGCCCTTCAGTATAGCCACAAGTGATGAGCATGCCATTTTCATCCCATGTTATTTTGAACAAAGTGGCCACATACTGTTTAAACCCACTTAAGGGAAATTAAGTAAGTTCACTAACTTTTATAATAGAATTAGCTTAGCTATAATCTTGTCACCAATGAGTATTATAAAAAGAATTTATATAGATTTTAATTTGGACCCTGTAATGGGCATAATTTTAGAATTAATCTGTTATTGTTTTGTGTATTAGAACTTGTCACTAATTATAAAAGTAGAAAATGTTCCAACCCTGTTTTTAATATCTCATTCAATGCAATTCAATATCATTTTCATGAAAATTCTAGGTATTTGATTTAAAGATTTTAAAAGGGAGTTTAAGTGTCCTACAAAGGTAAAGGGGTTCTTTGAGCAAAATGAGAAGTGGGCAAAATCTTAAAATTGCTATCATTTTGGACATACAGTATACATGTATGTCGTTTACAAATACTCCTATGGTTAATGCATTTCAGTTCGAGGTCCTCTTAATTTTACAGTGCTTATTTTATAGCTTTCAAATTTTTAGGATTTCAGTTTGTTTTCAACTGTGGTCCCTCCTTCTAAAGTGAAGAGAGAATTAAGCGAGACTTTTGAATGCCTCATTTGTTTTGTGCATTTTTCACTAGATGTGATGGGAATATTCTAAAGAAAGAATGGAACAATTTGTCATTCTAATTAGGCCATTGTAGAACTTAATTTGCTGAACTGTAATCACCATGTTTTTCAGCTTCTTTCAATGAACATTTCAAGTTGAGAGACAAAAACTACAGTGAAGAAACTATGCAATTGACAGAAACATCTGTGGACTAAAAAGTTTGGGGGTGCAGAGCTGAAGTTAGACTGGCAATAAAAATGCAACTTCAAGTGCAGACGTTGACACTTGCCATCCTACCCATTTCTACTAAATGTTTTGGAATGCAGCGGTTCTTTAACAGGCAATGAGTACAATGGGTCTACTGTGAAAATAATACTCAGAAAGTCTACTTCATAAAAATCCTTCAGGCTGTTGTGACATATACAGTGAAAGCAAGATCTAGACCTTTATAGGAAATCCTCCCTAATATAAGAACAGACAAGAAAGTGACTAAAACATTTTATTTAATGTGACAAGTAAAAAATATCTATGTATAAGAGGTATATTATAACTGAAACTAAAGTTGGCTAGTTTGTGTAAGGAAGAAGACTGACCATAATATTCCTATCTAAATTTTATTTGAGGTCATTTGTAACTTGAGTATATAGAAAAAATAGGAAATTTGAAAGTAAAGCCAATCTAAGGCAGGCAAAAATGATCTTTTGGGTAAAGGATCTTGCCCCCAAGGTTGATAACCTGAATTTCATCCCCATGACCTACATGCTGGGAGGAAGGAACCAACACCTGAAAATTGTCCTCTGATATCTATCTATGTACCATGACACATGCATCATGATATATACTTCAAATACCAAAAAATACTTGACTGCATATAATTGGGGAAAGAGCTCTAAACACAGCATCTTAGTTTCATTAAGGTAAATACCAATGGAATAATCTGATTACTACAACTGTCTACTTTTATTATAGCATGTTTATATTAGTTTTTCTTCAAGCATATTCTTTGTGTGTGAGGTGTGTCCATACATGTACAAGTGTGTGTAATAATGAGAATGCAGGCGTGTGTGTGAAAGTCATAGGCAAATATCAGTGTCATTCCTCCAGAACTAACTGTCTCATATTTTGAGACTGGAGGCTCAAACACTTAGCTAGACTAGCAATGGATTATAGACAATTGCCACCATGCCTAGCTTTTTACATGTACAGTATGACCAAACTTGAGTCCTCATGTTTCAATATGTTAAGATTAAGCTATCCCTGACCTCAAGATAATTCTATAGGTTATTTTATTTAAGAAGATGCTCTTGAAAAATAATAAATTGCGATAAAATATTATGGAAATTTGAAATTGAAAAAAGCTTGCTTTGATAGTATGATATATATTAGATCTAGAGAATTTCTACTGCAATAAAAATGCTCTTTTGGTTGTAAATGACATCCACCAACATCTTGAAGAGCTAGTATATTATGAAACATAATTTGAAATTACTGATTTGTTCATTTCTAGCTAACTATACATACAGCATACCCAGGTATTTGTATGATTGTATTTTAATACTTAATAAATTATTTTGAATACAATATAAGAATGAAGTCTAAAAACCAGAAGAAAGACAAAAGAAATCACTAAAGAAAATTCATAGTTCTTTTTTCTGTAGAGTCATGCTTGGTATAATAGGTAAAGTTAATTTCCTGGCAAGTTTCAAGATTAAAAAGAAGGCATAAGAAATACAAATTATTTGTCACACTGAGATTTGGTATTTTTGAGTGAGACAGTATGGCCTCTGAGTTAATGACAAGGATTTAAGAGCACTGGTTATTTCCTGTATGTTCAATGAAATATATACAAGTCCTGATGGTGCAGTTATGTTTGACACAAATGCAAATTTGCTTGAAAACATCAGAATTTGACTGCATAATCAAGACAATTTTCCTGAAACACAGTAGTAGAGAGAATTCTCATCAAGATATTTTATGACTGAATACCACTGAACAACAGACAGAATTTTAATTTAAAACAGACCTATATTATTCGTCAATGTTAATAGCATTTGTTATTGTTTTTGGAAAGTGAAAATTACTGATGTGAAACTGTTCAGCCTTAAGAGTAATAACACGGTATGCTTATAATTACTAATTGCAGCTATTTTCTATTTTGCCAAAGTAGAACCTAGAAGATTTCATTTAAAAATGGAAAAGGTTTACCTAAATTATTGTGAACTTAGCAAAATATTTATTCAATAGAAGATAGGATGTCATCTACAATTTGTAGTCAGTTATTGGTTTCCTTGTGGACCAGAGATATGGTTTATCAGACCAACAACAGTAACAACTGAGATTCGATGAAAACAATAATTGATATGAAAATTCTCCTGACAAAATACTATAAAAACCATTGTGAAAGATGGAAGTTCTTTCGTACTAGAGAAAGAGCTGTATATTTTGTGAACTAATAGAAACACATAAGCAAATTATGTAAGGTATGTTTAGACTAGGAGTAGTGATGCTTTTTCTGACTGGAACCATGGACAATGTGGCAGAAAAGTAAAAGATGGTTGCTGTTGCAAATATCTACATCTATATCTATATCTATATCTATATCTATATCTATATCTATATCTATATCTATATCTATATCTATATCTATATCTATGTCTATATCCCCTTAAGAAAAAGCAAAGGAAATGCACAGAGTTGAAAGTGAAACTCCTGGTGGATAGTAATTTTATCTATAAAAAAATGGAGTACAATCCCAAGGAATACAGGACTGAGATTCTAATGGCTAGGATGGTAGGAATAGCTGTAACTGCTATCTATGTATCTGCAGGACAGAAATTGGTGTTTGTTGTAAGAATCTGAGATATCGATGGTATAATCCCAAAGGTCTGCAAGGTATTGAAGCTGTGTTGTCTGTGCCAGATCTTCAACAGTACCTTTGTTAAGCCCAACACGACTCCAATTAACATTTCCAGGATTGTGAAATTATAACATTGCATAGGGATACCCCAACTTGAAGTTGGTAAATGAGCTCATCCACAGGCATGGCTATGGCAAAATCAGGAAGAAGCGACTGGTCTTGACTGATTGCTCAACCTCTTGGTAAATATGGAATCATCTGCAAGAAAGATGTAATCCATGAGATGTGTAAAGACATAAAACGTTAAAGGAAGCAAATAACTTCTTGGGGCTATTCAAATCATCTTCTCTATAGCGTGGAATGAAAAAGCAAAACAAACAAAACAGAAAACAAACAAACAAAAACAAAACAAAACAAAACAAAATCTCATTTTGTGGAATTTGGAGATGCTGGCAATACAGAAGACCAGATAAACAGGCTTATTAAGCAGATAGTCTGAGGTGGCCCCTTGGTATTTTTGTTATCTGATCAGTTAATAAGCAGCAAGAGCTTGATAAATTAAAAAACAAAAGACAGACCAACAGTATTGAAAAAAATGTGAACTTTCGCCAGGCATTTGTGGCACACACCTTTAATCCCAGCACCCAGGAGGCAGAGGCAGGCGGTTCTCTGTGAGTTCAAGGCCAGCCTGGTCTCCAGAATGAGTGCCAGGAGAGGCTCCAAAGCTACATAGAGAAACCCTGTCTTGAACCTACCCCCCAAAAAAAAGAAAGAAAAGAAAAGAAGTGAACTTTCTTATTTGCTTAATAATTTGGAACTTTAGAGAGAAAAAATCAAAATTCCATTTTTCCAAGTGAATACAAGTTTCCATATGAATAGCTGTATTCTCTCCATTAACATTGTGTAGAATAATAGTTAATAAATTAAAGAAGACAGAAATGTGCCCTCTTCGGTTTTGTATAACTGTATTTGTGGAACTTTCAATATAAACCTAAACATTTTTATTATTAAAAGGGTCTCAAATTATATATCAAATTAATTTTATAATTTTTGGAGGACACAAAAGGTGAATTTTATGTTGCTGACAAATGATATAATGAGCAGCTGTACCAACAAGATATTTAATCAATTTTTTAGTCTATGTTTAAATCGTTTCAAACATTGGCCCAATTATTCTTTTAAATTTCTTTTGCAGGTATTTTGCTCTATCTCAAAGGTAGTATATTGTTTGATATTTTCTTAACCTGATGCAACACTAAACTAGCAAAGTGACTCACATGTCTGCCAACAACTAACAAGGGCACACACACTCCAACTAGGTAGGAAGGTGATTGGAGACTTCAAATCTACTTTTAAAAATTCTCAAAAATCTTTAAGCCATTAAAGCAAATCTCTCCATAGTGAAAAGTAGAAGACAGTCTACAAATCAATGGCCAAAAAATATATCATTTGGCAGAAAATAGGTCACATTTTTCTTCTTTAGTTTATACTCATTATACACTAGACAGAAGCATAAATAATTTTTAAATCATATTTTAAGGGAATCTTTTATGCTCACAAAGAGAATAATAGTGTGTTTACACGAGACTGCAGTATTCACCAAGTAGTTAGAAATTCACTGCTGTTTATTTATCTGTTCTTCAAATACCAGTATTTGAGGTTCTTTTTTTTCATAAAAAGAGACAAAAATGTGTCACTAAACTGTTGTTCACTATGATTTTCAGATATTACTGATCAGGAAAAAGGGGTTGCTTCTTACTTCTTATTCCTCTATTTATCTTTTACCTTTTCCTCCTCTACTTAAGAATGGCTATCTCTTTACTCTAAACACACACACACACACACACACACACCACACACATATATATATATATATATATATATATATTATATACATATAATTTTAAATATTTGTATTGTCATATATTTATATGACAATACAAATATTTAAAATTATAAAAGCACCCACACCCTCAGAGAGACACATATACACAAATGTAAAATATAAAATCACAAAACCAGCAACCATAACATACAGTTAAAGGACTACATAAGACGTTCTGATCAATGATGCCTTAAGAGATAATGACTGAAATTTATTAAATTTATTAAACATCCATTGCTTAAGGTGTTACCCAATGGTATCAACTGCAATGTTGATTTGTGGATAGTGTAACGTTCAGATTTTTATAAGTATGTTCTAATGTTCACAGAATTACAGAATCACCTGCTGATGCATTTCTGAGAAAGCACTCCAATTTGCATTGTTAGTGTGCTATTTTGTAGCATTTGGAATTTTGACTAAAGTTAGCTTGAGCTTATTGATAAAAGAGGGTCTTTATAATGTCTGGTGAGAAGTAACTCTTAGAAATCATTAGTTTTCAACTCTACAAATATTTATAAGCATTCACAATAAAATACATAGATTTCACATTTTATTATTTTATTTGTGATGTTTTATTATGTGCCATGGACTGTAGGATATAAAATAAATAATAAATAAATAAACAAAAGAAAATAAGAAAATTATAAAAAGAAAAGAAAGATTATTGGTTGTAGAACCCTAGTTTTGAATAAGGAGATGGACAATAAGTAAAATACCTAATGGGACAGATGTAGATTAAATAATTGATCTAATCATTCCTCCCTAAAAGTTGCTGCATATTGACTTCTCGGCTATGAATTGACAATGATAAGGCTTTCCAAAGACCCCTGGTAGGCAATCAAATAAACATCATTAAAGTTTAGCCAAGAACATTTTCTTGGTGCAAAGATAACTTTCATTTTTCTGAACATTTATCTGATAATTGATTGTTAAAGATGAATAATGAGAATGTTGTTATCTCTTGCCTTTGTAAAAAGTCTACCACGTGCTAGAGATTTATGCCAAAATTACCAGAAACATTCATAATTATCTTATAAATTATAATTCTTCTAAAATATTTAAGATGTTTAAATCATTGAAGAAGTTTGAGTTATAAAATGTGTAAGAAACTAGAATTGTGTGGTTATTAAATGAGGAGAAGGCCATATGATCCCAGATCTAAGAAGCAGCAAAGTTAGTCTCCTGTCACTATATTTAAGAATTTTTTGTATAAGCATAAGGAAAAGGAAAACTCTAGATATTATTAAGCTTTTAAAAAAGTAAAAATAAAGTATTTGTCCAGAAAAAAAGAACTTTAAAGCTCATTTTATTTATGTTTTAAGGAGAAAATAAAGAAATGATTGTTTAACACATATGAAAACGACAAGGCATTAATGGATACCTAGAAGTTCTCATCTCCAGAACTGACAAAGCAGAGAGGAAAAGGAATTTAATCTGTCCTAAATTTATGGACATGGATCCTCCTTATCTAATAACAAAGGATTCACAAACAATACAGAACATGATACATAACAAAACATAACTTTAAAAGAGAGATGTCACATTTTTTAAAAAGATAGTACAACTTGAATATGTGTTTAATAAGTAATATTTGTTAAAAGCTATAAGGGAGGTGCCATGCCATTTATTTTCTGCCAAATAGAGGAACCTAATTTCAGTTAAGACACAAGTTGGATGATATTACTACTGCCTTGATGCAAGCTGATGTATTAGCTGCTTTCTTACCAAAGTGAGAGCTTAGAAAATGCTGATCAGACAAAATGAACAGGCGTGTAGCCAGAGAACAAAAAAGGCATCAGCAACAATTGAGTAAAGAGAATCTTTACCCCAGAAATATTGGCAAATGTCCCAAGTAAAAATTGAGAAAGAATACTGTCTTAGTAATGAAATTGAATATGTCTTAAGACAAATCCATAAAGAGAGAAGGTGTGAAACAATTCTATTTTTAGAGGTAAATATTTGAAACTTCATTTTTGAGACTCAGGATATATAGAAAAACTCTTCTAGATGTTAAAACCATACAAACAAAACAACTAATTCCAAGCTTTAGCTTTCTGGTAATTTAGAAAGGACATAATGAAAAACACTGACCAGAATCTACTTTGGGCCTTGATAGACTAATATAAAACTCTTGATTCTGACAGAAAATCATGAAGATTGAAGGAACAGTATAAAACTACTGTTTAACAGGTGGCAAGATGAGCAAACAAGCAAAAGACAAACAGGTAGCACAGGCTATCTATGAATGTGCCCTGGCTCCCATTTCTGCTAAAGGCAACTAAAAAATCATGTGGGTGTCTTTTAAAACTTTTACCCTGGAGCATTTACTATATTTGTAGTACACCTGAGAGCATGGCATTCAGGTTGCTGCAAGGTGGCACAGAAAGGAGGTCACAAATATCAGACACTGGAATTTGAGAGACATCATGAGAGAAGGAGCTAAGAATGTCTCAACTGAATTCTTGTCATTCCTTAACTCCAAACTCCCATGAATAATGAGGAAAGTCTCATAACTCTATGAAGAGATTCGCTATCAAGAAATGGTTACTGTAAAACTCTCAGATCCCTCTCACATTTAGAGAAGTCACAGTTAAGCACTCAAAATGTTAGGACTGTTGACTATACTTGATAGTCAGTAGAGATTGAGAAATCTCAAATATTAAATAGATGGCCACACTATTCTTTCAACAAAGGGCAATTTAAGTTTTAGACTCAAGAATCTAGAGGCTGCAAAGATAACCTCAAGAGTCGTTGAAATAAAATGTGTAGTGAAATAAAATGCCTTGTGAAAGAAAAGAAATCAAGATATGTTTACAAAAAATATAAAATGTAATCAAGATTTTAGACATTCTACATGACAAAAATTTGTAGTATATGAATAGATAGAAAAATACCATTCAGTATCATGAAAACCCAGAAATCATAGAACTTACAAAAAGGAGTTGATCAACTTTGTAACAGTTTATACCTATAAGAATTTTGAATTCTGAAAATATGAACATAATCAAAATAGAAACTAAAACTATACAAGACACAGAAATGTAATTGCATAAAATTTTAATACAAAAAGTGACAAAAGTTTACTTTATGACAATATACAACAAATTGCAAGTTATGGGAAAAATTAAAATAATGATTATGGATGAAAGGTGGCAAAATATTCAAATGAAATTACATATATAAAAGTGATAATAGACAAAACAATGACATGTAGAACACTAAAAAATAATCTACAATCATTTTAAATGAGATTTGTAGAAAAAGAAAAGTCTGAAAAAATGGAGTAAAAAAGTATTGAAGATAATGTAAACAATCTGAATATTTTCAAGTCTGTTGAAAACACTAATCTGACATTATTGAAATAAATGTTATTAGAGAATATAGAAATATCAAGATTTATTGTAATAAATCCACTGAAAATAATGACAAAAATAGCACTTAGAAAAGGAAGAGCCAGAAGGAGGCAAAGTGTTAAAATTTACACATAACAAAAAGTTAACTATAAATATTAGAGGTAACTAATATTTTTAAAAGTACAAAAGAGACAAAATTAGAATGAATTCATCCTTAAAAATTGTATTCAATCAGAATATAAATATGATTAAATACTTGTTAAGCCAAAGACAAAAGAAAGCTTGTTTTTTGATTAATTAGTCCATTGGATGATTATTTATTGTCTGACTAACATTTGTGGAGATCCTCTTGTGTCTGTGTCCTAAGGCTGATTTACAGGCAGCAATACCACAATTGGCCAACAGAACACTTTAAAAATCTACATATGATTTCTGAGAGATTCTTTTGAAAACTTATCTACTGTTCACACAATTGTAAATAGAAACTATTTCTTGGAAAATTAAGGAACAGTGTATGCAATAGTGCACAAATCACCATTTCTGGTAAGTGTAGCTACTACCCCTCATCAAAGAGGCCTCTTTACAGCAAATGGTGACCATAACAGAAAAAAAAATGTAAAAAAGTCAGAGATCAACTGGGGAAACAGCTCAACTGACATAGCTACATCAAAACTTGTGCATCTATGGCTCAGGGAACATCACAAGAGACTGAATGATTTTAAGAGAAAGAAGTCTGTGAAAATGTATCTCATAGAAATGGCTCCAGAAACAAAGTCAGAATAATTGCAATATCAATAGACATTTTAACATGTAAAGTAGGAAATTTTATGGAGTCTCACCTCTAGACAACTACTGACTCATGAGAGAAGAATTAACTGTCCAAGGGATGTCAACCAATCTTTATTTGTTATCTAGGAAACAGTAGTCAGCCCTGAAACCATATAAACACAAGCAGCAAAATGGAGTCAGTAAGTTTTATTCATATATTTCTCCACATATGTGTGTATGCAGCAATAATAATTTTTAAAAAGGTGTTTATAAACTTGTGATTTTGGAGACATGGAAAAGGTTGGAGGGAGAGTACCTGTGAGCAGTTGGAGAGAGGAAAGTATAGGGGGAAAGTGATGCAATTCTATTTCAATTAAAATCATATAGGTTTTATATATGTATGTATATACTATAGAAAGTAAGACACATAAAGACATGGGTAATTGTAATTTTTTCACTTTAAATTTAATTTTAATTCTTTGTTAAAGAAATAATATATTATCATGTTTACAACCATATTAAATATATGACAATGTTACAATGGACAGGAAATGGAAAAACAGTTGTAAATTATAGCCATTTTGGCACTAAATTATAGATTGAATAAATATAAAATTCATGAAATAGAAAAATATAATTTGAAGTTTCGCTGTCCTTACTTAAAGGTATAGGTTGTAAATTCTAGAATTTTTCCATTTAAATAAAAAGACAAACTGAATTACTAGAGATAAAATGATAAATAAAATTTCTCATACATGGTACTCAAAGAGGTATCAAAGAGTACTTGTCACTAAAATAAAACAAATATACATTGATTTATTTAAAACAAATCATGTTACTAAATATAGATGACTCAAATATGTCAATAGAAGATTAAAACATCTGAGTGCTGACAGCAGTGGTGTATGCCTCTAATCCTAGCTACTTAGGAGTCTGACATAGGAGATTATAAATTCAAGTCCAGTCTAGGAATCTAATGAGAATGTGTCTCAAATAAATAAATTGTAAAAATAAATACAGAAAGATATTATCAAATGAGATTTAAAAAAGATAATAAGTAGCCTATTAGACATCAATAATATAAATGAAAACTTTAAATAATAACAAACAACACAGCATATAAAGACTAATCATAAGAAATAAGGATTTACTAGGTTCATAATTAGAAAAATGAGCAAAGACTCTTGAGAAGCCCACTGCAACCTTAGCTGATTTTTGAACTTTTCTTTACAAACCTCAATTTTGCTTAAAATAAATAAAATATTCTAAGTGTTTAATGTACAAGTTTATTTTCCAAAATCACATCTTTGTGTTCTTGCTCTTAACATTCAACAGACACCCTGCTAAGGTTCAAAGAAAAAAGGGTAGACAGAATAAAAGAGTCAGAGGTTGGTGTGAGTGTGTGCTCTGAAATGCTGTTTGCTGTGTATGACATGGTTATTTCACTGATGAAGTCACAGTAGCTGAGATTATCTGAATACAACCTGTATAATATGCAGTCATTTTTTTAATGGGGAGGAGCTCAGGTAGCCCTGAAGAACTATTGGGAGCTGACATATACTGGGGAAGGTGTCATGTCCTTCCATGGTGTAGCCACTGTGAATTTGCTTCTTCTGGAGTTAATAACTCTGTACTACCTATGCGCATGCAAACAACCCTAAGAGGATTAAGAAGAAATGAAGAAACACATGAAGATCTGAAAACTGAAGGGGACTTGCTGGGAAAGGTCAGCAGGAGTGAGAAGGGAATGAGCAAGGCTCACAGGGTATGACAAGGTCCCAAATGCACATGTGTGAAATTGTCAAGAATAAACACTCGCATCTTTTAAATGATAAATGAATGTTTTGAACTTAAAGAGAAGAAAGAAAGAAATCAAAAAGGAGAAGAAATATACAGGTTTCTGTGGAAAGGGTATATGTAATTTGGGCTAACCAGATCTTTTACTGTTGACCTTAATTCATCTAACTGAATCTTTCTTCAGTTAGCCATGTTTCCTAACACTCAGGCTTATAAAAATGGCCATTTCTTATACTTTACTACTTCACACTCTCCTTTTATTTTAAGAATTAGGTAAAACAAATTGATTATTGCATTGCTGTTGAGATGGATGCCTTCTGGTGCACTGGATTTTGATCAGTTTGAATGGAAAAATTCTTTATGGAGAAGATGAAAGTCTGCATGCACACCTTCTTCTAGTCAACCACAAGTCATCTCCCATTGTTTCTGTTATTTTTTCAAACCACCTATAATTTTATTGCTCTTAAATGCTAGAATAAAATCCATATGATGCTTGAATTTAGTTGAAATAACTTCAAAATTTTAAATGGAGAATTTTCAAAATGAGCAATCCCAGTATTAGAAGGAAAAAACTTTTCATGAGGAAAATATTTTGGATGAAGCATAATAAATGTTTAAAATCATGTTAGTATAAAGAAAAAAAGAATTTAGTTTGAATATTTGCAATAGCAGCACATTTAATTAGGAGGAAAATAGCACCAGAATTTGTGGGTTGAATGTGAAAACATGTGGCAAGTATCCTCAGCCATGTAAAATACCCAAAGTTGGACAAATACATCATGTAGTTTCTGAATAATAATGGTACAAACATTCTGTAGTAATTGTCTTCAAAATAAAAGTAATTGCAGAACTTAACAGATATCATCTTATTACAGGAAAAGATAAACAATATTGTGATTTCTTAAGCTTTTTGGACTCACAATACAATGCATATCATTATTTTCTTCTTTAAAACAATCAGTTTAGATGTTAGTCAGGTAATAAACAGTGTTTTATTCTTTCCAGGGAAGGAACTGATAGCCCAGGATCCTGAATAGTGGATTTTCCCTTATTTCTACACCAAATATGAAGAGCCTTTAAGTACTCAGGAAAATAAAGAAATAAATGGAGAATAAGCTTCTCTAGCATCGCCATGGAATCTAGTACCCAGGTTTGAACATAATTATTCAATCTTAAAACTCTTAATCATTACCTATATCTTACCTTTCCAAAGTCTAGAAAATTTCTTTGGCAACAGGCCATATGCACTTAATTACCTTGAGAATTTGGTGAGATTTTGTCACAAAAATATATTACAAGGTTAATTTTGGTTCTGCTTGCTTCATTTGTTATTTTTGGGGAACTTAATTGCAATACAAATATTTAGGACATTCCCAAGTGCTCAAATACAGACATAAAATGTCTTTTTTTGCTTATCTAACAAACTGAACATCATAATTTTCAGAACACTCTGATGCACATAAAGGGTGCAAGTTTAACTAGTAAATAAACTGCCTCAATAACTAATTGAAGTAGGTATCATTAACCTTGGTTATATCAAAGCACACTGAACTAATTGTCTGTGCTTATTTATATACTTCTTCAGTGAAAGAAGCAGAATGAAAATCACATACCTGATTCTTTATGAGTTACCATGATTCCATTCAAGAACCTTATAGACATAATAGGTGAATACAACATAGTGACCTTTTGTACCCATGATATTAAGATGCCAATATTATCCAGTCAGCAAAGAAAAACCTGATTCATCTATGTGAGGCAAGATGCCATGGCAACAGCTAGCTTCTCATTCTAGCAATTTTATAATCCTTTTGGAAAGCCATCATCTATAGGCTGTTCCCTCTTCTTTGTTCGGGCTCTTTTCTATCAGTACAAGTGGATGTTAGATGATCTTCACAAAGTGATAAAGAGGGAGAAGGCAGTATAGAAATATGTATAGTGCTAGTCTCCCATTAGCAGCAGAGAAGCAGAGGAAAAGGAAATGGCAGAGACAACCTGCCACAAATAATAAGGAGATTCTGATGAAAAGGATAAATGTCAAGAGGCCCTGGTTGTATTGAGTGAAAAAAAAAATTCCCGAGAGGAGAAAATTAAATTTAATAAAATAGCACCACTGCAAATGGTGTCTCGATAATCAGAAAGTGAAGTAGCTAAGTGATTGGAGGGCAGAATAAGTGGAAAATAATCAGTGGGGAAAGAGACAAAAGGAATAATCCTCATTCAATTTTCTTTTGGCAAGACTATTAAAAATAAATTAAAGACACAAATGGCTTTGAAAACCAATGGGAATGAAAAGTGAAATTCATAGAATCATTGATTTTGGGAGGGGGAGCTGGATATTTTTAAATTGATTTAAAAATAAGGTCACTGAAACATTACCTGTGATATGTTGTTGTACCTGATATCACTCATGGTATAATAATTTAGATATGTAATTGCATTGACTCAATATATAAATCAATGCTTCTAAAATGTATGCATTAGCATTAAATTGTGACTTGTTATAGTACATACTATAAATTTCAAAAGCTTTTAAATTTATTGTTTAAATGATTCATTTTTCAAAATTACGAGATCATTTGTCAGTGGTACTCAGCATTTCATTATTGAAATGGATTGTAAAATATTAAAACAATAGTATCCACAGGTTTTCAAAATTAATTTTGGAGTTTCCTTAATATTTACTGTTGTGTTTACCTAGATGTGGTTTTAAGGATGATCTAGCCTGTGTTTCAAAGATTAGCAGACTCTAGATGTGGTTTTAAGGATGATCTAGCCTGTGTTTCAAAGATTAGCAGACTCTCACAATTGGACCTATATTATTTTTTCATGTACGTAAGAGTATTGATGCATGCTCATGTAATTTTACATGGATGTCAAACTTTACTTAACTCTTCAAAACAATGGTCCATTATTTTTGTTTCCTCTAAGGTACTCTCCTGCACCCGTTCTTTTGCTGAGTAAACAATAGGAAAATGCTACTGATTTGCTGAACATAGAGATGAGTTTACCTACAGTAATTTTGTAGGCAAGATGCTTATCATAATGCATAAATGCATAAAAGCATTGCTGTTACCAGGTAACAAAAAAGTATTGTTGTATTTAGCCTTAAAGTTTCATATATTTTCTGAGTCAAGGCTTCATCTCAATCAAAACACATACTTGTAGGAATTGTTTCCATCAGAGGCTTGTTGGTTGCTAAAATATGAAATATGAATTACACTCATTTTCTTGTGACAGGTATTAGGGAAGGCCATGTGGTCAACAGAAACATTGGCAGGAGCCATTTTTTCAAATCTTTATTGTTCTCTCTTTGAACATAAGCCTTTTTTCTCTTTTATTATTATGATTATGATTATTATTATTATTTTATTTAAATTAGAAACAAGATTGTTTTACATGTCAATCCCCATCCCATCTCCCTCCCCTCCTCCCCTGCCCCCTAACTAACACCCTACCTTTCCAATACCATTTCTGCTCCCCAGAGTGAGGTCTTCCATGGGACTGGGGGGGGGAGGGGGAGGGTCTTCAGAGTCTGTCATATCCTTTGGGATAGGGTCTAGGCACTCCACTGTGTCTAGGCTGAGAGAGTATCCTTCTATGTGAAATGGGATCCCAAAAACTGTTCCTATGATAGGGATAAGTACTGATTTACTACAAGAGGCCCCATAGATTTACGAGACCTCCTCACTGATACCCACATTTATGGGGTCTGAATCAGTCCCCATGCTGGTTGACCAGTTACCAGTCTGGAGCCCACGAGTTCCCCCTTGTTCAAGCCAGCTATTTCTGTGGGTTTCACCAGAGTGGTCTGGACCCCTTTGCTCATCACTCCTCCTCTGCAACTGGATCTCAGTTCAGTTTAGTTTTTAGCTGTGGGTATCTGCTTCCACTTCTTCCATCAGCTGTTGGACGAAGGCTCTAGGGTGGCATATAAGTCAGTCCTCAATCTCATCATCAGGGGAGGGCATTTAAGGTATCCTCTCCTCTGTTGTTTAGATGGTTAGTTGGTGTCATCCTTGTAGAACTCTGGACATTTCCCTAGTGCCTGATGTCATTTTAAACTTGTACTGGCTCCCTCTTTGATATCTCTTATTTTGCTCTCCTCTATTCTTTCTCCTACACAACCTTCCTGCTCCCTTATGACCTCCTCACCCCTCCTCAAGGCCATGTTGTCTAACATCTTAGTTGGCTATTTTCCTATTCCTTCAAAAACAACTTTCTCAGCCACAGTGTTTTGGCAGAATCCGTTGTGCAACACCCTATTCCAGAAGGGACAGTGCTTGTATCATGAGGAAATCCATGTCATTAATTTATTATAATTAACTAAAAGTACTGTTATCTCAGAATTTCCACAATAGACCTTTGATATGATACTAACACCTACTAATATGGGACAAACAGTAAACAACAACAACAACAAAAATGATACATGGAAAAGGAGTTTCAAAAAATGGAAATTATGTCTTAAATTTTTGTTTCTATTTTTTGTTTGCTGTGTGTGTGTGTGTGTGTGTGTGTGTGTGTGTGTTTAATTCTTTATGGAAATTATTGAGAGGTAATTTGAATTTTGACTGTGTAGTTCCTGCATTGCGTTGCTGGTGTGTCTTGACTCTCGAGTGCTATCCAAAAGCAAATGTGTCATAGGTGTGTGGCTGATAGCCACAGAATCTTTAGGGGGTGGGTCTTGGTGATGTATGTGATCATGGGTCATGGAAATATACCTTTCCAAGTGATTATGGGGACCGTACCCCTTTCTATTCCTTTCCCAGAAGCCTCCTCCATTACACACTCACTCTGTGATACCTTGCACTTTCACAGGCCCAAGGCTGCAGAGCCTCACAAGCAGGAAGGAAATCTCTGAAACACCAATGAAAATGCAGGTTTCCTCTTATCAAGTTGGTTTTCTCCAGTTTATCACAGTCATATCAATTAACTCAATATTCATGTACTTAGATACTGAGTAGACTTTTTTCTACAGTCAACAAGAGCATTTTATTTTCAGTGTAATACCCAAGAAGTAATTAATCATTTGTAAGTAGCACTTTGTAATATTTTTCTTTCCATCTCTTTATAGTGTGTAAAGACAACCTAAGCATTATGAAACTATTTCCAAAATTTGCAAATCCTTCCAAATTTTTTAAATGTCAACTTGCCTAATGTAGTTATTATGATAAAATTCCAAGCCATTTTTGAATATCAGATATTAATCCAGTTTCACTAATTTCTGTATATTGATCAAATATTAACTCTTATCCTTCCCCTCCAATTCTCTGCCCTTTCCCCTCACAACTACAAAAAGTAAAAAACATATGACTGTTCCAGAACCCCTGAATGAGACTGTCAGTTTGGAAGTCTGGGCAATCTATAGGGGCTCCGGTAGTGGATCAGTTTTCATCCCTACTACATGAATGGACTTTGGGAGCCCACTCACCATAGGGGGATACTGTCTCACTCTAGACACATGGGGGAGGGTCTAGGCCCTGCTCCAAATCTACAGGCTTTGTAGACACCACATGAAAGGCCTCACCCTCCCTGGTGAGCAGAAATGGGCTGAGATAGGGAGCCAGTGGGGGGCAGGGGAGGAAGGGAGAGAGAAGGAACTGGGATTGACATGTAAAAGAAGCTTGTTTCTAATTTAAAATTGGTCTAATTACAATTATAAAAAATGAAATAAACTCAGAGTCCATTTAATGCTACCTGTATGTGAATGAGTGTAGGGAAATCTACTGAAACATGAAGCCACATCCATGAAGAAAACTTGTATACAGACTCACTATCACCCAGTGTGCAGATAATAAGAGACTGCCAAGTGCTTAGCTCTGAATGTAATAACAATATAATATTCTTACTTCCTGGGCTCAGGGATGATTACATTCAAGGGAAAAGAAAGACTGAAAGAACCAGAGATGGATGACATCTGTAGTCAAACAGTATTTGCTAGGCAAACAGTACCATTGCACACATGAATTCATAGAACCTGTGTCTATAAACAACATCTGTATAAGAGTAAGGCAACAGAAATCTCTGCATGATGGGTGAGAGATTGATAAAATTTCACTCCAGACGAAGAGCTATATGTAATTGATGGCCACTGGTGGAAGAAAAC
Organism: Cricetulus griseus; assembly: GCF_003668045.3. Classification (NCBI taxonomy): domain Eukaryota; kingdom Metazoa; phylum Chordata; class Mammalia; order Rodentia; family Cricetidae; genus Cricetulus; species Cricetulus griseus. Next base: position 239,320,017 of record NW_023276807.1, on the reverse strand, counting down.
TTATTCTCTTGACGGATTCTTAATATAATTATAAATACATTAAAATGTCATTATAAAATAAAACATGGAAAAAATAATTGTCATCACATTAATTATGAGTCTATATATTTCTGCATAGCTGACTATGTTTAACCAATATTGTAGATGTAATGTATATATTGATTTGCTAAAATCATACAATTACATAAAGATATTGAAAGCACATAGACAAATGTTCTATTATATTTATGAAATTAATAGTCAATCAGACTAGTTTGACAAGAAAACACTCAAAGAAGTGAAATTGGAGATAATTATGGCTCTGTCTGCACCCAGACAAAACAGGCTTTTCTTGCTCTTTTATTCACACAGTTCAGTTTCTTTTTCTTAACTACTTCAGCTATTGAACCTGATGTGCTGTTTTTCTTCAGATTCTGATGTTAAGACCATATTTAAACTCATACCCAGCATACCAAGAGATCCCAGGAAATTGGTATTTTATTATGTTAATGCCTGTCATGCAATCTATGTTTCTCTGTATTGTCAGTCTTGGTTTTAATTGTAATTTTTTTTTAATTTACTTACCCAACAACATTTATTCAGCATCCTCTGTATTCAAATTCTTATGTTGTCAGTGCTACAGACAATTCTTGCAGGGCCTTAAAATTCTTACATTGAACTCTTAATACCAATACAATGTATTCATAGATGGTATTTCACAGAGGCATCTGTAAGATCTGGAGTATTCCATTTTCTCTTCAGCAAAGTGAGGGCATGGCAAGAAGAAAGCAAGCTATGAACTCTCCCTAGATGTTAACTATTTTTTCTTCTTAATCTTGCATGTACCAGCATCCTGAACTCTGACAAACAAATTTTTATTATTTCTGAGCCACACAGTCTAAGATTTTTTTATGGCAGTGATGATGCTAAGAATTTCATAATGAATATTTCTTGCTGTAGCTCTTTGTGAGCTCTATGTTATTCTCGGCTCCTCTTATTTTCAGCATTGATCTGCAGTTTGCTTTGACTGGGAGCCTATGGTGGTCACTGTATATTGTTAATAGATGGAAATCTTTAGCGTCTGCAGTTTTTAGGAGAGAATACTGACATAAGTTAGAAAAAAAAACAGAAAAACACACTGACAAAAGTTCATCTGTTATATTCATGAAAATGAATGTGCCAGGTATATTCACAGTCAATCAGGAGAAAGTGACAAGAAAATACATTCGCAAAGTAAGTGAAATTGTAGATAATTATTACTGTCTCTATTCCTGTGGGTAGAGAAATAGAAGTCATAAACTTATACAATCACTTTCGATGATGCTTGAGTGGCTCAGAGAGCCCTGTAATCTTCATTTCCCATAGATATGATACAGTCACCTGCCTACTCATTTCCAAGATTCTTCTCTAAATGTCTTTAGCCTTTGCTTTCAAAATCTTATAGAGTGAACAAATAATTTAATTAATGGTATAGCATCACTACTTAAGAGACAAAAGAGTAAGTTTCTGGTTATTTTATTGTTTTTAAGGAAATTTAATTTGAACAAATGCATCACTGATGAATTTACAATTAAAATTAGTTTGAAGAAAGTTATACTTACTTTTCAAAAAATAATACTAAAACAATTCTCTTGATATTCATGCCTATGTATAATTTATAATAAAATATGTATGCCTATACATATAAATGATAGGCTGGCTTACTGAAACTATATTGTTTGGAAGAGGTGACGATCCCATTCCTGAGAAAATTAACATACAATATAAGTAGAAACCTTTCCATTACAAAACTCTAGGGTACTGAGACTAGAGTTGAGGTGTTTTGCAAATAAGAAAATCATGCTTTTTGTCCCATTTGCAAGCAGTTGCAATTTCTGGCTGTTAATACAGGTCTGTCCCAAAGTGTAAGCAGACCGACTAACCAGAAAACATGATAGTTTAGAAAATGATTTATTTCACATTATCCTTCTCAAAATGAAACACAAAACAAGATAAAACAATCAAGGGCAGAATTGCTGCCTTTCTCTGTGATGTGGCCAATCTGTTATTTTCAACCTCCTTTCTTTTATAATTCAGACTGAATTATGTTTGGCTGGCTCAGTGCCTGCTTTGTGAGGTAATTTCTCAAGGCACATTCTGAGGTCTCCTTGACTCACTCTTTGAGTGTAATTTTATCACTTGGGTGACTACCTACATTACCTGCATGGAAGTGTTGTGCCTTTGAAAATCATTTGGTCAACTGCAATACAACATAAATTCTCTTCCCTCCTTCTCTCTTCTGCTCCCCTTCATTCCTTTCTTCTTCCCATTTTTTCCCTTTGTTTCTCTCCTTTTTGAAGCAGATTTAATGTGAATTGTCATTCGACTAACTTGTTATATTTTCTCTGGTATTTTTTAAAATCTCAAGTCCTATGTATGTTGACAACAATTTTGAGTAAAGATTCACTATTTCTTACAAGGACAGCTAGTAGAATCTAGAAAAGTAGAAGCCTGCTATATTGTAACTTTGGAAATGTAATGTTTATACTCTTTAAGAGTATCATACATGTATATACCATACTCTGTTCATCACTACCTACCATAGCTTCTTCCTCTAACTCCTCTATGATCCACACTCCCATTTCACCCACTCACCTTTTCTTTCTCCCCTCCCCGACTTTCTTATAACCTTGGATGTCCAAACTGTGTTGTCCATATACTCCTGGATATAGGGTCATTTACTAAACAGTAAACTAAACATTTACTAAACTCAATCAGAGGCCACACCCTTAAAGAAACTGACACTTCCTCCTCACTCAGAAGCCATCAACTCTAAATAGTTCCTTTGTTAGCCAGGAGGGCTCCTGAGTCCTTTCCCCACACCATGCAAGAATGTTAACTGGTTTGTTCTTGTCCAAGGGAAGCAAAAGGAAGCAGCTGTGTTCATAAGTACAGAAATTCTGTTATGTCCAGAAGAAACTCTTTGCCTTTGACCTTGACCTTTTTAAAACTATAAAGCAAATTCACTATTTTCACAACACTGGTCTGTGTGTTATACTGAAAATCAGTTCGTTATTACTCTCCATTGAAAATACACAAACATTATTATCTGTAAAATCCTTGGCTAATTTAATAATGTACATAATAAAAGAAATCTTGTAACCCAGGCACAGATTAGGGAAAGGCATACAGTTGGAGAATAAATAGCACACACATAGAGCCCAAATCACTACTCTTTCAATAATTCAATAAGCTTTTAACTGAAAATGCACCTATTGGTAAAGTTCTGCTTTTGTTTCAGACTCACCATCATTTGACTAGTACAGTGACTGACAGAAAGCTGTCAACTCCTCTCTTTTGAATTAAACACAAATCTTCCATATCTCATATTATTTTGTGGTATGATTTTTTTCATAAAGATATTATCAGATTTTACATATGAATATAATGAAAATGTATATTATTTTATTATTATTTATGATCACTCAGCTTGTGATAAATTCTAGTTTTGGCTGTTTCTAATTCTATATACATATTCAACATGTGATCAGAATTTGAAACATTTCATCTATATTTCTCACAAATTAAATAAAATGGACTCAAATACCTTTCATAATTTAAACTTCATATTGCATATTAGCTCATTTAATATAGATAGGACAATATAGGTTAGGCTATGTATAATTTCAAGAAACTCATTAAAATGTATACTTTTGAATTCTTCAAGTATGTATCAGAACAGTTATATATTTTCTTATCCTTGTCTCTGCCATTACAGAAAGAAATGAGTGGTTATTAAAATACCACCAAGAAGAAATAATGGAAATTAATGAGACAGTATGATCTATGTTATAACTTATATAGTGAAGACACATTTTGCATAAGATGAATAATTTTAAATTAAGATATAATCAATTGGAACAGCAGTTCTAACCATCAATGTTCAATATCAATATGAAGAAGAACATATTAATCATCCACATATTTATTGCTCAACACCATGCAAAGTAATTTACCACATAAGTTGAAAGATTAATGACTCAAATCTTTAATCTTCATCTACAATAAACATATGAATTTGAACTAATGAACATTTGAACAAGTGAGAAACACACTTTCAAGTTACTCATTTGCTGATGAACAAGACAGGCAACTTCAACTTCCTATCTTACTCACATTTGCTTATCCCTGACAAGCATTTTCCTTGACTTGTATGGATGAAATTGTGTTAGCTCACCTTGAGGAGGCTGTTTAGTAGTTCCTAGTCTCTTTGGTCATACCCTATCAGATTTCAATGGCCTCATGTAAGTGGTTGCATTAGTATTCCACTGCTACTATAACAAATCATAACAAACAATGCTTATAGCAACACAAATATTACTTTCTCACCATTTTGGAAGTCAGAAATTTGAATTGTCTCACTGAGCGGAAATCAAAGATTCACCAAGACTGCCTACCTTCAGGAACTCCAAGGACTGAGTGAACATCTTGCTCTTAGAAACTGCAAGCTGTCTTTTGGCTGCTTTCTCTTAATTCAGCCTCTTCTGTTCTCACACTTGCTCTTTCCTCTTTTATTGTTTTTCATAACAACAGGCACAACTAAGGAAAAGCTTTTCAACTCAATATCATTATTTTGTTTTCACTGGTAAAGTTCATCTTGATGAATAAAGTAATATTTAGGTACATACCTAAATATTTAGGTACATACATACCACTGTATGTACTCTTACCATTTGGGGTACCATTGATCAGAGTATATACAAGGGTCTTGGAAATTGACTCAACAGCATTCAGCAATAATTTCTTCTCTTCTCATGTAAGAGGCAGAAGAAGTCAATTGAGAGCTAATTTTTCTTTTTAACCAATTCTGACTTTCAGTTAGCTAACTTATAACTTATGAAGGTTGAAATGGGTAATAAGCTGTCTCATTATCTTGTTATTGTTAACATTTTTATGGTAATCAAATCTCATGAAACATTTCTTTATAAATTCCATTGAGATTGAAGGAATGTAAATTTTTCTATAGTTACCATATTGTTCTAAATGAAAACTGTGCAACAATGTACAAATATGGTTTTCTGAGCCCATGATGCCCAGAGTGACTCCAACCATGGACAAGGACTATTTGACATCTTTCATCCACAGATACACACTGTTAAATCCCATAGTGCTTTTGATAAACGGGGGCCTTTGCACAAAACTCTCAGTGGGGGTATCAGAGAATATTTCCTAACTTACCTCCTTGATTAATACCATCTTATTCTTGCCTATATATTCCATGCCCTAATGAGATTCCTTCCTTCAATTATGTCATATCTTTGTACACACACATGCTCCATTGATTTCTTCTTCAAAAACACAGACCCTTTTTTCCAGATATGCTCATGACAGAGAGACCTATATATGTAAACATAGAGTTAAACCACTTATAATGTAACCTGCTCTAAAGTACGTACCGTTAGTAATGATTAAAAGAAGCAAAGCAATCAGTTGATTCTTCCTAGGATCAGATTTGGTGAATAAAATGATCATTTATATAAAAAATAAAAGTATTATAGTGTATTGTCAATATTCCCCTGGAGACCTTGAAGACAAACACTTCAGCTATGAGTAAGAAGTAGGGAAACTGTCAGTCTCTAGATAATCACCACATTTCCTCTCCTTATTGCTATTACTATCATTATTTAAACTCTTGATTATTTATGTACTAGTATGGTTTGCTGCTAATGCCTTGATTTATGCTAAGGCACCAGCAATTTTACTTATCATTAGTTTTACACCATCAGTATAAATGCCAACTCAGGAGGGAAAAGACAAATAATGAGTTGTTATTATTATTAAAATAGCTTTACCACATGCCTCCCTACCTGAAGAAATACTCCTGCAGATCCTCAGGAGACTATAGACACATTTTGTTGCAAAATTTTAAATCTAAAATATATCTAACCCTCTAAGGTATATGCTCTAATTAGTATTATTTGAATATTTCTCTGGCTGGAATAATGCTTCCAGCAAAATTTTCAAGGGCTAAACCTTCCAGGAATGAACTTGGGTGGCTTGTGTGCTTGGTTAACTCTTGTTCCTTGAGTGTAGTTTACCTCAAGGGTTTGCATTTTCCAAACTGGAATATGGCTTTAGATTTTTGTAAATTTTGCTTTTTAAGAAATGTTAGGCAGTGTTTTAAAAACTCCAAGTCTAAAAGGACTGTTTTGAGGACCTCCATCGCTAATCAAACAGGATTATAATTTGTTTAGCATGCCTATAAGGAGTTTGCAGGGTTTCTATAACATACACCACTTCAGAGACTCAAGAAAGAGCTGAGCAGGCTCTCTCCTTTGAGCCTGGCATTAAATTACATTCGTGATCATTTTCGAGAAGAGAGTTTCTTATCACCACATGCTTTGTCAATGTTGCAGTTGGATAGTAAGGTTTAGACTCTCATTTCATCTGAAGAATTTCACAGCAGCGTAATCTTTTTGAATGAAACATCCAGGTATGTGCTGATAAATTGTTTTTTTCATATATGCTACTCAAAAATCTAATCCTTTATAAAATACTTCTAAAAGAGGCTTTAATATACTGTGAAGCATAAAAGCCAATGCATCACCTTCAGTTAACAATACGTTTTTTTATTTTGTAAATCTCTTTGCACACTTCTAATGTAAGTGATATAGATAGCTTCTTAAGTTTGGTTGAACTGTTAAGAAACAGGAAGAGTATTCTCAACTCATTTAAACATAGTTGCCCCCAGTGTACTGTCAAGAGAATTTCTGGGCATTTGGGACAGATGCTGATACTCCCCAGGTGCATTTGCATAGATGATATTTGAAAAATAAGGAAATGATTTTGTTTCTATTTAGATTTTTCAAGATGGTTTCTCTGTGTAATAGCCCTGGGTGTCTTAGAATTTGCTTTGTTAACCAGGCTGGCCTCAAACTCATAGACAGTCACCTGCCTCTGTATCCTAGTGCTGTGATCAAAGGTGTGCTCTAGCACATTTGGCTTGGAAATAAAGTTTTTGAATTAATGTTTTTGAAATAATTTGCTTATAGAATTCTTGATACTTCTTAAGGATACTTTTTTAATGTAGCATATATTTAATTTGTAAAGGATACAGAAAGTGCACTTTCCTTTGCTAATTCAAATATATCATTTTTATGCTTTGTTTACATGACATTTGGAAAATATAGTTAATCTTGTATTTGAGGTTGCAAAAATATTGCATCTTTCATTTGATTGTATGGATTGGACTAATCAACTTTTTTGTTTCCTAATTGTCAATGTGTTCAAGATTTGCTCACAAATATACTTGTTACATTAGAGCACCAGTGATCAGTCTTGTGTTGAAACCCCTTTGGCAAACCTCTATATCCCAAAATATTTATGTTATATTTCATAACTAGCAAAATTACAGTTATGAAGCAACAGCAAAAATATTTTTATGGTTGTTAGTCACTTCAATAGCAGGGTCACAGCATTAGAGGGTCACTGTACAAGATAGAGTATACTAGGCATTCTCAAATTCTCTAATTTTAAAACTAGGCTTTCACCCAAGCAGGAAGATAAATAAATCAGCATCATGGGTAAAAATCAGACAGTATGTACTCAAGTATTTGTCAAATTTTTGAAGCCCCAGGGGTTGGGGCTCTCTTTAGTAGTCTGATAGAATGAACAAGGGCTTGGTTTTGATATATCTGATATCACCAACACAGAAATAATTTGGCCCAAACATAAAAAGTAGCACAAATCAAAACAATACAATCAAGGAAGAGGCTAAAACAAAGGCATTTTGGAACACCATGCCGTGGCATTAATGGGTGGCTTCAAATCAATTAAGAATCTGAGTAAATTCCTACTTTTGGTGTCATAATTACTTCAGGATAGTCAAAAGTTAAGGCTATACATGGTGAATATCGAAAAGGATTGAGAGAGTGTTCAATCTGAATTAGGTTTGATGGTAAAGGGAAGGAGTGTCTTCCTCTATTAGTGCGGGCTTTAAAAAATAATATTGCCTCATGATAGTGGCAAATTAGAAGCAAGCATAAGACTCACATTGATACTTTGGAAGGCAGAGCCCCCAAATCATTTGAAATTATGGCTAAGTGATCAATGTGGTTTGGACCTACCTTTTTTTTATTTTCAGACACATAAATCAATACAGTCTTCATTTTAGGTTAGCTTTTGCAAGGATCACTTTCTAAAAGTCAGCTTTTTCAACTGATAAATCTTCAAAAGACAAAGGTGTTTGAGACAGATGAATCCAGGCATAAGAAACCAAGTCAAAATGAGAGTACATATTGGCTAAGTTGTGGCTGCAAATTCCAATGCAGTGACTCTTGAGACCTGTATTAATGAAACAAGTCAGGCATTAGGTGGATTAAGAAATATGATTCAGGAGACTGTTCACATGTGTGAAGGAAAGGCTGTCAACATGAGATCATTTCATTTTCAAGTAACCTTTAGAAGGTTAAATACAATGTTTAAGGATGATGCTTACAGGCATGAAGGAGTAATTAAGTGAAACTGTAATTATTTATGAAAATGATGACAGAAATTATGGGATTTAATGAAGGTCAGTTCTCTTCTTTTACTCACTGGTGATTAGGGGATGCATGGATCAGGGGACCGATAGACAAAGGAACTAGAAAATAAGCAAGCTACAGTTAACAAAATGTTACCTTAGGACAATAAAGGAAACAGGAGAGGACAGAATTGAGGAATAGAATGTATGCTAGAATGAAAACAAAACAAAATCACAAAAATATTGGGAAATAGCAAGGGGAAAGTGTGGGAAATTGTTGGTTGTCCATGTTTTAAACAATTAATTGCCTGTCTCCTCCTCTGGGCAGGCAGAAGACAAACAGAGTATGCTCAAGGCATGGGCTAGTAGGCACCACTATGATGAGCAAGTATGTGGAGGAGGGAGGGGAGAGAAAGAGAAGTAAAGTGGTTGGTGCACTGTGGAGAGAGGCAGAACTGGGGACATGACAATATGATGACTAGGCTGATGTGAGTCACCTGTACTGCCACCTGAGGCCATGGCAATGTCTAACCCATGCTACCATCATGGCTGTGTCCATTGTCCTACCATAACTAGGGTCTATGTTGAGGTCTTTGGTCCATGTTCTTACCAAGGGTCATGCTGATATCTGTGGTCTGTGCTGCTGCCTGAAGCCATGTTGATGCCTGCCCGGTGGCATACTGATCTGAGCAGTATGCTATGCAGCCAGCTGAGTCCAAGGTGGTGTATGAATTTGTGCTACTGCCAAGGGCCATCTCTGAGACTGCTGATGTCTGTGCTCAGTATTGGCATTGGAGGCCATGTACATGTCTGTGGGCTGGGCTGTTTCCTGAAGGTACAGTTGATGTCTAAGAGACATCCTGAGCTGGCCTTTCCCCTCTTTAGCTGCCATATGGGGTATCCAGTGCATAGGTATGAGAGAGCTACTCTGCCTCTCACTGGCTGCTTTGCTCAGGAGAGACCTGGGCTGACCAACTCAGGTACCACACAGGCTTAGATCCAGGGCTTTGAGTTGGCTTGCTTCAACATCTACCCCATTTGTGAGCTACTAGAGTATATGAGCCATAGCCACAGGATCACTGTGACTCTGGGCAACAGCAGAGTATCCAGAGGAGTCTCTGTAAAGATTCAGTATTAGCAATGTAGCAAAGGCCAGAAGCCTTGGGCCAGACCAATGACTCACTGCAATGAACATTTGCAATTTAAATCTGTTTGGTATACTGCATGACACACCGAAGCTCCCAATGCCACTACAACAGAAAATGCAACTTTGAGGCAGTCTGTCATTGACATGAAGGTGCTTCTTCTTAAATGTGAGATAATGAAAAAGAGAAAACACTTTTTAATTTAAATTCTTTAATTACTATTTATATTTACATATCCAATTCCCCCATTCCCTCGCCCTCCCATCCTCCCATGTTCCCCACCAAGCCTCCCAATTCCTCCCCAGGGATAGTGAGGCCCTCCAACAGGGACCTTCAAAGTCTGTCATTTGGGGGAGGGCCTAGGCCCTCCTTGCCTAGTATCTGGGCTGCAGTAGTATTCTTTCATAGGGAATGGGGTCCCAAAGTCCATTTGTGCTCTAGGGTTAAAGACTGTTAAGAGGGCCCATAGAGTTTCTTGACCTCTTAACTGGCACCCACATTCAGAGGGCTTGGTTCGGTCCAATGCTGTTTCCCCAGCTTTATGACTAGGGTCTCCATGCTCTCACTAGGTCAGGTCAACTGTTTCTGCACCACTGTCTTGGCTCCTTTGCTAATCCCTCCTCCTTCTCCACAATTGGATTCCAGGAGTATGGTTCAGTGCTTAGCTGTGGGTGCATATCCTTTCTTGCCCTCCACTATTGCTCCCCTGTCTCAGTCCTCTTGTTCTCCTCGCCTCTCCCCTTCTTCCATTCCCACCTCCTTCCTCTCCACCCCCACCCCGTGCTCCCACTTTGTTCAGGGCTTCTTGTCCCCCTCCCCTTCTTTGAGGGACTATGAAATCTTCTCTTGGGGTTCTCCCTGTTTCCTAGTTCCTCTGCCAGTGTGGATTGTAGACTAGTAATCTTTTGCTTTATTTCTAAAAATCAAAAATGAGTGAGTACATACCATTTTTATCTTTTTGTAACTGGGTTACCAAACTCAAGATGGTTTCTTCTAGTTTCATCCATTTGCCTTCAAATTTCAAGATTCCATTGTTTTTTGTTTTTGTTTTTGTTTTCTGCTGAGCAGTACTCCATTTCATAAGTGTACCACATTTTCTCCATCCATTCTTCAGTTGAGGGGCATCTAGGTTGCTTCCAGGTTCTGGCTATTCTCAACAGAGGAACCTAAAATGTCTAAAAGACACTTGAGAAAGTGCTCAACATCCTTAGCCATCAGGGAAATGCAGCTCAAAACCATTCTGAGATACCATCTTACTCTTATCAGAATAGCTAAAATCGGTAACACCAATGACAGTATATGCTGGAGAGGATTTGGAGAAAGAGGAACACTTCTCCCTTGATGGTGGAAGTGCAAATTTGTGCAATCACGTTGGAAATCAGTATGGCAGTTTCTCAGGAAAATCAAATCAGTCTACCTCAATTTCTAGCAGTTCCTCTCTTAGGCATATACCAAAAGAATGCACATTCATACAATAGGGATATCTGTTCAACTATGTTCACAGCAGCATTATTTGTAATATCCAGAACCTGGAGAAAACACTTGAGAACAACTGCAGGGTTAGTGACTGCTGGTGGATATTAAAACTAGGGAGGTCATATTTCATCCTGTCACCATTCTCTGTAAATTAGAATACTTGCTGTATTAGTCACTGTTCTATTGCTATGAAGAGATACGATGACCAAGGTTAGAATTATAAAAGAAAGCATTTAATTGGGGGTTTGCTTGCATTTTCAGGGTTTTAGTCAATTTGCATTTTGGAGGGGAACATGGAGGCACACACAGCACTGGACCAGGAGCTGGCCGACAGGCAGAGAGAGAAGCTGGAGCTGGGATTGGGTTTTGAAAACTTAACACCTACTCCCAGGACACATTTCCTCCAACAAGGCCACACATCCTAATTCATTGAATTTTATCAAAGAGTTCCATTCCCTGATGATGAAACATTAAAATATATGAGCCAACCAGGCCATTCAAACTCAAATAGCCACATTAGGCCATTATTTGAGAAGAAGTGATAAGGTATGATAACAGAATGTTTAGTATCATAAAAGGTTTGCATTTAAAATAAACAAGTCTTCAAATTGGATAAATGAGAGGAAAGTGTAGATGTTCAGAGATAAATTCTGTTTCTTGAGTAAAAGGGTAGTCAGATTTTTGAAACGTGCCTGGTGTTCAATTCTGATGTAGGAAAATTGGAGAGTTTCAGGCAAAAGGATTAATTTTTTGGAAGACTGACTGCATTTGGCTATGACAAAATGATTGCCAGTGGGATTCAGACATGTGATAGCGGCAGGTGAACTACACATGCCTAGAAACTAAGGAAGGGTGGGCTCTCAGCAACCCAAGGAAGATCAGGTTAGAATGCTAATCACTGTGAGAAAAAATAACAGATGTAAGAACCACTTTTGAGTTTCACTTTGTGTTTTGTAGAATGTTTATAAACAGTCCCAATTCTCCATTACTCTCTGCATCTGTGCCTTTATAATGTGCCTCTATCTTTGCTTCCATCAAGAGCTGTCTTTTTCTTCTTGCATCCGAGGAAGCCTCATATTTTCTATTGGCTTGAAGACTCACAAATTCCTGGCCAGCATTAATAGCATTAAACCCAGAGAAAAAACAAGTGTGTGTAGTTATTCCTGTTGAAGTTCAAAATAAGTGTGATACCAAGAAAGCACATAGGGACTTCTGAATCCATAGCCACAGACATGAGAAACTTGCCCAGGCCCAGCCCAGCAGAGCCATGTAATCTACACTTGGACTCGTGATGAGTGTTCCTTGCAAGATGTTGGTGGAGATTGTGGGTTCTCATTACACAACAAAGTTATATATGTAAATATATTGTGTTTCTCTGTTGTGAGTTTAATATAGAGCATTTCACAATACATTTTAAATGTAATATTCGCTCACCATTTTAAATGAACACATTATATCTCATTTCTGGTAAAAACATAGGTTTGTAGATATGTGTGAAATGTGCTACAAGCAAAAGAGAATAGAACAGAATCCTGTCTTTCTATGAGTGTAACACAACTGATACATTTGAAATTTTATCACTAATTTGGCAACAATTTGTTGCTTTGTAAGTTTTCCTAGGTAAAGGGCTATCCTTAGCCATGTCAAGGAAGGATTTCTGTGTTTAGCTCTTTACTTTAAAGGAACAAAGAACTTGATATCATGTCTAAACTTATAATATGAGATTTTGAAATGGGTGCTGCATTCAGAAAAGGAAGACAAGGGGAACATTGTAATGGAACTGCTTACTAGTATAACCTTAACCAATTTCTTTCTTTGAGTTTTGATTCACACTGCCTTCCATCCAGTTACTGAACTCCAAATTTTGGTAAAAATAAACACCAACTATATGATTTGTATAGTTTTCTTAATAACTCCCTTCATAATTTAGATCTTATTTTTTATTGTATTTGAATCCTTTGAAGGAAATAAATCATATATATATATATATATATATATATATATATGCCTTCATTAAATCAAATACCTAAGAGAACAACTAAAAAATGGTGATTTTCTTTTACCTTACAATTTTAGACTTTTAAACAGTCAAAGGGTAACTGTGTGGTAGAGCAGAGTTGTTTAAACTATGGCATCCAGAGGAAGCAGGGAGCTTTGGAATAGAAGGAACCAAAACAAAATATTGCCCTCACAGGACATCTGAACCACTTACTACTCATACAGGCTCCAAATCTATGAATCCATGGATAGTTCAACCATTTTTTCCCACAACCCTCAGGATATAATCACATCCCAGAAGATCACTTGTTGGCAACCAAAACTCCAGGACATGTTACTGTGGGTACCATTCCCATTCATTATACAAAAAAATTACATTTTATTAAATCGATATATATTTATGTTATATACTATGCCATTTATTATTGCAGAGGGGGTAAAAATCAGATACAAATCCATAAACATAAACTAACGTATACAAATATATGTTGGGAAAATGTCATTAAAATATAGGGAAATATCTAAAAAATGAGGAAAAACACCACCTTAGTCAGAGGTGAATTCTAACATTCCACCTTTGAATAGAAAAGTAGAAGCAAAAATAGGATCACTGTATAACTCAAAAGTCTGTAAAGAATAATGTGTTCTTTCTCAAGTTCTTTCCAAAGAGGATGTTGCAATCTAATGAAGGAAATTCTTGTTCACATCCTCTGGTAAATAGAGCTTTGATTTGCATAGTGCTATTTCTTATAATATATGGCTAATGGAATTATACTTACTCATAATTTAATAAAACAGGTTCTGTGAGAAACCAGTACAATAGTCCTCAGGTATACAGACATTTGATGAACTGAACCAAGACATAGGTATGAAGGTACCTAGAGAAATAGACTGCAGAATCTTCAAACAATCCTTTCTAAATAGAATTTTCTCTTAACTTGTGATATTGTGCACTAAAATTAATATTCTTTGCTTCTGACACAAAAAGTAGAGTGCAGGTCATTTATATTGACATCTACATATAAAGTGTTAAGTTTGTCAGTGAGCCCAAGCTAAAAGAGTGTCCTTGGACCCAAGAAAGTCAGGAGGTCCTACTTTTGTACATAAGGTCAGCATAGAACACTCAGGGTCAAAATGAAAAGATCACAGGCTACTGTGTGCCTTTACTTCCTTATTAATTTGGGGTCAGCAAAGTTCTTGGATAACGATCAATGATATTTTTATAAGTCATTACTTATGGTCATTCTTTATACAAATTTAACCATGTCATATTTCAAATCACTTGAGCATTAATTTGTGGCACAGACTCAGAGATAAAAGATATATTACTCAGACCCTTGATCTTACTAAGTAAACTTTTCTACTTTCTTATTTTATATTTGTATAATTTTATTCATCTCAATTTCTGTGATTTTTTGATCAAATAGAATTCATTAACTATTTAATTCTGTGTCTCTTACAAAGCACTACTGTAAACAGCCTTTTTCCTTGGGAGAGTTTGCATTGTGAGATAAGGAAAGAAATAAGCAGGTACTTATTAGACACACTAGCCACACAAGGGGATGCTAAGGTCCTTTATTTGGCAGTGTTCTTGACAAACCCATTATTTCTTGTGTTCATATATTTCTAAAATATTCCTTTTCCAATGGGTGGTGACAAAGTTCCATGTGATTTGTATGAGATATCTTGTGATTACTTCAATCAATTGAATCCTAGGAGTTGAATGATTTTGGGTGGAGGATTTGTACATTAGTTATACTTTGATTTTTCTAGATCCAAGGTATAAGCAAAGATTGCCCCTATTCCTCTGGGCATAGCTCCATCATCTGATCCAAATGGTTTATTTCCTCTATGTCAGCTATGAAGATATTATTTAATAGTCATTGGAGGTCTCTGAGATATTAAGGCAATTCCATATACAAATGAAGCTTCTGTTATAATCTATTGTGTAAAATGAATCCCTGTACACAGTCTCCATAAACTGCAGCTTCTGGTTGCTTTGGCATAAAGATACCAGTCTGCATAATGCTGACTATTCATAAAACTAAATAAAACTAACCAACTCTCAAGTATTAATCACTGAAACTTGTGGGTGTGAGGACAAATATGTATAATGACATTGACTTGAAAAGTTCACAAATGATTTTTTAAGTAAATAAGGAGTTATGGAGCTGAGAACTGTCTCAGGTGGTGAAAGATTTGGCATGAAGGATGAAGACCAGAGTTGGGATCCCACATTTTTAGTATTTAGGCATCTGTCCTTGACTGCCTTTGGAGTTCTGACAAGATATAACCTCAGCTGCTGCCTCTAACTGCACCACCTGAGCCTGTTCCCTTTTGATAGCACCATGCCTACCTCCCATCCCCACCCCTACCTCTCCTCTCTAGCACTGCACCTCTCCCAGGTGCCAAGTCTCCTCGGCTTTCCATGTTTGTGATCCTTTTGCCACACTTGAACTCTGTGGAAAGGCAAAAGGCATCTTTCTCTCTCGAGATGCTCTCTTAAATTACAACACACACTACAAGTTAAACTGGGCAAGTGTGGTAGACACTTTCAATCTCAGCATTTATTGGATAGATGGAGGGGGTTCCTAAGACAAGATAGTTGGTGAGACTATTTAGAATTGGGAATCTCCCAATTCAGCAAGAGACCATGCCTCAATTACACTGGTGAGCAACTGAGAAAGAGAGGTAATGTAAATTTTAGACCCCCACATGTACTGATGTACACACACATGGATACACACTCTCCAGAAGTATACTGATTTTTAAATACACACCCATATGCAAGAATGCCATTCATATAGTCACATGCAAAAAAGTCATATATATATATACATATATATATATATTGTTCATAATATAGATATAATCACCTTCAGGTATTCATCTTATAATCAGTAACAAACACTAAATTATCCATAACTGCATCTTAAGTGTTTAAGAACAATTGCTTGGAATTATACAATGAAAATTCTACCCCATTTTCTATTTGCTTAATGGGAGAATTAATGTACATGATGACAAAATGCAAATAGAGTCCTGAAGTTTTATTTGAGTTAAAACATCATGAATAGAAATTAAAATTTATTATTTTTGCATTATTATTCTGTTATTCTCCCAGTGCAGACTCACATTACATTAAAATAAGTACCATGTGGTGAAATATTTATTATTTCCCAATACGTAGTCACATTACCATCAGAATTTTCTTATTTGTCAAGGATAAGTCTATTACAAATGAGTTGAAATAAATAATTTGTTTAAGATTTGT
Source organism: Cricetulus griseus (assembly GCF_003668045.3). Classification (NCBI taxonomy): domain Eukaryota; kingdom Metazoa; phylum Chordata; class Mammalia; order Rodentia; family Cricetidae; genus Cricetulus; species Cricetulus griseus. Next base: position 239,303,645 of record NW_023276807.1, on the reverse strand, counting down.
GTTTACTACATATTATTGTATATTATATACCATATATCTGTCTATTACATATCTATTTTGAGAAAAGTGTTCAGCATAGCTCCTGGGACTCCATCCTTATCCCAGTCCATCTGAACTAAGAGTATGGTCAGAGCTGTCACCAGAAGAATGGAGATGCAGTTGCTCAGGTTGTAAGCACATACCAATTTTAATGACAGAATTTGAAAAAAAAAAAGAAGGCATAAGAATTCCCAGTAGGCTTCAATAGTGCATACTTAAGCAAAAAATCAACATTGTGTAGCTGATAGCAACAATGCCTATCTGTGCTCAAGAGTCTGTGCACATATATTCTTATTGTCCTTATTCCCAGAAGGGTACTGCATTCTGGAGGATCTTTAAATACCTAGAGACTAGTTGTACTTGACTCTAATTAAAATTTAACCTTTCTGATACATTCATTTAAAACACATTTTTTCTATAATCCCCAGAGAGAGTTACCACATGTATAACATATTATTAATTAGACAAAAAGAAATATATGGGAAATTCTGAATAACCAGTTGAGATTTTAATGCATGCAAATATGCCAGATGTTGATATAAAATCACGCAAGTTCCCGGGGAACTTTCTTTTTATTATGTTAATGGTCAAGATCAATTCAAAGATGAAACGCATGGAAATTTCAGAGCTGAGCTTCTATTTAAGAAAAGTGGCTCAAACTTTACGAGAAACATATATAAGAAAAGGCCAAGCAGATTTGGATTTATTATATGGAAGATGAAAAAATGGGTACAAAGGAGCCTTTGTCAAGGGAAAAGCTGTGTGTGTGTGTGTGTCTGTGTGTGTGTGTGTGTGTGTTTGTGTGTGTGTGTGTGTTTGTGTGTGTGTGTCTGTGTGTGTGTGTGTTTGTGTTTGTGTGTGTGTGTGTGTGTGTGTGTGTGTGTGTGTGTGTGTGTTTGTTTGTGTGTGTGTGTTTGTGTGTGTGTGTTTGTGTGTGTGTGTGTGTGTGTTTGTGTGTGTGTGAGTGTGTGTGTGTGTATGTGTGTGTGTGTGTGTGTGTGTGTGTGTGTGGCTTAAGAATGAGTGATCATTTTCCAGGTTTCTCAATATGACTCCATCTTGTGCACATCGTCTTCAAATTTAACCTATTTTCTTCAGCATAAACCTAGACTTAGATATTTGGAAACAAAATACTGTGAATAGTCACTTTGAACTAAATGGTATTAGTTTGGTTTGTCTTACTCTTCTGAGATGGTTTTTATTGTGGTGGGAGTTATATGTTCAATTAACAGTATTCTATGATACACAATTTAAATGAAATGCAGACAGTGGTAATCTGTATATCCTTTTGAAACTCTCTTCAGCTGTAACACAATTAACATGGTTGTCTCAAAGAAAGCATGCAAATTCAGTAACCAGCAGCTCATTGTATATTGACCTCTGAAGTAGACTGCTAGACTCTTGAAGCCCTCTTGTCCCTGCTCACAAGCTGTGTGAAAAAAATTTAAACATGTACAAATAGATGGAGCAGTCTTGCCACAGAAAATATAGTGAGTAGGGTAATATTTCCTACTAAAATTATTCTTAAAGCAAAGAGCAGTCTCCTGGCCTCATTTATTTCAGTTTATTCCTGTTTTATTCCCTTTCTGTTTTTCAGAACTATATTGACAAAAGAGACTCACAAAAGCAAAGTATGTGTTTAGTAAAGAAACAGTTCCTGCCCTGCTTTCTCATTCTTAAGAGAAAATTTGCAACCAGGCTGTAATTTATACTAAATAATTTTTCTATAAATTTCTCCTCTTCATGGGGGTGTTTGAACACATGAAAAAAAAAAACTTGAATCTACTGTGGGAGGCACAATACCTGCTTTGGAAGTTAGCAGTAATTTCACAGACAGCTTGCTCCACATGATGGTTTTATGGATGATGCTATGAAAGCCATAGAATCAATTTTTAGAATCACTTCTCATTCAAATGAAAGGAAATTTTACTTTATTCATTAATTTTTGTTTATAATTTTATATTTGTTGTTTTAAAATTATGAAGTTTTACAAATAATGAAATTCACCTAGAGTAACATGCAAATACCCCTTTGATCCTACAGATTTCTGCACATGGGAAATGAAGTTTTCTGCCAGTGAAGTGAAAGATTATATCATGTTGGATTCCGGAGTGCAGGAAGCCTTTTAAGCAGCTACATAAAACCTGTATGCATCTCAGAAGATTCCATAAAGGGTGAAGGGATTTAAATTCTAGGAATGGTTTGATCAGTTAATGAAATAAATGTGTAAGACAAAATATGTGAAGTAACTCTATTTGATTTTACAAATTTATTAAAATATATGAAAATGATATTTATGTGAAAAATATGATTTAATATTATCTAATGTAAGTGTATAAAGCTATCCTTACTGAGTGAATACAAAATTGAAAATAAATGTATAGAACTTGGCAGGAACTTGGTGGCCTGCTTTTGTGATCTTAGTAGTCAGGTGGTAGAGGGAGAAGGATTGTAAATTTGAGTCTATCTGGGTTACATAGCAAGACACTGTCTCAAAAACCCCAAAGTCACTAAATAACTAATAAATAAGTAATCATTTAATATATATGCAGTACTTATTCTTGTCTTTTGCAACAAAATCTAAAAACCATTGTGTCTCTCCACCAGTAATGTCTAAGGATATATATCCTAGCTGTATTTTTAAATGTATTTTAAATAATTTACTTCTAATTGACCATTTATGATTATATCATTACACAATACTCACTGTAGTTATACCTACTTTCATAATATCTGTAAAAATTTAAGCCAGCTAAAGTTCCAGCATGTGTGCAGGACAGATTTTCCCACCCCAAGCTGAGCTGCTGTTGACAATTGATGTTTTCTGAGGTAACCAAAAGCTATGTTTTTCTAAGGGTGTGGACTCCAGTAAATTGCTACTGTTCTAGCAGAGGGCCCCACAGCTGTGTGCATAAGGAGTGCATATATGTTAAAGAAAGCCTAGGGGCCTAGGGAGGGACCTAGGGAGGGGCCTAGGGAGAACCAGAAGGGGAGCCGTGGGGTTGGGATAATGAGGATATGTATGCATGATATATTCAAAGAACAAATAAACAAATTATCTTAAAAATAATTGTATATTTGCAGGACACAGTGTACCCCATCAATATCTATCAGGATATTTAAGGTGTTATTTTACCAGTTCTTTGTGGTGATATTATCCAAACTCTTCTATCATTATAATTTTGATTTGTAAAATAAAATGGTGAAGGGAGATTAGGAAGAAATAGGTTAACAAATACAAGAATGTCACCAAAGTATTCGATAAATGGAGCACTGAAAAGTTCAGTTTTGAAACTCCGTGAATTTCAGCCCTTGAAACAATCTTGCAGACACACCAGAGAATGCTGAAATCTATGCCTGTAAGAACAAGGGGGACAAAGTAATTAAATTCTGATACTTCGTGTAGAATAGGTAACCTGATTCAGAAAGTCTATGATATTTGGATCACCTTTGTTTGTGGCAACAGACTATTACTATAGTTTGTGTCTTTTACTTGGGCAAATTTATATCCTTTTTGAAAACAGAACAAAATTGATGAAATATATTATTTTACACCATCTTAAATTTATGAAAACATAAGTTATTCAGGCAAGTTATTTTATATGTATTTTCTTATGAAATATTCATCAATGAAAGGTATACAGAATGGTGGCAGAGGATTACTCTTTTGAAAAAGATTACTTGTACTGAAATATTTATGTATTTCAATATAAAATATATATATATATATATATATATATATATATATATATATTCCATTTGTCAAATTTAATTTGTTCTTACTAGGAATCTCAGCACATTTAGGGACAATGTTTTTTATGACAAATTTTAAAATTATAATAGTCTACAGTCATTTTGAGTAGGATCAATATCAAAATTTTAATCATGAAATTTTGCTTTCAAGATTACTTGTACAATTTGTGAAGATCATATAAAAAAAACTTCACAACATTCACTTAACATTGAAACAACCTCAATATACTTGACATTATATCTCAATGCACTTGATATTATAGTAGGGACATATTTTATAAAAGAGTTGCTATGGCCTAAATATGTAGAAACATACATATGCATAAAATTCATTTAACTCACATATTCTCTAAAATTTTAGGTTGAAAACACTGTATGTATGTATATATCTGCAACTTTTAGAAATAACACACTTTAAAATACAAAATAGAATGATTTCATCGATCCATTAATATTTTTAAGATTATTAAAAGAATATTTGAAAATGCATTTAACTGTTATCCAGGACAAATTTCCTGTTCACACAAGTTATGATTTCTTCTGTCAAAAAAGAAAACCAGTTAAGTCAAGATCATACTTGTACACAGAGAAAATTGTGACATTCTACTTTACCTGGGACTAGATTTCAAAAAAATAAGAAAAGCAGACTAATATCTATAGAATATTGATATATATTTGTGTATCTCATATGACAATGATTTCAAATTTGCCTTTTCATAATCACATTGCCATATAAAAGTAGAACTATCTGGGAAAGGTAAAAACGAAGGGATTGATGGAAAGAAGAGAACATTTTCTTTTCTTTTCTTTTCTTTTTTGGTTTTCTGAGACAGGGTTTCTCTGTGACTTTGGAGGCTGTCCTGGAACTAGCTATTGTAGACCTGTCTGGTCTCGAAGTCACAGAGATTCACCTGTCTCTGCCTCCTGAGTGCTGGGATTAAAGACATGCACCAGTAATGCCCAGCTGAAGAGAACATTTTTCAATGAAAGTGTCTTAGATCTATTCAAAGGAAAATAGGTGGCATGGAATTATATATATATATATATATATATATATATATATATATATATATATTGTATGTATATATTATATATTATATTATATATATTATATGTATATATTGAGAGAGAGAGAAAGGGAGGGAGATATTTATATCATAGAGATTGTATGAGTATAGTTACAGTATCTAGATAACAAAATATTAGAACTTGAGTTTACCTTGAGCTTTGGACCTAATCTCTTAGTTAGGAGGCCACAAGTGATTTACTGACCCAAAACTAGGTGTGAAAATATAGGAATCACCCTGCCTAATGTTCAAAGATAGTTTTGGGTTGAGTGATCATTTCCGGAAATGTCACACTTTAGCTAGATTTCTCACAGAAAATTCACATCTCTCTTTTATGTATCTCCCCTCTGCTGTTGGAAGAGCATGCGCATGAGAGACAAGTTTAAGAGAAGAGTGTAGTCACGGTGATGCTGGAGTGACAATGCCAGACTCCGTGACGCACACTGCAGTTCATTTCTCATTCCTATTTTCTTTTTTGAGTTTTTTCAGAGGTTTTATTTCAAACAGATGCCAAAGGAAAAGAGAGAGACTTCTAACTGTACTTTTTAATAACATTACAAAATTGATTATACATTTTCATTAATAGCCATAAACCGTGAGCAGGCAACATTTCATTTTCTTAAAAAGATAAAAAGAAATAGCATGAATCAAAATATTGAGGTTGATATATTGCTATTTCTTCTGTTTGTAGCTTTTTAAATTAATTTTTATTTAAGTTAAAAACAAACTTACTTTACATAGCAATCCCAGGACCCTCTCCCTCCTGTCCACCCATTCCCCCCAACATCTCCCCATCCACCCCAATCCACTCCCAGGGAGGGGGAGGCCTCCCATGTGGGACCATCAAAGCCTATGAATCATTCTTGAAACAAGTGAAATTATTTTAGAGTCATCTTTGTTTCACTTTTACAGTGGAATTCACTCGCATCTTAAATCATTCATGCATGTATTCTCCTCTACCCCATTTCTTCAAAGTTTCCTCTGATACTGGAGACTGAACCAGAACCTCACATGTACTTTAGACAAGTGCTATCCCAGTGAGATACATCCCATCTCTCTCTGTGCTTCTATTTTGAGAAAGGATTCAGTAAGTTGTCTAGATGGGCCTTGATCTCACTCCATAGTACAGACTAGGACTATATTTATAGTACATCTGGTTTAGCTTCCCAAGGAACTGTCACCATGTCACCAGACCAGATTTGAGATTTTCGGGGTTGTTTGCTTTTGTTTTTAATGTATCAAATGTTAAGAGTACTCAATTTGATGGCTAATTCTATTTTTGTTATGTTATTATTTTATAGGTCTCCTTTGTTATAATAATTTTAAAAGAATCTCATTGAGACACCAAAGTATGCATTTGAAGTTACTGATATAATGGTAGTATTTTTCAGAGATTTGTTGTCATTTTTGTTTTTCAAAAAAGCTGAGAAATAAACAAGGTGATTGTCACATTTAGGATTCTTTCTCTAGAACACTCCACCACCCTACCTCACCTCACCTCACCCCACCCCAGGCATTGGGTTATAGAATATTTTTTGAACAGAAAACAAGAGAGCCTGCATGTGTAGCTTGGTGTTCTTATGGGAATCTTAACAATGTGAGTGGGGGTATCTCTGATGCCTTTACCTGCTTTAGGGACCCTTTTCCTCCTACTGGCTTAATATGAGGGGAGTTGCCTAGTCTTATTGCAACTTGAAAGGCCATGTTTATTTGATATACCTGGGAGGCTGCAGGGCACCATGGAGCTGACTTGGCCTAGCTCCCTTGAGAAGCATGCATCATAGGTTTTTCAGGTTAGAGTCCATGGCTCCTGAGGCACTGTGTGCCTTTCAATTCCTGAGAGACTGATGCACTCCCTCAGGCAGTGAAACATTCAGTGCACTTCCTGTTTCTCTGTATGATCCCTTAGTGGTCAAGGAAGCACGGAAACTTGACAGGACAATTGGACTTAGACATTAATCTTGTGTACCCTGTATGACTTGAAAACATCACTGTATCCTGGCAATTACAACTGTAGTGATCCTGGTAATTGTTATATTTTCTTTCTGATGAAGGTGTAAGATGTGTGATTGCTCTCAGTAAAATTGTTACAGCCTCAGTTGTGCTGTGGCCCTTCCTGGTCTGATTTCTTTCCTCTTGGCCATATATGGTGACCTTGGTAAGCACAGGGTCTTACAGGATGTTTTCTCCTTTCTGAAGGGAACTGGAAAAGTGGATCTGGTGGAGAGGGGAGATAGGAGAGAGACAGACAGGATAGGAGGGAGAAGAAACTACAGTTGTGATGTACTATATGAGAGAAGAGTAAAAAAGAATGACTGAAAGTAAAAACGTGTTTTAAAATAAAGTATATTCTTCTTACCGTTCTCATGTAGATAAAAAGGCAGACGCTGAGAAGCTGTACAGATTCATCGGACTGCAGGTGGGCTGGGGCTTAATTCTTTGGATCTTTTTGTCATATTTTCAATTATTGTTGCATTGGGGGAGAGGCCTCTGAAGATCATGTTCTGATCCCTTATTGAAGTCAATGTGCATATAGGAGCATCAGACAGGGACTATGAATAACAGACTAAAAATTCTTAAAAATTTTCGAGAGTAAGGAATGTATTTTAAGGTCCATTTTAGCTGACTAGCATTCTTACAATAAAACCTGATGTGGTTTATTTAACAGCGAACAGATACTTTCTAATACTGAACATAGAGTATGAAATATAAACAAGTGTGGACAAGGTGGATGTCTTGCTTACACTAATAGAAATTTTGATCATCAGTGAATGACACAGAAATAAGAGGATAAAGCAAGAAGTAGCAATAGAGGTGATGAAAACCAGGGTAAAGCTACTTCTGAGCACAAGGGTTTTCTTTAGTTTCATTTGGAACCATGAGAAGGATAACAACAGAATTGTGTTTTATTAGCTATGTTTATATAGGTATGGCTCTATCATTTATATTTTTTGAGTTATGTTATTGTTGTTTGTTATCAACTTGATAAATAATTCATGTTTCCAATTAAAATTAGAATGTATTTCGGTACACATGCCTTTAATCCCAGAATTCATCAGATAGAATGCTGTGGACTCAGGGTGGCCTGAGCAGAGCTACATAGTGATACATACATACACACACAGACATACATACTTGTACATATGTATATGTACAATATGTACAATCTTTATTACATAGATTAAGTGTACTTTAGAAGATTATGTCTTTATCCTTCAGTGGAACAGAAATAAAATACTAATGAGTGTTTATAAATATAGAATCACTTAGAAACTTTGAATGTATAAAATAATTGGACCTACATATATTTCATATGAATTAACCACAGTTTACTTAGCTATCTACTAATGAGAAACACAAACTTATTTACAGGCGGTATATTGAAATATTTAATTTAAATTTTTAATTTAACTTTGTTTGCTTTAACTGTATGGCTTTGATCAGGTTGATGAACTGTGACCCCAGGTTTTGATTCCATCATTATTAAAATAGGAAATACAGACAAATGTTCATAAGCCCTTTACTTATCATCTAGAATATGCCAGTAGTCAATAAATAATAGTCACTTCCTACATAGATAGGTTAAACATTTAATTTCGTCTAAAACTTTCATTCACATTGTGAGTTTGTTCATCTAAATTATTTTATTTTTTGTGTATTCTGATGTAGAAAAATCATCAAGTAAAAATCTTGAGGAAGATAATTCAACCCACAACAAATGAGACTTTTTAGCCTCCCATTAGATCCTTCTCATACAGAATGGTATTTAGTTATTGGCCTAATGAAATAAAACTGACTTAAGTTAAGGGAGAAGGAATAGGTAAATGAAAGGTATCAACTGGTCACCTAACTCGACATGCTCCCTGAGTAAATTTCTTGCATGCTTGCTTAAGAATAAATCTCAGGCAGCTGGTATGCCTGAGATTGTGTGTGTGTGTGTGTGTGTGTGTGTGTGTGTGTGTGTGTGTGTGTGTGTGTGTGTGTGTGAGTGTGTGTGTGTGTGTGTGTGTGTGTGTGTGTGTGTGTGTGTGTGTTTGTATTATTGTTAGACAGAAGATAGATAGATGACCCACATCACTAAGCTCCTATTTATATTCAGAATCAAAGGTTTCTGGGTTCTGAATGTTTATCTTCCCATAAAATCCAAATATTAAAACCAAATCACCAGTGTGTGGTATTGGCGGGTAAGAGATTTCAGGAAGAGATTGTTATACTTATTAAATAGTCCAAGACTATGCTTTGCTAACAAGAATTTCACCTCTCAAATGAATCCACATGCTACATATGTGTAGGATAAAGGGTTTCATCTTTGGCTTTATTTTAAGTCTTTCTTCTGTACTTTGGCTGGAAAAACAGATAAATCAATGGCCACTTTGTTTTTGCATTGTTTTCAAACTCATCAGACAAAGTGTTACTCTTGACACGCCTGATTCAAGCCTGAATATGAGTGATTGGGGATATATTTTCATCTTATAAAAATAACATTAAAGCAGACAAGTTATTCCCTAGGTGCTATGTCTGATCACACTGTTGCCTCTTTTGAAAAACTTGCCTTTCTTGCTTCTTAGCACCATTGTGAAATATAGAAATGTAAATTAGCTTTAAAATATGAGACTAAGGAAAATATAGCTGGTCATTATAAAACTGAGTTTTTGTTTTCTGCTTAAATAGGTTTGCAAAAGGAGTCACATGGACCGATCATCTTAATCTGTTCTATTTTGCCCTATATATAAGATAGACTCAGTTCTCTTCAGCAACTTACCTGGTTTCTAAGCAATAGCATTTGCACAAATGTCTAATTAAAAATGAGTTCAAGATTGCTTTCTTCTTGGAACTTTGTATTTTTAGGAGTTAAAATTCTAATTAACATGGCCGCTTCTAGATATAGAAAATTAAAAACACTGCTTAGTACTTAACTTTCATTTAAAGAGTCTGTGATCAGTAATAGGACTGCAGAGGACGGTAATAGAAATGGGAAGAGTAGATTAATGTGTTCAAAAATATTGTGTGATATTCTCAAAAATATATTGCAAAAATGATTTGTCTTACATTAAAAATTTTGAAAGATATTTCAAACATTAAATTTATATGAAGAATATTCGAAGATCAAAATTGGATGCACTAATATACAATTAGAAATTAAGTCTCTTTGTCAAACATGGAAAATATTTCTTACAAAGTTTATTCTGATCTTTGTCAGCTATTAAAAAATGATTTTATGTTTTATCACTGTAAGGCTTCATGTTTCCTGAGGATTTAGTCAGGCTTTTTGACCAGTTACAAAAGTGAAGTGAATTTTGAGAAAGTTAAGGTCCACACAAGTGTCTGTTCATGTTAAGCTTTTTTCTTGTTTGTTTTTATTTTTAGACATGCTTTCTCTGTGAACTCGAGCTATCCTGGAACTTGCTCTGTAGACCAGGCTGACCTGGAACTCTACAGATTTGCCTTCCTCTGCCTCCCAAGTGCTGGTATTATAGGCATTCATCACCACGTACAGTTTTACTTTATTTTAAAGTTTTAAAAATAACTACAAACAGCCATTCTATTTCTATTTTAGTAATACCTCATGCCTCTATAATTGAAAATGTGCAGCGTCATATACCTGAAAGTTACCAGAGGAAGTTTGTAGAATTAATGGTATGTGACTTTGATTCAAGCAAAATGGCCAATGACCACTCTCTTCCACACAATACACATTGTATCTGGATGAATATGAATATGAATACAGTTCATTAAATTAGCCAACAAAAGTTTTGACTATTTTATTGTTTGTAACCTTATTTTTGGACAATATTCTATTTGAAATATGATGTGAATCTTTTTTGACTTGGATAATTAGTAAGTTGGCTATTATATATGTTACACATACTTGTAAGTAGAAAATGCATCTATTTGTGATCTCTAGCACAATTTATAATGTTAATAGCCTTTTTGTTTCAGTGCACTATTCATTGAGCTGCTGAGCCAAAGTTTCCAAATTTTTCTTCAGAAGTAAAACCTAAATTTGTACATAATTTTTATATGCCTGTGAAACCAATAGCTGCTGGCTTCTTTGCATGTTAAATTTATTTATGTTCCTCCATTATGTAAATATTCTACAATACAAAGTTTAAGAGATCAATCATATTACCAATCTATTGTTTTCCAAAGTACAACATTGTCTAGGTTCCTGTGCAAGTGTTACTAATTGTATTAGGACTTTTCTCTTTGACTAAGGTGATTAGACATGTCCAAATATTTCACACACCCACAAATGCCTCCTAAAGAAAAAAGTAATAGAATTTTATTTTTCTTTTAAGGAGATCCTTAAATTTACCCTAATTTATTAAAAAAACTTTATTTTTAAAAGTAACAATTAAATGGAGATTTATATGTAAAAGTTGTCTACTTTGGTAAATTATAACACTTTATGTATATACATAAATGTTCATAAATATGTGTAAATATATGCACTATATAAAATTATATATACAAATACTTATATAAGTTTATATGTATTTGCATATAAATTATTTCTAAAGAATGTTACTGCATTTTGATAGTTTGGGCATAATGCCAATAATGATTACTATCTTAAAATGGTATAAGAAATTAAAATAAGTAGGCTGCTTTGTCAATGGCTATTCTTTCCAAAGACTTCTAACTGTCACTATTCCTTTTATTAACCATGGATTTCATTTTCCTCTAATGCATTTAAAACTCATGAAAAATGAGTCTAATTAATCTTTATATTGAAACCAACATTTCTTAAGACAATTGTCCTCATCAGGTTCTGAATTTTTCTTAAAAACTTTGTAACTATTGTCCATTGATAACCTATAGAATACATCTTTTTAAAATGAATTTTTATTTAATTCTGTTTAGAGTCCTTTGGGTATGTAAACAGCAATGGTACATAGAGGTCATATGTAGCATCTGTTTATATTACTTTGGGTATATACCCAGAAATGGTACAGATAGGTCACATGTTAGTTTCTGGTAATCCATGCAACTTTTTTATGGGGAATGTTCTTCTGTGTATATGTTTGTCTTATTGGTTGATGAATAAAACATTGATTGGCTAGGCAGGATGATAGGCAGGCCTAGTAGACAAGAAGGATTCTTGGATGTGTAGGCAGAGGGGATTTGTCATATGATCCCAGGAAGTGATGTAGCTGGGCAGAAACTGCCACTAGCTAACCATAGAGGTCTGGAAGTCTGTACAGACAGGTAGGAAGTAACATAGCTGGCCATAAATAAGATATAAGCAAGGACAAACAGAAAATTGCTCTTTTCTCTTCTCTGCAGGGATGCTGAGCCATCATCATGTAGCAGACAAAGGAGTTGTAGGTCTGGTAAGCCAAGACTTAGATATACAAAAGGGTTAATAATTAAGACAGAGCTAGCCAAATAAGAAACCTTAGCCAAGGGCCAACAGTTTCATAATTAATATAGCATCTCTGTGCTTCTTTGGGACAGAGAAGGGTGGTGGGACATTGGTGGCCCAGAAAACTCGTGTAACAACTTTTAAAGAACAGAATCATTTTGCTTGAAAATAGGGATAGTTTGATTTAATCCTTTCTAATCACAATTCTTTTTTATTGAATTTTTATTTAAGTGAAAAGCAATCTCATTTTATATACCAATCCCAGTTCCCTCTCCCTCCTATCATTCCATTCCCTCCCAACATCTCCACATCCCATCCCCATCCACTCCTCAGAGAGGGTCACATCATTTGGGGAAGGATGTAGCCCCTCTCCCTTGTATCTAGGCTGAGAAAGCATCCCTCCATATGGAATTGGCTCCCAAACCCATTCATGTACTAGGGATAAGTACTGGTCCTACTGCCAGTGGCCTCAGAGACTGCCCAAGTCCCCCAACTGACATCCATGTTCAGATGACCTGTTTCAGTCTTAGGCATGTTCCCCAGCTATCAGTCTGGAGTCAGTGAGCCCCCACTTGCTCATGTTAGGTATTTCTATGGATTTCTGTAGGTATGGCCTTGACCTGTTTGTTCATCCCTCCTCCCTCTCTACAAGTAAATTCCAGGAGCTCAGCTCAGTGCTTAGCTGTGAATCTCTGATTTTACTTTTTTCAACTACTGGATGAAGACGCTATGATGGCATTTAAGGTAGCCATCAATGTCATTATAGGAGAAGAACATTTAAGTGTCTCTCTACTATTACTTGGATTCTTTGTTGGGGTGATCTTTGTGGATTCCTGGAGATTTCCCTACTTCCAGGTTTTTTTGTTAAGCCACATGACATCTTGAAATTTTCAGACAAATGGATGGAACTAGAAGAAACCATCCTGAGTAAGGTAACCCAGACACAGAAAGAAAAACATGGTATGTACTCACTCATAAGTGGATATTAGACATGGAGCAAAGGATAACCTGCATATAAACCACAATCCTAGAGATGCTAAGAAACAAGAAGGACCCTAAAAGAGATATACATGGACCTCGAAAGGGAAAAGATCTCCTGAGTAAATTGGGAGCACAGTGGGAGGCAGGAGGAAGGCAGGAGAAAAATAAAGGGAAATGGGAGGGGAGAAGAGGAGGGGGGAGGAGAACATGAGGGATCAAGAAGGTTGAGTTCTGGGAAGAACAGAGGAGAGCAAGGAAAGGGATACCTTAATAGAGGGAGCTGTTATGGGCTTAACAGGAAACAACTTTCAACAAAATGACCTGGGTAGTATTTTACAATGCTACCTATCACCTAATGGGCTTACAAAACTAAATTTATGATTGTATTTTAGAGCATGTATCCTGTGACTCTTCTTTATACCTCTCAGTTACTTCCATTTGAAAACTAGGGGTTTTATTTCATGTTGACTTTTAGACATCTACAATATACACCGCCATCTACCAAGAGGGAAATGTTTCATCTCAAAGATGAAGAAGAATTCATCTTTGATATTTGATCAATACTGTTTCTGAGAAGATTGTTTAGAGACAAGTGTAGAATTATGAGTCAAAATTCAGTCTTGTGGGCCATGGTAACAATGCCTTGAATCCTAGCACTTGGAAAGCTCAAACTGGTAGGACATGAATTTGACCCTGTGCTAAAGGCATAACTATAGTTGGCATCACTTATTCCAGCTTTTTCAAAAGTAACTAAAGCCAGGAGATTATAAGGAAAGCTTTTTGATCTGTTTCCTGGCACCCTCAAACTAAATTCCTTTTACCAACATTAATTCTTAGTAGCAAATCCTCATGGAGTTCTTTAAAAGAAAAGATGACTCCCTTCCTTAAATCTTATGCAATTAGTCCTCTCTCTGGCTTTTCCTTATATTATGCTCTCTCTCTCTCTCTCTCTCTCTCTCTCTCTCTCTCTCTCTCTCTCTCTCTCTCTCTGTCTCTTATAATTAATTATATACCTCAGACATTATAACCTGTGACCCTCTTAATCACAGAGTTGGTAAACCTATGATGTCAATGAACCAACACATTTTTCTTTTTCTTCTTCTTCTTCTTCTTCTTCTTCTTCTTCTTCTTCTTCTTCTTCTTCTTCTTCTTTTTGTTTTTTTTGTTTGTTTGTTTTTGTTTTTGTTTTTTGAGACAGGCTTTCTCTGTGGCTTTGGAGGCTGTCCTGGAACTAGCTCTTGTAGACCAGGCTGGTCTCGAACTCACAGAGATCCGCCTGCCTCTGCCTACCTACCGAGTGCTGGGATTAAAAGCATGTGTCACCAACGCCCGGCCACATTTTTCTTAATACTGAAAAATGTTCAACATAAGAAGGGATAGGGATATGCACTTAAACATTATTTTTGCAAAAAAGTTAACCTTTGTTCTCCAAAGCTAACTAAACAGGATAAAGGTTTTTATGCATGCCTTCATTTTGATCTGTCTTCTAGCTAACATTATAGAGATAAATTATTATTCTAAACCTACAGTCACCTTGGATTCTGAGGAGAATATCACCTCACAGTCCAGATTCCTACCAAAATGAGACTTATGCATGACAGTGAAACAGTATCTTGGAGGATAAGTGGTTGTCTCTAGGAAGCAGACACTTTATTTAGCAATGAAATAGATGTGAAATTTCAACTACAGATTTCAAATACAGAATCAGGAATCAAAGGGATCAAATCTTTATCATCAGTGCTAAATTCTGCATATCTCTCACCCTCTGGACCAGTTCTTCTCTATGTAAATCCAAAGCTCATATTGATCATCAGAAGAATTTGTCATAATGAGACCTTTTTCTCTATTATTTCCATGGTGTTAGCACATTGATTAGCCACGCCCTCTCCACATTCTCCCCATACGGATCACTTAAGTTGGAATAAAGAGGATGAACAGGTAAGCTTGCCTCTTATGATGTTGAAGCTCAAAATTTCTGTAAAATCTGAAGTTTAAATGTAGTTTACTCTATTGTAATCTTGTGAGGACACAGAAAGCTTCATTTATGAATTTTTATGTGGGCCACCAACTGTCACCAAATAAGTCAATGCTTTGATTTTGGAATTCTGGAAGCTAAAATTTTACAAAGCAGAGTTGTGATCTTGATAAGCATCCAGCATATGGTATTTGTCATAGCAGAACAAAGAGACTCATACCGTGAAGTATCTGTAAGTGACTGTTTATTTTCTTCTGGTTATCGATTATATAACAAGGGTGGACTTAGAGCACCAAGCAGCATGGGTGGTTCCCAACTACATGAAAACAACTTATGGACATGCAGAACATTCAATTACTGAAATCAGAGAGTTTAAGAAATACAAAGTGAAAATAAAAGTTCATTCCTGAACCACGGGGGAATATGTCAAAATATTACTAAAAGTAAAAAGGCATTTCATATATGTCTTGAAAAAGGTTCTATAAATGATAGTGGAGAGAAAGGATATTGTGAAGAAAAGACAACAAAAGGCAGGATTGCTAAGTTTCCATTTTTAAAGACTATTGATGATAAGCAGTGGCCAGAAGGCTCAAGGGATGGCATTTATGTTTCAGTTGGAAGTGACTAATACACATTTTAAATGAACCAAGATGTGTTTAAGAAAAAGAATGGATGCAGGCCAAGGGAATCTGAGCATCTGGAGGGGACATAGACACTAGGAGACTACTTAAATAACTTTTGTGATAATCTAGGATCAGTATTAATCCTTTCCCCCAGAGCTTTTCATTTTATTCCTGTTCTGTGGCCTTTTCTAGTCTTAGATTTGGAATAATTCTTAATCTCCTGACTGCCTGTGAAACTGGCATATTGTGCAGAAGCTAAACTGTCATAGATGTTAGTGTAGATTCATCAACCATAGAGAAATATCACAAACTTAAGGCAAAGCCTGTTTCAGAAAGAAGAGGTTGTTTGAACACACAGGACTACTGCAGCTGTCAATTCAGAAAAAACAAAATAATTTTTTATTAGTTGGGTTGAGTCCCCCAGGAAATATTGAAGGTCATGTTGTTAAATGTGCTAGTGTGCTATGATATTTGTGTTGGCTAATTAAATCTGTCACATCAAATGTGAATTCTGCTTGACACACTCTCTTAACTCCTTGTGCTTCTATTCAATGAATGGGCAAAACCAATGTCAGCCTTAAGTATCTTCCCACCAAATCTATCCAGGTCATCTCTTGCATGTTTTGTTGTATTTGTTAACTTAAAGCCACATATTCACTGCAACACCTTATATTTGCAGTTATTTTTAAGTTAGTAATACTTTAGAGAACTCTTTCAAATTCAGTGTGTTATTGGGGATTTGCTTTATCATCCTGGATTATTTGTGAGAATTACTTGATCTTTTTAATCATAGAAAGTAATTATAAATATTAAGGAAAGAGCAATGACAGAGTAGACAGCTTTCTTTTATAAGCTGTTAGATGAAACTGGCTCTTTGGAACAGTTACCCAATTTAAGGTGCCATGCTTATAATGTATTCTGGAATAATTGTGAGTTTTCCACATAATTACCTTCAAATAAACTGTAAAAATATACTAGGTTGTCTCAGAGGGACACATACATAGTAGTCGAAATAACAGGCTAATTCTGAGGAGACTACAAACCTGTCCACAAAGTTTTATTCAGTACCATGTGGATGTTAACCTTCTGCTTGACCAATTTATCTCAAAGAAATTTTTACTGGTACCACTGTCAAAACAGTATCCTAGCAAATAAACTTATAAACTATGTGCTCTCTTTCTTTCTGCTCCTTAAGCTTTTAGAAATAAATTTGGGACTGGTCTTCTCCGCTAAAGAGGATTTCCCACATAACCTGTGCTAAATGTGTCTATTTTCAATTCTTGTTCATACATGTGTCTTTTTTTTTTTAATCTTCAGCCTGTTTTAAAAGTAAGTTATCATTTTACATTTCTAAGAAATAATTTCTGAAAAAAAATAAACTATACATGAATGGAAGAAATGATCTTGTGGGTTGCAGCCTTCAGTGACACCTGCTTTAGGTCGAGCTCTTCATCTTCCTTCTCCATTCTTTGATCTGGATTGTCTCATCCAGGCATTAGAGACAGCTGTGGAAAGGATAACATGGAACTTCTTGACTCCCGTTTCCTAACTCAGGTCAGGCTGGGAATAAACGCTCTTTTGTGTTTGGTAGCAGTTAGGATACTCACTTTTGACCAATACTGTTGCCAAGAATATCTGAGTAGTGTTCTAGAAATGAGCAGATCATAGATTTAGCACAAGTTTGGAGAAATAGGATTTAAATGTGTTTTTTATTCTATACTTTTTATTTTCCTAGAAAACTGAGCCACATGTTCACAATTATACTGAGTAACCCCACACTTTCATTATTTTCCTTATAGATTAATGGAAGAAATAAGTAGATTTACTTATCCAAATACACATAGCTATGTGTGGTTGACAAGGTTTACTGGACCAGGAATCATTTGAGTGGATCTTAAGTTTAATTACACAGCTATTGGTTGCAGCAAAAATATAATTGCTGTTATTTTACCATTATTCTGACATGATGGTCATTGTTTTGGTTTGTAGGTATCACTGCTGAGTGGGACTATTACTTTCATCCCTTGGCAGTTTGTATAACCCCTTCTATTACTATGAAAGCTAGTCCTTCAGGAGGAGGCTTTCATGTCCTATCTGGATCAAATGCTCACAGTCCTGTGTCCAAAGTGCATGGTGTCTCCAGCAACAGGGACTTACCTTTAACTCTGGCAAGTAAGCAACAGCAACAACACTAAAGTATATTGTTTCTGAATCACTTAGACATCTCTGCCCAATACAAATCAAAAGGTGTCTCATGCCTTGTACTCCCCCCACACCTTTTTAAATAGTCTGTGACTCTTATAAGAAACATTATCATCTTAGATTGCATTACTTCATTAAACTGTGTATATGTACATATGTATATACCTTATATGTAATTTTAGATACATATAAAATAGTATGCTTCCTTATGACTATTTTGAACATCTTTTGTGTTATTTATCCCTTCTTAGCCTTCCTCAATTGTATATCTCACTTTCCCTTTCAGATAAAACTGTACTTTTAATTCTATCAGTTGAAATTTTGGCTGACCATCAGAAAAAAAGGCTTAAATTTAATTTATAGTCATGTAATGCGATGTTTTAAAATTTTAAAAGGTAATGAGATGATTGTGATTGATTATTTTAATAATTTTATGAACAGCATAATCCTATAATGTGACAAACATATTAGTAGAAAAACTATACCCAAGCATGCCATGATAAAAATATTAAAAATCCTTACTTCTAAACTAGGAGCAAAAACTTAGTTTTCTACTTTATGAATTTTATGTTTTACACCAAGTACTTACTAATTATTTTCTTTATGGAAAATCTCAATGTTAAGTGAAATCATGAATATGGCATGCACAGTATGTGACTTCATACATGACAATATTTAGTAAACATCACCCCTCATTCATACTCAGAAGAGAAAGAAGGAAATGTCACAGTTTCATTCTGTTATCAATAAACTCTTACTGAAATTATCTAGAAAGAAACTGTACTCTAATATCCCAAAGACTTGGGTAAGAAGAAGCACATAAAACTTAGAGACAGGGGTTAGCCCTGGGCATGAAAAGCCTTCACAAAAGAGAGTTAAAATGACTCATTGATGCACTGGGGTCTAATTAAGTAAGTGAAGCATGAGGATGATATCATCAAAAATTGTTCTAACGGTAGGGAAGCGATTATGGGAACTATTGCAATGGTCAAGTTCACTCATAATGAACACATGAATAAGAAACTGTGCATTAGCCACAGAAAGCAAAGTTTTGTCTGAAATACATTTTTTCAATGATAACAAGCAAAGTCAAAGATTACTCCAATTTGCTTTTAGAGAGAAGATGAAAGGTCAAGATCCTAAATAACCACAAATCCTCAAATAAAATTTTCTGTCAAAGAAATTCCATGGTCAATGCCATACATAGAACACAAAAGCAAAAAAAAAAGAATAAATTATTTTGGCTATATCCTGACTACATAGTTAAAAATAAAAACAAGGAAAGTCAAGGGGAAATGATTATGTTTGGCTTTTTTCAAACCTCTCTTTCCAACTCTCTGATGTTTTGTCTTTTTTTCTCTGTTTTCTCATGCATTCACTAACAAACTAGTGAGATGCAATAATTAGATGCAATGACTTTAACAGAACACCATCCATTTCTTACCTGTTAACTTATTTAACACATAATTGTTGATATTTATATTTCAGAGTGTACCTTAATTCCAGATAGTGTTATAACAGACATATAACACATTACTCAACGAGCAGCATTCCTAGGTGTCTGAGAGAGAGTTTGTAGAAGGTGGGTGATAAGCAGTAAATAGTAATTGATTGGGCATGTACAGTTGCATGCTTTAGCATGCTCGAGTATGATGGAAAATATGTGGCTCCCTGAAGTGTCCCTTTCTCTACTTTTGTCAGTAGTACAGACAGGGGTGTCTTCTCTTTAGTCCTTTGGATTCAAGAAAAGCTTCTGCGTTAGTTCACTTTTCTGGAAACCCTAAGTTTCCTCTCAATAAGTATAGTCTATGTATCCCAAAACCCATTTTCCCCTTCTTTACCCAACTCTGGTACGTGGATGGTCTATGTTATCCTTGCTTGTACGCTGTTCATGGTTTTGTCTTTATACTCTCTAGCAGGCTGTTAATTTGAAATTTATTCCTTTTGTTTCACAGGTCCTAAGTGAAAAACCAAGTTGAATCTCAGGTTCTTCCTGACCTACCTAGAACGTCTAGTTTGTATGGCTGCAATTGACACAAATATAGAAGTAGAAATGTCTAGAGACCTTAGTTGCTCTAATTGCATAGTTTATATGTTATTAGAAAACAACAGACTTGGCATAGTATAGATACATATTCTTTTTTCTAATTTTTTTAACTTGGCCCACATGAATCTAGAGACTCATAAATTCTAAATATAAAATTTGAATCAAAGTTTATGCAATGAGTTAAGTGAAAATGAAAAATGTTGATGACTATATTTACTATAACACATCAAATAAAATCTGTGTGTGTGTGTTTTGTGTGTATAAGTGTGTCTGTGTGTCTGTGTGTTTGCACTTGCCTGTGAGAATAAGTGTAAAAAACAGATTTTGTATCAAAATTTTTTCTCAATTGATTCTCTGCCTTACATTTTTTAGACAGTGTTTCACTGATCTAAGAACTAAATATTTTGACAAGTATAGTTGGCCAGTCTAGCCAATCAATGATCTATAAGTTCAGTGAAGAAACATTATCAAAAAATAAAATGTGAAAAACAAACCAAACATAAAACCATACAAAAATGTGAAAAGCAACAGAGGAAGACAGATCTTGTTGACTGCTCGACTAGACACACAGACACACACACACACACCACACACACACCAATGTATATCCCTCCACAAAGCCCTAATAATTAATAAATGTAAACTCTAAGCCAGTGTTCATTATATATTCCACAGTAAAATCAATGTATAAATAATCTGAAAAAATACTAATTGAAATTCTCCAGTCAGTACCCTGGTAGGCCAAAATTACAACATGTAAGAAGTTGCTATCAATTACAAAATAATACTTGCTAAACAAGTTACAAGTGAATAGTGATGAATCTGAGCCAACATTTTCACATAGATTATAACATTTAATCTTATACAAGATTGTTCAAGTTATATGTTAAAACTGTAGAACTATATTTCATCTCTTACTTCTCAGCTCTTGTACTCTACATACATATACTGTTGGCTAGGCTATTAAGAATTTGAAGCTGTCACAATCATATAGTTGTACTTGTCCCACTGAAGTGAGCACACATGCCTACATGTTTCTGTTTAGCCCCAGTGCCATCTTAAAGAGCTTTAGACTGTTTTTCTCACCCAGTATCAAACCTCTTCACCTCCTTGCTGGCTACTTGCCTTCATCAATATCTCCTGTGAACTATGTTCTGTGACATCTTTGGAAGCATGCCAGATGACAGTGTTAGTTATTTATGAAATTGTCAAACTATAGGATGAGCATCAAGGTGTTTATTTTAAATAAGCTAACATCCTTAAATTGCCATTTGCACACAATAATAATATCTGCAGAATTTCCAGATTTTCTGTTTTAAGAAATTCCAAATGACTTATTTGGACCTACAGTAGTCTTCAAGTCTTCAAAGGGCCTCCAAGCCTGGAATAATTGAGGTAAATGTGTGATCACATAAAGATCATTATTGGCGTGATAGCATAGATGCTTTGGAGTCAGAGGAACTGCATGAATTCTGTCTCTTCTACTTATTGGTCAGGGGAGAATGAATAATTTAGTCAACTTTTTTGAGTTAGATTCCTTATCTCGAAAATGGAGACAATAATACAGTTCTCAGTGTTTCTGAGAAGCAAAACAGAAGAAAAAAAGGAGCATGGTGACAGATGAGCACTTACATAACATGCTTTCAGTATTATTTTCAGTGTAATTATTATCACTTCAATAGCACAGCTTTTGTTGCCATCAGATTTATTTCTCAATACAGTGTGTCCTAATTCAGGCTCTGTGTAGGTGACTTAAGCTATTGCACTCAGCCATTTGGGGGTGACGAATTGATAGTAGATTCAATAACTAAAATTTATTTAGTGCTTTACCAATGGACTTTCCTCATATATAATCCAAGCAAAGAACCAGAAATAATCAGGTAAAGTGGGGGTTAGCATTGAATAGCTTTATTATTCATAGCTTCTCTAACATCAGCCCTTCACATCTGTTCTCAGTTTCATTGTGTGTCGTGTATGAATGATACTTGGTTTGATTAGTGTCTATTCTTTTTTCGAAGCCTTCATCAAAACATTTGTCTGATATCAATATGAATTTCACTCTCGTCTTTTCTCTTCTTTGTGCAGAATTTAATCTTGATCATCCACACAGTTTAATTCTCTGAATTACCAGATCATTTTACTTCTCTTGTCAAAAGTCTCAAACCCAATGAAATAATAGATCATCAATTCCTATTGTGAAAAGATGTGATATATGAAGCAGCTTTAATTTGGAAGTCAGTTTCTACTGGTATGAAAGGGAAGGTCTTTTGTTGGTTTTAGCTACTGAATTATGGCCAGCATATGCATAAATGCTGGCAAGATTAGCATTAAATGTCAGAATTTGAAGGCAAGAAATTATTTCATTTCACTAATATTTTATCAATAATAAAAACTGTAATTATGTTATTAAAGTGATTGTTTTAGGCATAATTTGCTCATATTTACTGTATAATCATAATAATCATATCTCTTCCTTGTGGATGATGTTTCTTCATCTGAAAATGAGAAATGATTCTTTTATCTTTACAAAAGCATATGAATGAGATCGGTGTAAACCCCCACAACAGAAAAAAAGTTGGAAGAAAAATAAATGATTTTTATCCCAAATAATATATTGAAAGTTAACTCTCAGGCAAGTTTTCCATTTTCCATCATGGAGTAAGTCTCTGAAACTCAACCAGACCAACAGATGTGATGTAGAAATCTCTACAGGAAATACATAAATTAAAATATAAATACCTAGGCACAAATTTCCACAGCCTACAGTTGAGTTCTGATAATCTGAGGCAAGAAGATAAGTTGTTTGTACAGAACATGATGTTGTAGACTCAATTTGAATTATATGAGTATATTTATCCACTCAACAATGGTTTTTAAATATTTTCTCCCTTTATCATTATCCTAAGAATAAATAGTAATATGATAAATGAAGCAGAGGTCTACTTTGTTTGCAGACACCTATATAGATTAAAAGAGAATTTGCCAACATATCATTTTATTTATACTTTATAACTATGCCTTTTATATCTCTTTTAATAACAAGTAAATTGAATTGCATACAATGTATAATTCAAGCACTAAATTGACTTGACTACATTACTTATATTAAACTCTTCATAGTTCTCATATGGGCAATACTGTGTCACAGATTTAAAATGAAGAAAGTAAATTTGGGAGAGAGTGGAGAATATCACTTATTTTTCTATCATGATCAGAGAAAATACAATTTCAACTCAGGCTGATTTTATTTAAATGCATATAATTTCATGAAATACATAGGTATCACTACTGTAGCAATTTGAATGTAGATTATGCCATTTTAAGCCAAGTGTCTCACACAAATTCATCTCAGGCACATATGAAAGGCTTCTGTTTGTCTGCTTTGCTTTGTTTTTGCAGGGTTTTGTTCACAACAGGTGAACAAAATACTTTACCAAAAAAAATTTGTACAAAAAAGGGAACCTGAAAAGAAGACTGAATTGTGAGATGATTTCAGGCCCACAGGAAAAGGATGTAACAATCTATGATGGAATTAGTGAACATAAGATAACAAGGTCAAAACTACTGTTTTTCATTGAAGGATTAAAAACTGCCCTGCCTTTGTCAGGATGAGGGATAGGGAGAATCATGACAACTTGGAGCTACCACCTGAGGATGCTTCTAAATGAAGTAGCAACATACTCCAAAATCTTTATCACACACAGTGCTAAAGACATTCAGATGTACATATAAGACATTTAGATGCATTAAATAATGTTGATGGAAGTTTTGTTTCTCAGAGTTAGAAAACAGTTTTAATTTTCCCTTAGGATGAATAATGAGGATTTAGATCCTGAAATTATACTTTAGGCTTATGGTATCTGGGGCACACAAGCTCAAAACTTAGTCCTTGTTCTACTTTCATTTACAACACAAACAGACTTAAGTCTTCTGGCTCAAACCCACTAAAGTCCTTCTCACTTTGTAACAGCCCCTGCTCTCTTTTTCTTAAAGAAAATACCTTTTCAAGTATTTTCAGTTCTACGTTCTTGTTACCAATTCTAAGAACCATTTTTTTTATTCATATATAGGACTCACAGGATTAGGGGCAGCAAGGGGATAAAGACAGGACAGATGCAGAGACATGCATACAAAAAGCTCTCTGTTGGAGAAGGCATATGTCTTAGATCCTTGTCTATTGCTGTGCAGAGACACTGTGACCAACTCAATTTGTAGAGAACAGCATTTACCTGGAGCCATGCTTACAGTTCAGCAGATAAATCCATAGCCATCATGGTGGGGAGTATGATCGCACTAGGCAAACATGGCGCTGGAAGCAGTAACTGAGATTTTACATCTGATCCACAAACATGAAACCAAGAAACTGGCAGCTAGGAATGGTGTGATCTTGTGAAACCTCAAAACCCATATGCATCCTCCTACAAGGCCATACCTGCTAATCATTCCAAAACAGGTGTACCAAGTGGGGACAAAATATTTAAATATATGAGCTTATTATGGCTTTCTCATGCAAATTACCAAGCACAGTTTCCTAGAAGCACAGAGCAATTCTTGCATACACTTGGAAAGGAAAGTCTATGATATGCGGTTTAACAAGGAGGTGAAACTCATGTTATGCAGATGAACAAGGAAACAACATTAGCTAATATCTCTCTATAGCAGCAGTCTCTGCAGAATAACAATCATCAGGTCATAAACATTGGAAGCCAAAGCTATGGTGGTCATTTCTTGCCCATGCTAACAGCACTTGCACTCCGAGGATCTGCTATTTTCCAAGGACCTAAGGCATTGGGGTCTTTGCCATGGCATATCATTCCAGTCATACAATCCACAGAAAACTGCACATTCACTGAAATTGCCACTTGCCCTGTACAATTTTTCACAGAGGCTCCAGCACTTAATACTTTTGTAAACCAATAATTACAGATGTTACTCCTCTATGTAGGATTTTTATAGTTATTCTTATAAGGGAATATATGAATTCCGTTTAGTTTTTCAATTGTTTTTTACTAGTAGATAATTATTCATATCAACAAGGTTTTGTGTGGTATTTCAAGACATGCATAAAGTGTGTACTAATCAGATACATGTAATTAGCATTTTCCTCTGTACATCATTTCCTTACATTTAGAAGTTTCGAACTCCTCTCTTCGATATCTTCATGAAACATATCAAAGTCTATTTCAAACATTAGTGATGCCATTTTGCTGAGGGACACAGTAAATATCTTCTTGTCTGTAACTATTCTACAAAAGATATTTTCCACCCACCCTTTTCCCAGTGATTAATATCCAAATTATTTATTTTAATTCCCATACTATGTTCGCTGTTTTGTGTCTATCATATTCCAGTTCATATAATGTGGTAGGTTATATTAGAAAATGTCCCTCATTGTCTGACACATTTGATAACATAGCGCCAAGTTCCGGGCAATATTTGGGAGGGTTTAGGTGGTATAGGCTTGCTAGAAAAAGTATGCCACTAGGGGCAGGCTTTGAGATTCAAAATCGTATCACTTCCAGTTCACGTGAGCTTTCTGCTCCTGCTGTTACTTGCGTTACTTATTGTCATGCTTCCCATCCGTTTTCTGGAAAGATTAGGAGGTATGACATTGTTCAAATATGTGTGGTTTGCTTCAAGAGGGTGTCAATGGGCCTGGGCATCCAGGTTTCAAAAGCCCATACCAGGCTCAGTATTGCTCTGTGCCTGGCTATAGATCAGGGCAAAAGTTCTTAGCCCTGTGCCTACTTACTTGCCACATGTTTCCTGTCACAAAGATAATGAATCACTCTCTGAAACTGTAAATAAGCCCCTAATTAAATGGTTTCTTTTATAACAGTTGCCTTTGCTGTGGTCTCTCCTCACAGCAATAGAATAGTAACTAATACAACGCATGTGGTATTCTCTGAATGCAGACATTGAAGACCCCTGTCTAGCACAGACTAGCATCTGGACTGGAGCCTTAAATGAAACATTTTCTGTTCTTATTTGTCTCCATTTTGATTTTCATTTGGAGTTTTTATTTTATTCTGTTGGTGTCTTGTCTGTGTTTTAGTTTTATTGCGAAAAAGGAGGAAAGATAAAGCTGAGTACTTGGTAGGGAGGTAGGAGTATCTGGGAACATTGGGAGGGGAAGGAATATGCTCAAAATATATTGCCTTAAAGACTATTATAAATTAATAAAAACAAACTAAAAATATCATATGTCACATTTCAGCTTTGTGTATATGATAGGCCATTTTATGAGCATCACTTACTGATAGGCATGTCATCTTACTTTTCTGATGCATGTTTATAAGATGTTCCGTGTACTATTCTCATCCAGTATTAGCTATTGCTGAATATTTTTTCTGGCATCTGTTCATTTCATAGGATTATATATCAGTACTGTGCTATTTTGGTTACAGTTTTTCTGTTGTGTTTTAAAATTAGAAATTGTAACACCTCCAGCATAACTCTTTGCTTTCCAGTTTGCTTGAGGTCTTCTGTGTTTCTGTATAAATGTTAGGATTGCTGTTCTCAATACTGTGAAGAATGTCATTGATATACTGATGAAGATTGCATTGAGTCTGTGGATAACTTTGGGTAGTATATCCCACTTAAATATCATTAATTCTTCCAGCCCACAAACTTAGTATATATTTTCCTTCTTGTGTCTCCTTTAATTTCTTTGATCGATGCATTTAATTTTCACTGTAGAGGTCCTCTATTACTTGGATAAATTAATTGCTAGTGGTAGAAAATTTATACAGCTACTGAGAATGTTTCATGATGTCTTTCTCATCAAGTTTGTCATTGGTATGTAAAAATCTGATTTTGGATGTTCAATTTTATATTCTTAAATTGTTATGAGTTCTCCAATCCTATCTCTCTAATAGTCACTGGGGTTTTTTATGCATAGAATGATGAGATATAAAAATAGTAATCATGAACTTTCTCCTTTATTACTTGTATTTTATTATTTTACTATTTTACCGCCTTCGATTGTCTAACTGTTTTGCTTGAATTTCTACTATATGAGTAGCAACAGTGAGGGTGGACAGCTATGTCTTGTCCTATATATTGAAGGAAATGCTTTAATTTCCCCATAACATGCTGGCTATGCAAATCATCTTATACAGCTTTCATTCTAGTGAGATACAATCCTCATATACTTGGTGATATTGGATGGTTATATTTTTGAGGTATAATAAACAGTTGTGAATTTTCAAATGGCCTAGGCTAGTCTGGTACTCACTATGTAATTCTAGGTGGCCTTGACATTGAGATACTTCTATTTAAACCTCTCCACCCAACAAGTACTGTGATTACAGGAGTACACAGCCATGCTGTCTGAAAAGATACTCATTGCACACCCTGATGAACCTCATGGCAGTATTTGTATCTGAACTCTCCTTTAGTATCTGTAATTTTATTTTTTATTTGGTCTTCTTGCTTTTTAAAATCAAACAAGGTGCTCTTTCGGTAGCTGCTTAAATTTTTATTGATTTCATTTATGCATTCACAAAATAATTATTTTTCTAAATTTTATATTGTGTATTTTCATCTTTATTGATACACAATTTGTCTGGTTTTTTGAAATTTCATTTGTTTTGATGCAAATAATTTTTTTTATAAATCTGTTTCTTCATATTATTTCTTTAGTCTTATATCACCATGCCTTTTTGTTATATTTTATTTTCATTTGCTTAGAATTTTTTATTCAGTGAGAAACTATTTAAAATATTTTATTTAATTAATTAAATTCATTTTAATGTCTGTTTAAAATATTGTATTTATCTTCATAGAATTATATGGTTTCTAAATTTTCTTCTGTTTAGTAGTTTCCAGTTGTATACCAAGTGGGCATAAAGACATAAAGGATTTCTTTCTTCCATTCTGTTACTTTGTTTCTCTCTCTCTCTCTCTCTCTCTCTCTCTCTCTCTCTCTCTCTCTCTCTCCCTCCCTCCCTCTTCATTCATTCATTAATTTGAATTCTTATTGTTTTATGACTTAATATATCATATATTAGAAAATGTTCCATGTTTTGGTAAAGAGAGTGCACAGTATAGTTATGTTGAATCATTCTGTAAGTGTGTGAATATACCATTTCATTTCTTTTGAGGATCTAGGGTTTCTGCTGGGAGATACACTGCTAATCTGATAGGGGTACTATCATAAATGTGGCTTGTTCTATTTGCAGTCCAGTATTCAGCATGGTATCTTTGTGATATGCCCCTGATATTTTGCACATAATACACTCTAGAGATTTTTTTCTAATTTTAATCTATCTAGTAACTATGGATTTCTTGTGTTTTGAGTCATCATATTTTCCTAATTATTGAGGGATTCTTTTTTATTCCAACTATTACTCCAGTCAGTATACTTTTTTATACCTTTCCTCTCCTTCCCCTTCAGAAACACTGAAAATATAGATTGGTTCCTTAACTGTCATCCAAAAAGTCTCTGATGCTCTCTCCATTAAAATATCTTTGTCTTATTATATAGTTGACTTGACTTGATTTTCAAGATCCAACACTGTTCCTCTGCATAACCTACATGCTTTCTGAAGGTTTACACTGAGATTTAATTTTCTTTATTGAGTTCTTCATTTTCGTGATTTCTATCTGTTTTTTTCCCTTTGATGAATTTCAAGTTCACAGCATGAATTGTCTTCCTAATTTCACTGAATTGTTTGCATTTTCTTTGTTCAGTATTTCATTCAGCCTCCTTATAAGCATTCTTTTTGAATTCTTTGTCAGAACAATTGCTAAAGAGTTATTTCAATTGCATTGCTTTGGACACATCGTATTACTTGTTTCCATATTTTGTGTGACTGTATATTATATTGAAATTTTCACATCGGAAGTTCAGTGGTCTCCTCTGTTTTCCAAAGGTGAAATTGAGAGTAGCCAGCTTTGTCTTAAAGTAATGTTTTGGGTGGCACTCCCCTCCAACAAAGAGCTATGCAGTTCTTACGCCCTGATGTGTTCAATAGAATTTCATATCACTTCTTTATCTGTGACCAATGAGTTTGAATGATCTATGTGTGACATGAAGTCAGAAACTACACAGAAAGATGATATTTAGGAGGGTTGTGTGGCACCAATAATAAGGAGTATAGGACAAGTTACCTCAGCAGTGTGTCCTTGGCCTCAATAGTGGACTGGAATATAAGGAGGCAGTCTGCAGTAGCCTGTAGGAAAACAAAAAAGTGTTAATGTCTGCAGTATGCACCTGACACCAGTGGCAGCTAGTTACAGACTGATTAGAACGGTGAAGTTTCATAACTTGTACAACTTTATCTGATTGCAATAGAGGCTTGACCAGCCTTTGGAATATTATGGGACTGAAAACTGTAGCAGTACATACTGGAAACCAGGTTGTTTTCCGTGATTCTGAAGCTTGGAAGTGAGGAAAATAAGTTCATTTCAAGAAACAAAATCCCGATAAGCCTTAATGTACTTACTCCCACTGCTATGGTTGCCAGTACCTGTGGCAAAGTTTCTGAAATGCAGAGCACTGAGACATGGTGAACTTTGTCATTCATTATTCTAGTCTAAAGTGGGGATTTCTTCACAGAAGTATGGCTGTTTGTGTATTTTACTCGTTATGTCACTGTTCTGAAAAGAATTTGTCACCTTGGCACAATCCAGGCTTCTCTGGAAAGAGTAAACTCAGTTGAGAAAACTCTTACCTAGGCAAGACTGTCATACAGGTTAATAACTAATGACTAATGGGAAAGAGTCAGTTCACTGGGCATGTTGAGTTCTGAGCAGATGGTCCTGGGTAGTATAAGAAAAAGATTGAGCAAGCCACTAAGTACCACTCCTCCCTGGTTTCTACTTCATCTCCTCACTCCAGGCTCCTGACTTTACTTCTCCTATTGGACCATAACTTGGGTTATATAAGGCAAATAAACCCATTACTCACTGATGTGATTTGGGGAATAGCAAATAAGACAGCCACCATCACATGTCTTTGAGTCTTATCAGGATCTCATCTATACTTGTGTTGTATGTGACATTTTCTGGGGGAAATATGAACACATATTTGTTGACGCTGGAATGGGCTTTGATGGAATACCAAGAAGCGATTCCATTCAATTGTAGCTTGCTAATCCACATGACTTTTTTGAGGATGAATTATAAGGTTATTGGAAGATTGTTGAGCATCTGCACCACTGAAAAGGCAACCCTAGCTTGAGTGAATACCCACAAAAGCTGCATTCTTGAAGCTCTCCCCCAAATTGAAGGCAACTCTTCTGAAGACTCTCCTCCCAGTGGCTATTGTCTCTTCCATACAGCCTTTTGGATAGACCTGTTTTTCTTATGAATGTCTGAACTTCCTAAATCTTGTAAATTGAAGTTCTTTAGTCTTAACAATACTCTTAACACCACTTCTGAGAGGAGATAGGATATAGGAATAAATATTTTGCATTGGTATAGATTTTTATTTATTGATACAACTTTAAGTTCAATTTTGTGATATGTGTATGTCAACTCCTGTTAGGTATTGTGTTTATACAGATCTTTTAAAATGATATACATAATTAAATACAGGTTATATAGTCACCTATGATAGTCAGAACTTATAATTAGTTTAGTTAGGTTTTCTACATATACAGAGATGTATTTGAGATGATTAGGTATTCTTCAAACCTTTCAAAGACCTACAGAAATATGGCATTTAAATGGTTTAGGATTTTTTTGCAGTGAGTCACAAGTGCTCCTGGCACAACAATTACATCAGAATGGAGGATGGGCATTGAAGAAACTCATTATGGAGTTTGCTTTCAACATGGCAAGATTAGCCATTTGGGCAAGAAACTGCTCTTGCCTAGACTGTTTGTTGCTGTATAAGCTGGACATGCAGGACCCACAAGAAAGTGACTGCTGAACTTACAAAACAAGACAGTACTGAAGGGTTCCTGTTAAAATGGACAAGTGTGCCAGACACACTGTGGCCTATAGGCTAAAGATGGATGCCCCAACATTACAGAGGAACTTGGGTGACTGTCCAGGTAGCAAGATGTCTCTGTCAATTCTAGAGTTTATATATTATCCTTCTGTGGTCTTTGATAGAGTTGAAGACAGATAGTTATGGTTATAGTTTTCTTCAGTTATAAAAGATAAGTTATCTTTCTTTTTATTTAGACAGAAAAGAGGAGATGATGGGGAATGTACTGTGTATGTTCATCTTATTGATTATTGAATAAAGTACTTGTTTGGCCAATGAGACAGCAAGTTAGACAGGACTAAGAGTCAAAGAGGATTCTGGGAAATGTAGTAGAGAAGTGGTGATCCAGTCAAGAAGTGACATAGCAAGGAGGCTCATATTTAAGCAAGGAGAAACAGGAAGTGTCCCCTTTTCCCCTTCACTCCTCCAGCTGCGGGATGTGAGCCACCAACAAGAGAGGGCACCAGCGAAAGGCATCCTCTATAAGATAAGTCTTATAAAATATATAAATTTATGATAATTAAGACTGAGATAACAGATGAGAAATCCTAGTCATTGGCCAAGCAGCATTTGAACCTAATAAATGTTTCTGTGTGTTAATTTGGGACCTAACACAGGCTGCTGGCATAAAGTGCACACGTGGCGGTGGGGCTCTGGTGGCCTTTGGCAGAAAGATTTATCGTAACAGAATGCTTCAGTTCAGAGGCAATTCCTATATAACATGCTGGTTTTCAACACTCAAAATGAAACTCTTCATTGTTTTATTTCATCATTTTAGATGATGAAGCAGAGTCTGCCTAAAATGACCATTTTGTCTGCCTCAGGGCTAAATATCTCCCTACCTCAATATTTATTCATTTTTATTTCTTAGGTATGAGCCTTTGCCTGCATGTGTATTTGTATACTACATGCTTGCCTTCAGAGACCAGAAGAGTACATTGGATCTCCTGGAACTGGAGTTACAGATGGTTGTGAACCACCATGTGGGTATAGGAAATATAACACAGGTCCTGCAAATCACTGAGCCATATCTCTAGACCTGAGTTATATTTCTATGAATTTGGGAAAAACAAGTTTTTCATGACACCTACAATACATAATTGAACATGAATTTTTTTCTATTCTAGATTTTGTGTCCAAATTAGATTTTTCTTATTAATGCATCACTAACATAAATTACACAAACTTTTGAGAGATTAAAAATCTTAGATTATTTTATAAGCAAGCAATTTATTAACAAACAAGGAAAGATGAAGTCCCATGACTTCTTCCAAGATGTCACTTCTTACCATTGCATTTTAGTCTTACCCTTTTTGTTTGTCAAACTTGCAATTTTCTGACAAGTTAAATTTGTAATAAATTGTTGATTCAAATTTTGTTTCATATGTGTATCTGCTACTGTGAGAACAGATTGTTATATATTTAAACAAACACGAGCATGAGGAGACTGAATATTGAAAAGTTAAAATGCAAATTCTATATTTACTATGCCACTTTTGTTGATACATAAGCCTTATGATTTTCAGATATCCTATATATGAAAATTGTTATACTGCTGTTAGCCGTGGCACACCACTTTGTAACAGTCAACTTGTTTTGCTGGATTATTGCTAGTCTCTACTGGGCTTACTTGTCTGGTACTGCCTGGCCATAAGTTGTGTTTATGAATCAGCTGACATTCATTTACTTGTTACTCACTATTTGGTCATGATTAGAAATGATTAATAGCTCTCATTATAGGGGAAAGTCATTTAGGTTAGCCTCTCCACTATTGCTTAGATTCTTAGTTGGGTTCCTCCTCGTGGATTCCTTGGAATTTCTTTAGTGCCAAGTTTCTTGTTAAGTG
Source organism: Cricetulus griseus (assembly GCF_003668045.3). Lineage (NCBI taxonomy): Eukaryota > Metazoa > Chordata > Mammalia > Rodentia > Cricetidae > Cricetulus > Cricetulus griseus. The sequence continues at coordinate 239,270,807 of NW_023276807.1, read as the reverse complement.
TGTAACAGCTCCCTCTCTCAAGGTATCTCTTTCATCGCTCTCCCTCTCTGTTCTTTCCCCAACTTGACCTTCCTTATCCCCCATGTTCTCCTCCCCCCTCCCCTTCTCTTTCTACTGCTTCCCTCTCTCTATCCCCCTCTGTGCTCCCAATTTAGTCAGGACATCTTGTTACTTTCCCCTTCTCCTGGAGTCCATGTATGTCTCTTTTAGGGTCCTCCTTGTTTCCTAGCTTCTCAGGGGTTGTGAATTGTAGGCTGGTCATCCTTTGCTTTACATCTAATATCCACTTATGAGTGAGTTCATACCATGTTTTTATTTCTGGATCTTGATTACCTCACTCAGAATGGTTTCTTCTAGTTCCATCTGCTTGTGTGGCAATCTCAAGATTCCATTGGTTTTGTTTGTTTGGTTTTTTTGTTTGTTTGTTTTTCCCCCCATGGAATAGTACTCCATTGTGTAGATGTAACATAATTTCCTTATCCATTCTTCAGTTGAGAGGCATCTAGGTTGCTTCCAGGTTCTGGCCATTACAGATAATGCTGCTACTGCATTGCACATAGTTGAACAGATGTCCTTAAATGCCATTATAGAGCCTTCATCCATTAGTTGAGAGAAGCAGAAGCAGGGATTCACAGCTATTCACTGAGCCAAACTCCTAGAATCAAGTTGTAAAGAGAGGGAGGAGTGATAAGCAAAGGGCTCAAGACCATGCCCACAGAAATCCAGAGAAACAACTGACCTGAGCAAGTGTGGGCTCATGGACCCCAGACTGACAGCTGCAGAACCAGCATAAGACTAAACCAGGCCCCCTGAATGTGGATGTCAGTTGAGGCACTTGGGAAGTCTACTGGGTCGCTGGCAATGGAACCAGTGTTTATCCCTAGTGCATCAAAGGGCTTTTTGAAGCCCATTCCCTGTGGAGGGATACTCTCTCAGCCTAGAACGGGGGGTGGGGGGGGGTCTCGCTCCTGCCGCAAATGATGTGACAGACTTTGATGATCCACCTTGGAAGGCCTCACCCTCTCTGAGGAGTGGATGGGGAATGGGATGGGGAGATGGTGCTGGGAAATGGGAGGATGGGAGCGAGAGGGAACCAGCATTGGTATGTAAAATAAGATGGTTTTTAATTTAAATAAAAAATTAAAACAATGGTGAATTAAGCCGGGCGTTGGTGGAGCATGCCTTGGATCCCAGCACTTGGAAGGCAGAGGCAGGTGGATCTCTATGAGTTCGCGATCTGGTCTCCAGAGCAAGTGCCAGGATAGGTTCCAAAGCTTCACAGAGAAACCCTGTCTCAAAAAAAAAAAAACAAAAAATGGTGAATTATCAATCAAAAAGTAGAAGCTTCTTATTATTCCTATCTCTATCCCGTCCTCCTGCTTTACCCTCTTCTAGTTTGTAATTAGACAGAGAACTTTCTGAATTTCCTGATTTATAGATCTCCCATCCTTCTACAGGTCTTCTCAGATTAAACCTATTCTGCTATAGAATTTACTCATTCTGTGACTTTCTCTCCATGCCAAATATTCGAATATGTCTTAAAATATTCTTAGCAACTTGAAACTAAAAATACATTGTATTTTTATATTTGTGTTGTATTTACTACATGTGATATGTCCAAAAAAGGAAGGAAGGAAGGAAAGATATCAGATTAGCAAAGGTTTTGAACTGATTAAAGGATCATAGTACCACATAGCCCTGGAGAGTCTTGCACTTACCTTTGCCAAAAGGAAAATGTGTTAGCCAAGTCTAATCAAGAGGCCCTCCATAGAACAAGCAGTGGAATTCAGTGATTAAATATTTAGTTGCTTCTGTCTGAAAAATGAGGGTTGAAATCCCTGCTCTGACATAATCTGGCTTGGAAATATTTTATGATATCAACTTTTCTAAGCTTTTACTTCTACCTAGGTAAAAATTTTACCTATAGTAAAAAATTACTATATTGTGTATTGAATTAATATTGTATCTCAGAATTTGAAGTGGAAATTGAATTGGAAAATGTATCGTACTTCTCTATAGTAGGATAAATGCAAAAGGTATTGAATAAACATTAAATTTTTCTATTACTGACCTAAATTTGCCTCTTGCAAGTAATTAAAGGAAATGTATATCTTATTTTTACCTTTACCTACTGACACGGAGTTTCAAAGAGTACCTTCCAAAATTTGTCAATTCAAATCTTCTCTTGCTCCACAAGTAAAGTGCTTCTTCGCTAATTCTGATTTTTTTTGTTTTTTTTTTGTTTTGTTTTGTTTTAAAGGGGCTACCAACTGATCCTTTATTTTTTGTTTGTGTTTGAGTTCCCAATCCCATTTCTACTACAAATCAATCTCTGTTTATCAAATCAATACTGCTTAGTAAAACTTTACTTTATAATAGAAATGTTCTTAGTTTCTGTTGTGAGATATGCAAAGTAACATCTAATGGGAGTATAATTTTAATTTATTTCAAGACTCAATTTTTTAATAATTCTAGCCACATTTCAAGTACATTATAGTCTCATGCAACTTCTGCCTGCCATTTTGGATGGCATGTTAACAACTAAACCATCTGTTTACAATTTTTTGATGATTAGATCTATTTCCTAGAATAATTTTGTTTTAATAATGATAATGAGTATGTGTTATCACACTATTATTGTGCTCAAAATTTTTTGGCTGAATTCACTCTTTAAAAATATGTTCTTGTGTGGCAAAGTGTCCCCATGTAATAAGAAACAGAAAATAACACAAATTAACATTCATGAAAGTATAAATTTCCAATATAGTACTCTGACTTTATTAATATATCTTTAAATAAATACATGTTACAAAGTTTTTTAAAAAGACTGTTATATGTACTTAAAGGGTTATGTGTTTCAGTGTCTGATCTTCCTATCATCTTAGATAATTTCAAATATTTGATGAGAATTATTTTCCTTTGATTATGTCATTTCAAAGTAATTCCTTTCAGTGTATTCTAGTTCACCACAGAGTGCCCATAAGTCTCATCAATATAGGTTTCTTTTTAAATGTGAACAAACCAATGTAGACCATTAATTATCATGTATAATCCATTAATAATTTGGTTTATCTTCTAATTAATATTTGCCTATTTTCTTCCAAGAATATAATTGAAACAACCTTATTGAGGTCAAGTGTATCTTGCTGAAATCAACAGTGTTTGCCCATAGAATTCATCTAAATTGCCAGTCTAGCACCTGTATCAAAAAGGAAGTAATTTTTGTGAGCCCAAGTTGGCTCCTAATGATTATTGCTTTTTCTTCAAATACTCTCAAAACATATGTTTAATAACCTGGAGATTTTCACTCAGTCCTTTTATTCCATGCCAGGAGGTTTGCAGCAGGGCCTAGTTGTATAGCTATTTTTAGTGTTCTCTCATTAAAATGTTTCTTGAAATTAGGAATTATGCTTTTCACCCACCATATATAAAAATGCATCATGTTTCTGAATTTGGTAAATACTAGGTACACGAATGAAGAATTAAAGCAACTCTTTTTTAGTGGATAATTAAATAGATACTTATTTAAGGGATTCCATATCCAACATAGGATTGATGGAAGATGTGAGATAAGCAGAGTGAGTTTCAATTTGGCTGGACTTATTAAGAAATGCTTTAAAAATGATTTAACCAAGAAGATTTAGTTACAGGAATTTAGATATGATAGAAATCTACAGAAGACAAATTATATGGAGTTATATGGAATATTTAGGACAATTTATAGAAATGTGCACATTAGTTATCTATCATTTATGTATTATCTATCATCTGTCTCTATATAATAATCATCATCATCCATCTGTCATCTACTATCTGTCTCTTTATGTATCATCTATCTATAACATTTATCTATTATCTATTCAACTATTTATCATCTATCTCTGTATCTATCATCTATCTGCCAGTCTATGAATATGCAGAGCAAAGAAGGCTAAACATAAGTGCTAACAGTTTAATATTGAAGGAAGTTAAAGAAAGAAAAATAAATTTACTTGAGTATCTGTCATTGATATAACCTTAAGAATAAAACATTATTACCCAAACTGGTGTGAAATAGGTGTGATGGAGATCTGAATTCTCCTGGAAGCAAAAGCTTGATATTCTACTTAAATGTCCATATAGAGAGATTCTCCAAGATAACAGCAATAAGATTCCTAAACTATGTACAAACTTTCCTTACAGTTGGTGATTCCAAAGCTCTATCAATTAGACTGTAAAACTGCCAAACACCAGATGAGAAAAGAAGATAGGAGAAGCAAAAGCTCAATAAAAAAATCCTGAAGGTAGATTTAAAACCTAACTCTGAAGAATCAGAAAAGTGTAAAAAAAAGAACACTTCCAGGATAGAAAAGATATTTTAATGGGACACAAATGGGAGGGAACAGTGTGACACCTGAGAAGTACTTTGATTTTGGTTATCACTGATACTTGAATTTAGATCAATGCAATCCTGGATTTTGACTATCACAAGATATTTATACACTTTACATAGTGAGAGTCAGTGGTATTATGAAAGAACAAGCAAACAAAAAGGCAAGAGAAAAAAGACTGTAACCAGAAGGATAGATAAAAGGTAAAAAGCAAAATTACCTTAGAGTAGCCATTACACATTACAGTTTAAAAAATACTATTGAAGAAAATAATAGATAATACAGAGTATGAAATTCCAAACATTAATGCAATGACTATCTTTGTACAGAAAAAGAGCTCTGCCTTGCATTAAATCATAGAAAAATTGAGATTCATTGTACCTTAATATTATTTCAGATATAACTTCTAAATATTATAAACTACTACATAGGTCTTAATCTGAGTTACTTACATTAGACTGAACTATGCATTAAGATAATCAAACTGTGTATAGTTATATTATTCATTTATTTATTTTGGTAAGTAGCCATAATCAATAATCATATACTGAATGTTTATATGTTAATAATGAGCTAAATTTGTTTCTTAAAAGTCTGAAAATGAACAAAATATGTCAATGAGCACTATTAAGAGTTGCAACTATTACAATTATAAAATATGTATACTGGAACATAATGTAGAAATTAAGGTGAAGGAATATTGATATCAATGTGGGCTTAATTATACTTTTCTTAATATTATTTTATCAAAGTGATTTTTCAAATCTTGTATTGGACTCAGGCTCTTTAAGTTTTCAACTCTCACCCCATGAAACTGCACTTACATTTATTTTTACTGTTCATTCAGTTCCAATATAATCACAGTAGAAAAGTATTGAAACGTAAATAATTGTTGGTTGTGAAATCTAGAAGCTCCACATTCTTAATTATTTAAGAAAAACACCATAATATTATTGATTCCAAAACAGGGATCATGGCATTAAAGTTTTGGGAAGCTAAAATATTTCTTTTAATCACAATAAGTGAGACCTTTCATGACAATCTTCATTCTTATTTCCAAAAAGTTTGGGACTAGTAAGAGTCTGGTGAGAAACATTTTCTGCCTTGTTCTGTTTTTTGTTATTGTTTTGGTTTTGTTTTACACACCAACCAGCGTTCACCCTCCTCCCCTTCCCCTCACCTCACCCAAACCTACCCCTATCCAAACCTCAGAACTCCCCATGTGGAGTCAACAAAGCCTGCCACATTCAGTTGAGACAAGACCAAGCCCTCCCCACCCCAACCCCCACTGTCCACCACCCATCAAGTCTGCACAAGGCATCCAATCATAGAGAATAGGCTTTGAAAAGCTATTTCACACATTATGGCTAGATCCTGGCTCCACTGCCAAGGCACCATGTCTGGTTCTTTACTTCATACCAGGGAGACAGTGGTACATGAAGTCTTAGGAATATATAGGGAATATGGAAACTGTGGTTTCTGCACCAAGATGGAATCAGACTGAAAAGAGAATTGTGCTATGAAAAAAAGGCAAATTTAACCACCAATTTCTTCTCTAAAGGTATTTTAAATATATGTGAATGCTTGCCTACATATATCTATGTACCATACATGTGCCTGATACCCACCGAGGCAGGAGAGAACACTGGATCCCCTGGAAGCACATTTACACATTTGTGAGTTATGCAAGTGCTGGGAATACAATCCAGGTCCCGATGCAAGAGCAGTAAATGCTCTTAAACATTGAGCCATATTTTGAGAGCCAACACCTAGTATATGAAACTAGTGAATAATAAACCTCCCTGAGTAATATGATGATCATTTTAAAGTTGTATAACTTTTGGTTTTAGCTTTGTCTAATTTTTTTCATTTTCTACATTTTTCTCACCCCCACTATTTTTCACACATATTAAATAAAACATCAGATTAATATGGAAGCTTAGATGCTAGAAAGACTATAATTCAACCACTACTATAACAATAAGTTGATTATACACTGTGCTGGTAGTATTTCCACTAAAGCTGGACAATGGGCCAATACAGTTTCATATCCCCTAAATGTTTTGAGATATACCACAGGCCAATAAGAGAATTTTGCTGCGCATGGTGGCACATGCTTTTAATCCCAGCACTTGGGAGGCAGAGGCAGGTGAATCTCTGAGTTAGATGTTACAGAGCAAGTTAGGTCTATGGAATAAGTTCCAGGACAAAGAGGGCTGTGTAGAGAATGGCTCAGAGGTTAAGAGCACTGACTGCTCTTCCAGAAGTGCTAAGTTCAATTCCCAGCAACCACACGGTGGCTCATAGACATCCACTATGAGATCTGGTGCTGTCTTCTGGTGTGCAGATATACATGGAAGCAGAATGTTGTATATATAGTAAATAAAATCTTGAAAAAAGAAACTCTTCCTTGAAACACAAACCCTCTCTCTCTCTCTCTCTCTGTCTCTCTCTCTCCTCTCTGTCTCTCTCTCACACACATACACATCACAAAATGATGATGATGATGATGGTGATAACAATGACAATTTTAATTGGGAAATACAAAAATACACAATACCATTTCAATAAATATTTTGAGAAAGAGTAAAACAGATGAAATACTTTCAGGGATCAACTTTTCACCCTAGAGGTAATTTCTCAGGAAGCTTTGAGTTCTAAACTTACAATAAATGTGCTACCATAATGCACTTTTACATCAAAACTGATTAATCTATAATCTGATGATCAATGAAATGACTCAATATCACAATTATTGTTTGGCCAAATCAGGCAACACTTTAGTTTCTGACTCAGAACTAGAATTTAAAAATAGGTAACGGAATGAAAACAAACCATTTAGGCAAATGGAATAGCGTTCTTCTGTTTGGGGCAAACCAATAGCCAACAATATGGTGTGTGCTTTACTTCTGTATAAGTGCTTCTAAATTCCTAGCTAAAGCTTTGTCACATAGGTTTCAGAATACATAGGAATATTAATTTCTGATTTAATCTAGAAAGAATATCAAAATGTTTCATTTTGAGACATCAGTATTTTAACTGACTCAATATTATGTATTCTTTTTGAAAATGACCTATGAAAAATATATTGCTTAATATGAATTCAGAAGTTATAACTGATAGCAAGCTAACAAGAATATATAACATACAAGCAAAACTGCATATGGTTTCATCAGATGCTTAGATGATTTATTTATAATCCATTGATTTATATTCATAGTTAAAATACAACATACATAAAATATTTACTTATAAATATTGCCAAATATTTATGCTAAGAACAAAAACACTTACAATGTCTAGAAGGATATTTTCTCTAATTATTTTAGAACACATTGTTTTGCGTAGATAATGTAAAAAACTTATAGCAGGTAGGATAAAACTTTTATCTTCATGTTTTTTGCATGACAAAACAAGCCATCAAAGTGTGAAAATAGAGATACATTTCACTTCCAAGATATTAATAAAACAATGAAGCAAAGTTATCTTTGTTTGGGAGCTATTGCAAAAACAGAGACAATTAAAATCATCATAAAATATCATAATTATTCCTTTTGGTTAATGAAGGTCAATGTGTCAAGATAATAGAATTAATGTATTCACATTTATATCTTCTAACTAATATTTTCATATTTCTCTCTTCTATCTTTTGTATAACTCATATTTTTACAGCTGTTTCCCCTTACTCTGACCACAGTTGTCAAACAATTGTCAAACAATCTCCTCTTCATTGCTAATGACAGAGGATTTATGAGGTTACTGTTATCCTCAGCTATTTTATACATACAGACAAACACCCGAGTCACAACTCTGTTTATAATACAACATTGAAAATAGGATATTTTGTGTATTTTCCAGGTTAAATTCCATAGTTTTTTTGTTTATATTTTTTTATTAAATTATTAATATTTTCACATGTACTTTCCCTCTCCCTCTCCCTCCCCCACCCCATTCCTTCTCCCCACCTCCAACCTACCCCCACCCCATCCACCCGCCACTCCCCAGGCAGGGTAGGGCCCCCAACCAGGGCTCATTACAACATTTGATAGTATGAGATAGTGAGACATCGTGTTAAGAGCATGTAATGTCTTGTACAGGACCGGGCATCCACATTTGGTATTTAATAACTACCTGTAACTCCAGTTTCAGAGAATAGAACAATGGCCTCTGAGGATACTGATACTCACATGCATATGTACTCACACAGAGACACTCCTACACAACTAATTAAACATAAAATAAATCCTAATAAAACAAATATTTATCTGGTGCAATAATTTTAATGGCCCAGTTATGCCAGTGTGATGAAAAGGTCTCACTATATGCTATGTGATGAATATGGAGAAAATGGATCAAGATGTTAGAATTTTGAAGCTGAAAGTTTCAAGGAGATTTAGGGGAAAACAATAAACTGGAGATGATTTCAGACTGCTGCCAAGATAAAAGGTAGGGCTAAGTACGCTTCCTGAAGTTAATGATTGAATATTGGTAAGTGACAAAGAAACGACAAAACTTCTCAACTCTATTTTACTTGTCTTTTCTGTCATTGTGAGTGATCTGTGGAATAAAAAGGATAGAATAAATGTTTTTGAAAGAGATTTAAGTTCAAGGTGGGTGAAAATTTTGTAATTGCTGTGAATAAGCTCAACAATTTTAACTTATAAAGAATTCACCAAAACCAATAGGGTTTGTCTATGTGACAGCCAAATAGTCAAAAAGGACTATTTTAGGCAATGATTTTCAAACTAAAAGCAATATCTATGACATCATTTGTCTATCATAAGATGCAAAGAGGAAGATAAACTTGTTTCATTAAAAAATTGATTGGTGAGCTTAATATTGATCTTAGCTGAATACCAGGGCATATTTTAAAGAATTACTGAGAAAGGCAATTATGAACAACCAGTACTCCAGCCTTGAGAGTGGAATGTAGCACACGGAGTGCAATGATGCTCTTACATTGTAGTGTGTGTGGCTTCAACCATGTACTTATAGAAATTACAAAGATTTTCTTTTTAAATTGCTCTGTTCGACAGTTTAGCATGATTAAAAACAGAATAGTTCTATGTATAGTGTACCCATGTCTCAGACATGTATTTCTGTGAATTTTTAGTGTCCCTAAATAAAGAAAAAAAAATACTGCTTAAAGTCATGGATTAATTTAATATAATCAGAGTAAAAAATATTCATACCAAGCTACTAATAAACTAATAAAACCATATCCACTGCTCTAAATGGTAAGTTTCAGTTGCCATGCATGCAGGATATATTCTATATATGCTAGACATGTTACTCAATAATACTTGGTGAGGGGCTGGAGAGATGGCTCAGTGGTTAAGATCACTGCCTGCTCTTTCAAAGGTCCTGAGTTCAATTCCCAGCAACCACATGGTGGCTCACAACCATCTGCAGTGAAATCTGGTGCCCTCTTCTGGCCTGCAGACATACATGCAGGCAGAACACTGTGTACATAATAAATAAATAAATAAATAAATAAATAAATAAATAAATAAATTTGGTGAAACAGAATCTACAGTGAAGACAGACCAAGGTGTTTGTATCACATCTGAAGCCAGCCACCATTACTACCCTTTCAGAGTAAGCACAGAGACAAATGGGATATAGAGAGAATAGCCAATATAGGTACAGAGTGAGGCTGAACTAAAGATATGATTAAAATTCCACATTGCACATCCAGAGGAATGACTGATAGTTCTCTTGAAAAAGAATACCAATAAAAACTCAAAGTGGTTCTACTGATAGTGATAGGTAAAAGTAGTAATGGCAGCAACAGTGGTTTTATAGTATTCCTACTAATAGTAACAATAAGGACTTAGAAGTATGAGAAAAGTATTTTGAATACTCAAAAAGGATGAAATTATGGCTAGAAACACTGTGGTGATATTATGATATAACAAATAAAGCTAACAAAATATCAACACACTCCTTCCAAGATTATGACCTTGGAAATTGAAGCCCAATAGCACTTAGCAACTAGGGATCATCAAGAATTGCAACTGTCATGCGTATGTGTTGTCGGTGAAGCCCAGAGGAAGTCATTATGATATATTGGCAACATGGATCAAGTAGTTAGGAATTGGGATTCCCCTAGACCTGTAGGTTTGCTAGACCTTATACTCAGTTAGAGGAGAAGAAAACAGAGAAAGGAAAAGGCTTTGTACATTGTGTTTCAGCTAATAAAGTCTAAAACTTTCATACACAGTATCAGTTACTCTAACTGTAAAGATCCTTGGAGGGCTCCAGCAAGTGCAGAACAGGTGGATTCCAGGTTTACCCTTAGGAACTATAAGATATAAGGCAATTAAAACTGTATCTAGTTACACATTATTATATGTAAAAAGGTCACAAGGATTAAAGTAGATATCACAGGGCTCCCATTCCTAAAGCTACAAGACCACAGAGAATGCACAGAGCTTCTATCCATTGTACAATGCATAGAACTTTATAGAGAAAATTTTATATTTGTTATATTAAAGGGTCCAATGATTCTCAAAAGTTCTGAATAGTTTCATGAAATTAGGAAACAGTTTTATCTGGGCAAATGATACATTTTGGTCAACCCCTAAGGTTTTGGAAAGTTTGAATTGTATGGAAAAATATTGGTATAGAATAAAAAATAAACAAAAGTGTACTACAGTTTGGTTTCATCATTGCATTAATGTCATATTAAGAGATAAGAAAAGAAACCAAGAATGAACACAAATTCACAAATTTGAGTTCTCCACATCTCTGTCTGCATCTTTCATCTGTCTATGGTTAGTGATCTGTCTATTGCTTGTCTGAAGTATATGTCTGTCCCTGTTGTCTGTCCCTAATAAAGGGCCTTGTTTATTCTATATGTTTTGAACAACACAGAAAACATTGTATGGAAAAGGAATAAGAAATATTCATAGAGATGTTTAAAAGAATTTTGTGAGGGAATAAATTAGTTTACTGACCTCAGCTGACCCAGACATCCCTTGAAACTTCATATTATCAGCTCATACTCATGTTGCTTCCAACATTTGTGTGGTGTTCATTTTCTTTAAGATATCTTTCAACCTGTTGGTTGCTTTAAACAAATGGTTATCATAACACACACACACACACACACACACACACACACACACACACACACACGAGAGAGAGAAAGAGAGAGACAGAGACAGAGACAGAGAGACAGAGACAGAGACAGAGACAGAGACAGAGACAGAATTCTACTCAGGGATATGAAGGCTAGATATTTGTTTTAAGTTGTGATAACTGAGTATATGAGAAACCTAAGGCATATTAAGCTTGTATAAATTGTGTTCTTCAAAGAAATTTAAACTGAAACTGGCTGAGCACACAGTAAGACAGCATATTGAAACATAGCTTTAAATTACCTCAATGCATATTATTAACTTGATTGCAAAGCCTGGCAAAAATCTGTTGCTCCAAAGGCAAGAGGTATTTTAGAAAAACATGTCACCACATATTATGATCTTCAAAGCAAACTAAAATATGTGAAGCTTAAAGTTTTTACATTTAGGAGATGAAATCATCAAATTTTAAAAGTAAATTTCAAACCTGATACTATGATTCTAGTTTTGTATTTTTTTCTGTTCTTGAAGTAAATCAGACTACTGATTTTAGTTGAGCACAGTAACTCGCGGTAGATGAAAACATCACAATTCTATGATACCATATTTTATTAGTGATATTTAAGTTCACATGCCTAGAACATATTTATGTATATCTATCAAGAGAGTGTTGAACAATTTATCTGGGTTATGTAATATTGCTTAATCCATTTTCCTCCTTAGACATATTTAAGAACCTTGAAATACATTCAAATTTGAATGTAGGTTTCTATGCTATGTCAGAGAATTTTTCCAAAAATACAGTATAGATTTTCTTACAATAGATACAAACAATGGAATCTTGACACATAACAGCTATGATGAATTAGATACTTTTATATTCTACCTCCTTTTATGTTACTTCATTGTTTTTGAGTAATTTTACCTATAGCACATCAGCATTACCTAGTATCTTATTTTGAAAATTGATGTGGGATCCTACATTGATATTTTCAATTTATTTCTGGCAACAGGGGAATTTGTGTTTATACAGATAAAATAAGGAAACACGGGAAATTACTGTAATTCATAGGCACACTTTTTTTCTTAGTCAAGTAAGTCTAAAATATTTATTGGAAATTATTTAACTTATAAGTTGGATTTAAAAGTCTGCACGATGACTATAGTATGCAATAAAAAATGAAACAGCAACTTTAAAACTATATTAAGGCTATGACTGGAATTGACAAAACTAAGGAATTTTAAGCTGCCTTGGAAATCTGTAATTCACAACAGTTCCTGAGCATGAAGGACTCTGTTTAAAACCATGGTGACATTTTCTGCTCTCAGCACTGAAGAAGGGAGATGCTCACAAAGTACAGGCAATTTACAGAATCTACAAAGGGAACAGGGGTCTCATGTTTCTGGCTACACTGGATTAGCTGAGAGATGACACTTTCTTATGAATTCAGATTTCCTCAAGTGTCACCACTTTCACACAGTATTTTTGTTGACATTTGTATTAGGGAAAAATCCACACTTCAAGTGAAGTCCTTTGCAAACTCTCTGCCTTCAATATCCATCTTCCAGTCTGTTTCAGCTGCCACTATGAGCATAACTGTTCCATGCATCAGCCACTTTGGGGATCCCAATAAATAGAGTTGAACTTGGAGATACTCACAATTAAATTGTCTTCATCAATTTTAAACAACTGATCAAAAGAATAGGAATAGTAAACATGAAGAATTACTCTTTATTAAGCATAATTATGAGCATCAAAGCTAACTTTTATTAAGTGTTAGCTCTGTGGTGATTAATCTCATTCATATGACAGAATTCATGCCATTGTACACCACTTAAAAACTTTGCTTGAAGCATTTAAATTAAGGTGATTTTTCCATTGCATTCATTGTTAATTAGATATTATTCACATTTCTATGATAGCTTCAACCACTTATGAGATACAATAAAGATTTAGTTATTATAATACTTGAAATAAAATAGAAAAACAAGCTAATATTTCTTTAATAACTGGGGAAAAGTTATTTTGTCTGTGCTTAAGATCTTAGAAATTAAAAATCTAAAAAAAACCTAAGCCCACAATATTTAGAGTTGGCTATAGCTGTTTTTTTTTTTCATGCATGAAACAAGAAATGTGGTAGGAAGAAACAGAGTGTATCTCTCTTGACTTTGAAGATCAAGTTCAAAAAGCAAAGCAAAAGAAAACTCAAAGTCTTAGGTAGACATACAGAGATATTGCAATATGGCAGTCACTACTTGGGAAATGAAAATATAGAAGCTGGAAATTATATTCACATTGAAAGGCACTGACTTACTAGGACTTTGGTTTATAATGATAAAACAAAAGTTTCCGTAAAACATGTTATTGCAGCTCCTGAGGATGAGGGATGTAAATTTGATGACAAAATTACTGCAACCAACAGGATTTAATATTCTATGAATATGAGAACAGTAAAAATATTACTAGAAATTTAATACTTTCTTAGCATGTTTCATATAGATATACATACATGCAAGTCAAATAAGATTGTATGATTGTATTGCAAGATTATTCTTAGAAATAAATAAATGATTTCAAAAATAAATAAGGTTGTATAATATGTTGATCAGGTAACATTCTGACACAGAATATCATATACAAACATATATATTTGTTTTTTGTTTGTTTGTTTTTCAAGACAGGGTTTCTCTGTGGCTTTGGAGGCTGTCCTGGAACTAGCTCTTGTAGACCAGGCTGGTCTCGATCTCAATTTTTAGAGAATCATAATACATATTGCACATTGAGTCATTTATACAGAAAGACAACCATTTCTCATTTTCTAGAGACTGAAAATCCAGGAGCATGTCTACAGCAAGGTTGGTGTCATGTGTGAGCTAGATCTGCTTTTAAAATGCTATCTTGGCAGCTGGGCATGGTAGTTCTCACAACCTCAGTCTTCAACAGGCTTGATGCAGGAGGATAATGAGTTTGAGGCCAACATGTGCTAGAGACCAGACTGGGTTACAGATTTAGGCTCCATGTCTAAAGTAAAACCAAAACAAACAATAGTGGGTTGAACTGGGAGATAGCCCAGAATCAGAGGGCACACATTGCGTGTACATGGCCTTGAATTCAGTCCTTGGTACTGCAAATAGGTAAATCAATAAGTTGAATAAAAATAATGTCTTGTTACACTTTCATGTGGCTGAAATCCATGGTGAGAATCATCAGAGAATGGTTAAATAGTTTAGTCAGTGTGATTTAAGAGGATCCCAATTCCATTCCCAAGGAAATGACTCTGATAACTTGACCACATACTAAAAGCACTACTTCTTAGTATCAACACACTGATTCTTAAAGTACTGTATGGATTCTAGAGTATGGAAATTCACACTGTAGCACTGGCATTTAACAACAATTAGTGAAAATGGAAATTGAAAATAGAATTGGTGGTTGTTACAGGTTGAAAATTTGTGTTTCATTTAATACATACACAGAACCCTATCCCTTAAGGAGATAATTATTATCTGCTAGGGATAAAACCCATCATGTCTTCTATTATCAAGCTGTACTACCAGGCCCAGTGGCCCCCTGAATTAGAAGTTCTAGTGCTCAAAACAAGGAGAAAATATATTTCTGCTATTAAAGTTAACCAGATTATGATATATTCTATGGCAGTCTAAAAATACTAATAGTCACACCTATTTCAGATTCAACTAAGTGGAATAAGAGAACAGAAACATATTGAGAACATTTATAATTTTATGTTTTATTTTTACATTTATGACTCATGAAGCAAGAAGTAAAATCTGTGAATAGAGGTGCACATAATAAAAACAGAATTAATAACATAGACTAATATTTTTGCTGAAATCTGTTTGTAAGAAGTGAAATGCAAACAGAAAATAAATGTTTTGAAAGAATGTTTCTATGACATGTATTCAAGTAAAATGTAAATTACAGAGAGAATTCATAAAACACATTCAAGTTAACGACAACAAAATTTACAAAGAAATAATGGAGAATTTAAACTCTGTAAACATCTGTTAGGAATCTAATTCTGCCATAAAGGATGAGAACTAATAAATTTGTTACTTACCTTGTTGACAATTTTACCTTACATGAGGAGTCAAATAGGCAATTGCTGCATTTCATTCAGATGGGGTAGAAAATTGAGTTTGGATCTGAGAGTGATGGAAACCTTTCCATTAAAGTGGCTGTGCCTATTTGGAATTTAGAATTGTGAAGGACAGAATGGCTCAGCAGATTCAAAGACATACTCCTGACTTTAAGAAAGCTGAAAAAAGGTAAATGTGACCCTGTGATCTCATCTGTAACTCTAAAGTGTATATGTGTCAAGAGTGTTGAAAGGCTCCGAAATACATTCTGATGATGCATTTCTGCGTAAGTGCAATGCAGGAAAAAAAAGTAGCAAACAACAAAGAGATCCTGTCCAACAGTTTAGGAAAATCCACACTAAACTGAAAGTAAAGGGCATCTTCTCAACATGACAAGGCAGAAACTCAAGGAAAATATAAAGAGAAACCAAAGAATCCTAAGAACAGCATCTTTTATTTTGACTTTAAGTTTTATTTTAAATACACAGTGCACATATTAAAATAAAAACATTAAATGTACAGAGAAAAATAATCTCCCCTCTTCTGTTTTCTACTACGCTCAACATCTCAAGGCTGAATGTTGTCTTAAATTACTAAGAAAGGTGCTCAGAATGCTACAACATAAGACCTTTAAAACATAGACACTAAACTCAGACATAAGTTATTAACAAAAGGGCTAGACTTTGCTATCACAATAAGACTAGAAGTCAATAAGGTCATTGCTCTATCTTAGGAGAAGGATTCTCTGTTTATACTAGTGGTCAACATGGAATATTTCTGCCTAATTAATTTTCATACACTGATAATTCTGGATACAAGTTAAAAACCATCTCAGATGTAACTTCCAAGAAGCAAGTACTGACCTAGAGATTGCCATGAAAACTGATTTATTGAGACTGGTCCTGGGTAGATTGGGAGAGAGATGGGAATGTATTACTTGTAAGATTGGATGTAAGAAGTGTGGATAAGCAGAAGGAAACTATTACTCAAATTTGGATACTAGACATCTTGGGCTCAAGTACAGACAAATTGATTTTTTTTCTGAGAACAGTGTGGAAATCTGTAAGATGATTTTTTTGTATATGCTATAGCAAATAAGGCTTGTCTGACAGTCAGAGTGCATATCTAGCCACATTAGTTAGCCATAGACTTCAGCCAATGGTGTCACACACCTTTATCTCAGAATTCAGGAGACAGAGGCAAGCAGATCTCTTAGTTCAAGCCTACTCTTGGCTATATGAAATAGATACAGACTAAAAGAGAACCAGAGCCAAGCAATGGTGGCTCACACCTTTAATTTCAGTATGTGGGGGTCACACACCTTTAATCCCAGAAGTAAGGAGGTAGAGGGTATGGTTGGGTAGACAGAGGAATATAAGGCAGGAGAAAGGAGCTCATTGCAGTCTGAGCTAACAGTCTGAGCAGTCAGTTTGAAGCAATCTGAGGATGCAGTCTGAGCACAGGATCACCCCTTTGGTCTCAGGTAGAGGTAAGAGCAAGTGGTGGGATGCTTTGCTTCTCTGATCCTTCAGCTTTCACCCCCTGATAGCTGACTCTGAGTTTTTATTATTAAGACCAAAGAGAATTTGTGCTACAGAAATCTGTCTCATATCCCATTTTTTCCCTTTGCTCCTAATGTTGTGACAAAAGTCTTTGCCTTTTTTTAGCATTTACAAGTTTTGACCCATTGCTTCATATTTCCTTTTATGACAATATATCGCATGTATGCATCTGTGTACTAATGCCTCCCTGTTTAGAAATACACTAGTCATATTGAATTAGAGTCCACTCTCTAATAAGCAGGTTTTTTTCCTTCTTTTTAAAATTTTAATTAGAAGGAAAATTATTTTACATGTCAATCCCAGGTCCCTCTCTCCTCCTCCCCTGCCTCCCCAAATAACAGCCTACATATCCCATACCCTTTCTGCTCCTAAGGGACGGTAAGGACATCCATAGGGGGGACTTCAAAGTCGTTCTTATTCTTTGGGATAAGGCCTAGGCCAACCCCTTTGTTTCTAGGCTCAGGGAGTATCCCTCCATGTGGCATTGGCTCCCAAAGTCCATTTCTATGGTAGGGGTAAGTACTGATCCACTACAAGAGGTCTCTTAGATTTCTAAGGTCTCTTCACTGACACCCACATTTAGGGGGTCTGGATCAGTCCCATGCTGGTTTCACAACAGTTTTTAACCTGCTTATTTCTCTTCCTTCTAAACATAAATCTATTTTTGAAGTCTTGCGTAGTTATGACTTCAACATTTGCTTCTTTTGCGTTATAATTACATCCATAGTAGGATAGGAGGAAAAAAGTGTAATACAGTTCTTTGTAAAATAATTTGCTTCTCTCTCATTTCAGCTTTGCAGTCTCTTGTCTAAGAAAATGGGAATGATTTTCATACAATTTTGCTACAATTGATTGGTCCATAGTTATTGTAGGTAAATATAACATTTAGGTACTTCCAGAAGCAGCTGACGGGGAAGGCTCTTGAAGACAAGAAGAAGCTAGCCTTGGGAGATAAAAACCCACAAGGAGCCAATATATGTTAAAGTAGTAATAGAATTCAAGGAACTAAGAACAGTCTACTCACAATAATCATTTTGAAGTACATAAAATAGAAGACAGTTCATCCTTTAAATGTTTTTATGTGTTCAGCATTAGAAGTTTTATTATAAATTATGCTTACAATGTATATCTTGATTTGGCTACAGAATCTGTTGTTAATGTTCTTATTACTGTGAGAGAATACCTGACAAAGGGAAGTGAATGAAGAAAAGGTTTATTTGTACTCCTCGTTCCTGAGGTTAGAGAGACTCATGGCAGGAAGCACATGGTGCCAGGCAGTTCATATCAATGGTAATGTGTAGCTGGGATTTTTCACTTCTCAAGAACTAGAGACAGAGCAGGAAGTCAAGCAAGGTTTTAAGATCCAAGGCCTTCCAAACAGTGACTTTCTTCCTCTTGTAAGGTTATACCCTGCTACAAGCTTAAGACCAATCATTCAAACCAATCAGCACATTAGTGACATTACACACTCCATAAAATAACAATTATAAGCTATTTTTTAAGAAATGTGATAACCAAAAAGGGTCTCTAACAAGATGATCTCATTTTCTATTTTCAGTAATGGAAAATAGTCTGGTAATTTTGCCACATGTTTGGAAAACAGTCAGAAACAAATTAATTTGTCTCTATTTGTATGTATGAGCCTATCATGAAGAGTGAAAAGAGGTAGCCTGATTTATTTCCACACAATCAGAAAACATTTTAAGGGAGTCTTTAGATGCTTGCCTAATTAAACAACATTGTAAAGCCATTCAAATGGCATTCCCAGGAATCATGCAATATGCAGTCTACTTGAATATTTAAAGTGGCCTTGTTTGTGTAGATACACATGAGTACCCTTGATAAAGATTCTAATTAATATCAGAATTAGTAAATTAATACTAATTAATATTCTAATTAATGTCATCAACTCAGTAGATAAATTGCATTTATAGACATTCCAATTGTGTTTTGTAAATAGGACACTGAAATATTAACAGGAAGATTTGGGGTTGCAATTTTTAAAAATTTATTTATTTATTTTACATCCCAACCACAGTTTCCCCTCCCTCCTCTCCTCCCATTCCTGTAGGGGACACTGTAGCCACACCTGCTAGGAGCTGGCTACAGGTGTGGCGGACATGGTCAAGGTGATGTCAGAGTAACACTGGATAGGGCTTATAAAGGAACAGACAAGGCACATGGCGGTCCCCTCTCTGGCCTCCCTTGCCTTGCTGCCTCTGGCATGCTTTTGGCTTGCGTTTGGCTGGCGTTTATCTATTAAAAGATATCCTAACCTCACGGATACCTATCCTCCTCTAATATATTGCCTCCCCCTACTTCCCCTCAGCACCCCAACTACTCCTCCTTTGTTTCTTTTCAGAAGGCAGCAGGCCTCCCAATGGTAGAAACAAATTGCAGTAAAACTAAGCACCTCCCTGTAGCTGGAAGCTTTTCTCTATCTTGGCCAGTCCCACTGGACCATTTTCTCTCAAGCCTAATGTGGGAAGTTACCAATATGGAGCCAGATGAAAATACAAGGGAACTTAATAGGGAAAAGCCTTACTTACAGAGTGACCTAGCCAGCCCGTGGGGCAGCAGTAACTACAGCAAGCTGAAGATGAAACAGAAGAAGGGCTGTCACATGAGCTTCCCTTACTCTTAAACCTTCCCTATGTCACCCTGACCACACTCTCACAGGCATGGTCAGGCACACCTAGCCAGTCCCTAGAAGGTGTGGCTAAAGCATCCCCTACACAAGCCAATTGATTCCTATAGCCACTTATTGAATAACCATTCTGAGGATTGATATTAATTATATGTTTTCCCAATGGCTCTGGCATATTACTGACTGGCTCTCATAATTAAATTAGCCCATTTTTACTAATCGGTGTATAACCACATAGCAGTGGTTTACTGGTAATATTTTGACATCTCACTCCTTCGGTGGCTACATGGCAGCTCTCTGACTCTGCCTTCTTTTCCATAACTGTTTTGATTTCCCATCTAGCTATATTTTGCCTGGCCATTGGCCAAAACATCTTTATTCATCAACCAATAAATGCACCACAATGAGTATGACAAATAGTTTCCTAGGAGTCAGCCAAAGCATTAGGTACAAACCTGCTCCCATTGTTAGGAGTCCTACAAGTAGGAAAAGCTATGCAAATGTCACCTATATAGAGAGGGCATAGGTTGGTCTCATGCAGCCTCCTGGTTGTTGGTTCAGACACTATGAGTTCCTAAGAGGCCAGGTGAATTGTTTCTGTTGGTTTTCTTGTAATGTCCTTGACTACTCTCTTCAGAAGTATATCCTGAACTGAGCTTACTATTTGGCTGCAGGTCTGTGTGCCTGTCTCCATCAGTTACTAGATAAGGGCTCTCTGATGTCTGTTGGGGTAGTCACCAATCTGATTACAGTAGATGACCAGTTCAACATATTCATCTGATAGGAGTCCTAGTTGGAGTCATCCTGTAGATTCCTGGTGGTTTGCCTTGCACCAGGTTTGTACCTGATCCCAAAGTGCCCCTGAAATCAGCTCTTTCAATACTGCCTGCTTTGTCTGCTCCTCAACCCAATACCTCATATTCCCACCCCCACATTCTGGCAGTCAGCCCAGGAGATCTCTAATATTTCCCCTTCAAAGAGAGATCCATGTGTCATCTCTCTTGGCCCTCCTTGTTGCCTAGCTTCTCTGGGTCTGTGAATTGTAGCCTGGTTATCCTTTATTTTTCACCTAATATCTACTTATGAGTGAGTACTTATCATGCTTGACTTTCCAGGAGTGGGTTGCCACAGTAAGGTGGCTTTTTTTCTAATTCCACCCATTTTCTTTCAAATTTCATGAAGTCATTGTTTTTACCAGCTTAGTAATACTCCATTGTGTAAACGCACAATATTTTCATTATCCATTCTTTGGTTGTGGGCAATCTAGAGTATTTCTAGGTTTTGGCTATTAAGAGGAAAGCTTCTATGAACATAGGTGAACAAATGTCTTTGTGGTATGATTAAGCATCCTTTGAGAACTGACAAATTGATTTCCAAAGTGACTGTAAAAGTTTGTACTCCTGCCAGTAATGAAGGAATGTTCTCCTTGCTCCACTTCCTCTCCAGCATAAGTTGCCATTTGTGTTTATAAGCTCAGCCATTCTCACAGGTGTAAAATGAAATCTTAGAGTCATTTTGATTTGCTTTTCACTGATTGCTAAGGATATTGAACATTTCTTTAACTGCTTCTTGGCCACTTGATATATCTTTGTTTAGAATTCTCTGTTTAGAGCTCTACTCCATTTTTAATTGGATTATTTGATATTTTGAGTTCTATATATATTTTGGATATCAGTCCTCTGTCAGATGTGTGGTTGGTATAGATCTTTTCCTATTCTATAGTCTGTTGTTTTATCCTATATATAGTGTCCTTTGCCATACAGAATCTTTACATTTTCATGAGGTACCCTTTATTAATGATTGTCTGTACTACTGATATTCTATTCAAGTTGTCTCCTGTGCCAATGTGTTCAATGCTATTTTCCCTTCTATCAGGTTCTGTGTAACTGGATTTATTGGAGGTATTTGATCTATTTGGACTTGAATTTGTGCAGGGTGAGTGCTATCCATAATTTATTTGTGTTCTTCTACATGGTTACATCCATGTATGCCAGCACTGTTTGTTGACGATGCTTTATTTTTTTCATTTATAACTTTGAATTCTTTGTCAAAAATCAGGTGTCCATTGGTATGTAGATTTATTATGGGTCTTCAGTTCAATTCCATTGATAAGCTGTTGATTTTTATGCCAATACTATGTATTTTTTATTACTATATCCATGTGGTAGAGCTTGAAATCAGAGATGGTGATACCTCTGGAAGATCATATATTATACAGGATTGTTTTAGTTATCCTTTTTTTTTTTTTTTACTTTTCCATATGAAGTTTGGTATTATTCTTTCAAGGTCTATAAAGAATTATTTTGACATTTTGATAGGGATTGCACTGAATCTGTATATCACTTTTACTAAGAAAGCCATTTTTACTATGTTATTCTTACCTACCCATGAGTATGGGAGATCTTTCCATTCCTTGACATTTTCTCCAACTTATTTTTTTCAAATACATTAAATTCTTGCCATATAGATCTTTCACTTGCTTGGTAAGAGTTACCCCAAGATATTAGAGGGCTATTTTGTTAGGTAATCATGTCTCCAGCCACATCAATAAATGTGTTTATTAGCTGTAAGAATTTTTGCTGTCTTTTATATATACTATTATATCATCTTCAAATAATGATACTTTGACTTCTTGTTTTCCAACTTGTATCCTGTTTATCTCCTTTTGTTTTCTTATTGCTCTACCCAGAACTTTTATATTGTAGAGTCATGAAAGTTACAGCAGGTGACAACTAGTGTTCAGATATCAACCCACCAGTCCTGTCCAGAAAAGTTCCTCAAAATGGACTATCAACTCTGGAAACTGTTTCTCACTTTTGCTAAAACAACTTGTTATCTCCCCAATATCTGCAATATAGTGTATAATCTCATGTGATGTGTAAATGTAATCTCAGGATTACTTCTCTGTCTTATGGAAACAAATATCTGTGAATGCTCAGGGAGATCAATTTTCTATATATATATATATATAGAGAGAGAGAGAGAGAGAGAGAATAGATACTGCCACATGCTTCATAAGTAAATTTATTAGTCCCATGACAACTGTAGAAATTTAAAAGCATGTTTTGTTCCTTTTTCCTCAGACTCATATCAAAAAATAACAATTTCTACTCAGTCTAACACAAACTGCACTTAGAGTGAGTTCAAACTAGACTAAAAGCTTTTTTATAAATAAATCATAAATTTAAAACCTTGCAGCTAGCCAGGCAGTGGTGGCACACACCTTTAATCCCAGCACTTGGGAGGCAGAGGCAGTCAGATCTCTCTCTGTGAGTTCAAGGCCAGCCTGATCTATAGAGTGAGTGCCAGGATGGGCTCCAAACCTACACAGAGAACCTATGTCTTGAAAAAAAATAATATTAAAAAAAAACATAATAAAACCTTACAGCTATGCACAGGATCAGAGCTTCAGAATTTGAACTAAGTTTACAATAGAAAAACATTCGATTCTTTACATGCCAAGTCTGTTAACAGGAGACCTATGTCTCAATGCTTATCTCAATGGATACTATACCCATCCTCTCTGGTCACAGTGTCACTTCTGTAACCTTGGGCCCTTGTATTGCCTTGGCAATGGCTCAAATCTCTGTCTCTTACCCTAGGAAAGTGCTTCTGGCCAAAGAGAAACAACTCTTGTAATTTCCTTATCATTTCAAGTCTCCTGGGGAAAAGAGAGCTTTAGAATAGAAGAAGCTAGGAGGAATTAGAAACAGGATAAGAGAATGAAGATAGACACAGAACAATAAAGAGACATGACTGAAACAGCATAGGTATGAGCTCTTTCTAAGGAACTATTCTAAGTCCTTACACTATGCTGAGGCAACTTACCTGAAACTTGGCAGGGAGCCAGGAGAGCTGAACTCTGTTGGTCCCCAATAATTATTTCTAAAAAAATGTAGACAGCCTTGTCTTGTTCCTGAATTTAGTGGAATCACTTTGACTTTCTCTCCATTTAATTTGATGTTGGTTGTTGACTGGCTGTCAATTGGCTTTTATTATATTGGGTGTGCTCATTGTATCCTTGATCTCTCCAAGACTTTCATTATGAAGAGGTGTTATATTTTTGTCAAAGCCTTTTCAGCATCTAACAAGATAATCATGTAGTTTTATTTTTTAAGTTTGTTTGTGTGATAGTTTACATGAACTGATTTTCATATGTTGAAACATCCCATATCTCTGGGATGAAGCCTACTTGACAATGGCAGATGGATTTTTTTGATGTGTTCTTGAATTTTGTTCCAACTATTTTATTGAGTATTTTTTGCATCACTGTTCAAGAGGGAAATTGTTCTGTAATTCTCTTTTTTGTTGTTGATTCTTTGTGTTGTTTGGATATTGCAGTGACTGTGGCTTCATAAAATGGATATGGCAATGTTCCTTCTGTTGTTATTTTTAAATAATTTGATAAGTATTCATGTTAGATCTTCTTTGAAAGTCTGGTGGAATTCTTTGCAGAAACCATCTGACCCTGGACATTTATGTTTGGGAGACTTTAAATGACTGCTTCTATTTCCTTATGGGTTATAGGTCTATTTAAATTGTTTATCTGATCTTGATTTAGTTTTTGTGGTGGTGTCTGTAACAATAAGTCTTTCTGCCCAGCCACCCAAGCGCGGCTGCCATGTGGGCACTTTCCTGCCAGGCTACCCAAGGCCTACCCGCTGCCATGTTAATGTCCCAAATAACCCAGAGAGACTTATATTAGGTACAAATGCTGCTTGGCCAATGACTAGGATTTCTTATCTGCTAGCTCAGTCTTAATTATCATAAATCTATATATTTTATAAGACTTATCTTATTAGATGCCAGTGCCATATGTCCTGTCTCCCTGGACTCACATGATGACTCTGCACTTTCTTCTACCTTTCCCAGAATCCTCCTAGACTCCTATCCCAGCTATCTTGTTTCCTATTGGCCAACAGTACTTTATTTATCAACCAATAAGATAATCATATACACAGAAGGACCTCCCCGATCAGGTGTCTATTGAGAAAGTTGTCCATTTATTTTATTTTCCAATTGTATGGAGCATAGGTCTTTGGAGTAAGTTTGGATTTCCTCGGTGTTTGTTGTTATGTCCTCTTTTTGTCTCTGATTTTGTTAATTTGGATATTATCTCTGACTGTAGTTTGTTTGGGTGACAGTTTGTCTCTCTTGTTGATCTTCTCAAAGAACTAACTTTGTGTTTCCTTGATTCTCTGTATTATTTTCTTTGTTTCTGTTTTATTGATTTCAGCCCTCAGTTTATTTCCTACCATATATTCCTCCTGGATGTATTTGCTTCCTTTTAGTTATTAGCTGTGCTATTAAGGTGCTAGTATGGGATTTCTCCAAATACTTTATGTAGACACTTAGTACTATGAGCATTCCTTTATCACTGCTTTCATTGTGTCCCATAAGTCTGGGTATGTGTGCATTTATTTTCAGTGAATTCTAGGACATCTTTAATTTCATCCTTTATTTCTCCCTTGTACCAATGTTACTTCAGTTGGGAGTACTTCAGTTTCCATGAGTTTGTAGCTTTCTATAGTTTGTGTTATTGTTGAACTCCAAAGATAATCCTTGGTCATCTGATAAGATACAGGAGGTTATTCCAATTTATTTGTATCTGTTGAGACTTGTTTTGCTATTGAGTATGCTGTCAATTTTGGCAAAGTTTCTATGAGGTACTAAGAAAAAGGTATATACTTTGATTATGTGTTCTGTAGATATATGTGTAGGTCCATATGTGTAGGCATATTCTTTATTGGGTTGGGAAAATTCGCTTCCATGATTTTATTGCATATATTTTCCAGACCTTTGAGCAGAGATACTTTTTCTTCTTCTATTTCTATTACTCTTAGGTTTGGTGTTTTCATAGTGTCTCAGATTTCCTTGATATTTCACATTAGGAATTTTTTAGAATCAATATTTTCTTTGAGTTATGAATCTATTTCCTCTACTCTATCTTCAATGACTGGGATTTTCTCTTCCATGTCTTACATTCTGTTGGTGATGTTTGCACCAGTACCTGTTTGCTCACCCCAAATTTCCATTTCTAGAGTTCCTTCACTTTGTGTTTTCTTTGTTCTATTTTTGTTTTCATTTTTCCTTCACCTGTTTGCTATTTTCTTGGCTTTCTTGGAATTCTTTAATTCTTTTAGTTATAATGTTCTGTACAAAGCCTGTATAGTAAACTAGCAGAGTAGCTGTACTAGGTATTCACAATCACCATCATTGTGAAACTAATTCTAGAGAATTTTTGTCATATAATCGATACATATTCACATTATTGAAATTCAGGCAACTGAAGGTATAATCATGTAATTTATAAGCCAAAGTGTACTGAATTACTACTTAAGTTCATTTGGATTTGAACAACATTTTTAAAATACTTGCTACTTGCTACAAACGCATGTTAGGTGTAATTAGTGTCATTTAATTTGAAATGTTACCAAACTCTGTATGACAGCTAATGTGAAGGTAGTAGACAACCAATTCAGAAAAAATACGAATAGCCTTCAAGCACAAAACTCCAGGGCTCTCCAAACTGCAGCAGCATCAGAGGCTTAAGCCTTTGGTGTTTTGAGGATAAAAGCTGCCACGTTACGATTTTGTGTATGGTTTTGATTTACTAATTAGCTTAAGACTGATTTATTTACTTTTCAGGAGAGCTATCAAGTCAGTAATAGTTAATATGATATTTTTGGTGAGGATGTTTTCTCTGACATACGAAATTTTGCAGTACTATCACTACAAAATTAAATTGTCACATTACAACAACCTGACTTATAATGGTAACAGTTAGATTCTTTTATTTTTATCTCTTCATGGTGCTGTGTGAGGAAGAATCCACAGTAGGTGACCCCAGGAAAATAAGATGAGAATCATATTCCTTTTTAAAAGTACCTGTATGCCCTGCTCCTGCCGATAAGCCTGATTTTTTGTCAATAACATAATGGATGGTCCTGAATCCAAATGGTAGCTGTGAGTTTCAGTCCACAGCTGAGTTTAATTTACTGACTGATTAATTGGTTTGGGTGAAGTCAGGAAATTCAATCTTTTCTACCTTTATTAAATTGTAGAAGCAAGGGGCCTTTTTCTAGTAGCACAATAAGTGAAACAATGGGAGGAACTTGGGGATCTGGGTCATAATGTCTTCTTGCTTTTAACTTGGTCCAATTGGGTAGAAGGAAAAAGAAATGTTTTTTTTTTTTTTTGATTAAAATTCCTTTAAATCCCAAAACTGGCTCAACTTACGTAAGCCTTTTAGTACTGGTACTGTATTTTTCCTTTTGCCTAGTTGAAGGACCATGATAAGAGAGTGTTCTTCAATGTGAAAGAGCCTAGATTTTCTAAAGTTGAAATATAATTGACATCTTCTCTACAAAATAATTGTTGAAACACAATGAAAATATATTAACATTAGAGAAAAATAACTCACTAACTTTGGAGCTTAGTGATTTCACCATGTAGATAGGTACGTTTATAATGAGTTTCTCTCTAGGAAATGGAGCTAGAGAGATTTCATAGAATCAACCCAATATATGTAAAGAGCCAGAAACATCATGTGTATATTTAAGACAATAAGCATTTATTCACCCCAGCCTTCCTATACTTGAACCATGAATATATGGAAAGCATCAAGGTGGGTTGGGGAAATAATTCAGTAGGTAAGATCACTCCCCTTTGAAACATGTGCATCTTGGTTAGAACACCAAGTACATAACATTAGAAGCAGAGAGTGGCCTGGTATGCCTGTACCCAGCACTGTACCATAAAAATGAGAGGAATCCAAGAAGTCACTGGCCAGAAACCTTAGCTAAAATGCACAGCTTTGTATTCAGAGAGAGATACTCTTTCAAGGGAATGAGGCAGATTATAATAGCATCACTTTTGACACCTGGCCCTGGCGTCCTACATATGTGCAGAGAGCACACATGTACACAGGGAAACGACTAAAAGTAATGTAAATAAATCCCAATACTAATGCAGCAGTGAGAGTGAGCTAAGGATACAAGAAGAAGTAGGAGTACCCTTAGCTGGTAACATCCCAAGATTCCATTTACATAAAAGGTAGCATAATTCCTGACCTAGTGCTTATTTAACTTTGCTGAATTATTATTTTAACCACTGAATTTTAAAATGGGGACTATTTTTTTCTTTTTCCAACATACAACATGAACTTCTTCACCTAGTCTATGATGCTAAATTGGATAGGTAAATTTCCAAAATATTTTATTAATGTTTTCTCAATAGTATTTGAGTGGCACCTCTTGCTTTATTTAAAACACATTGTTCATTTCTGAAAATTCACCACCACCACTACCCTTCTAGAGGACTCTGCAGTAGCATCAATGGGGGCCACTCATTTTTATTCAAGTATAATTGTTTAGGAATAGGTCAAGAGCATACCTAATAGTCAGAGGGTTTAGGATGGTCTTCAATTAAGTTACAGGGGGCACAAGGAATCTGAAACAGATACTGATAACTGACTGCAGAAGCTGAAAGTCAAGAATCATGGGTTCTCTGCCAGTGACACTCCCAATTTCAGCAGCCTTACCTTATCTCTCCAGCTGGAAGCAACATTTAAAACATAGAAATTGATGTGGAAACCCAGTTATAGTGCATATCTGAAAGCAGTGTTTTAAAATCCCTGGTCTCATTATTTAGAAATGAGCCAAGATAGCATTCACAGCAGAAAACACATGGAAAAAAATATTTCGGTGTGAAAAATCTAAGTGATAACACTTTCAAATACCACTGAGATCAGTTAGAAACAATTGAAAAAAAAAGTATATTTAGATTAGCATCAGGAAAGTTAAAAAAGTTATATAATGTGCAGAAAAGAGAAGAGAAATAATCTGTTTCAAAAAACAAATGGCTAAAATTGTAACTATCAAACTGCAAGTTTGGTGCAGAGGGTATATAGAAAATGAAAAAGGTAAAAAGAAGTTTAGAAAGGGGTATTTTCCCCTGGGAAGAGGAGATCAAATTCACTCTAAAGAAGATGGTTTGGGAGAAAAGTTAAGGCTGCATAAGAGAGTAACAGAAAAAGAAAGGATATGATATGGTCAGAGATGAGAGAAGCATTGGGCGTGGCATGACTCAGATTTCCAGTTCAGGACTGGAGATGCAAAGCTTAATCTTCTCTTAACCAGTTTCTGCTTGAGATAACAATGTCTGGCTCTGTCAGACACTCCTTCAGCAACCAGGTGTTGCACATACCAACGTAATCTGGTATGTTTTTATTAAGTTAAATTATTTCACTGTTTGATGTAGGAATAATGCTTTTAGATTATTCAAGTGCCACCTAACCAAATTCTAGTGTCCTCCCAATGTCCTTAATTAGAGACAGTGTGTGTCTCCATGCAGGGTATATCCTTGGTTCAGTTCTTCATAACTTTGTCATTTATTCCTCAGGTTTAATTACAGAATACTGATATAGAAGTTCAGAGACAATCTCGTGGCACTTAGAGCACTCCTTCAAAATGAATTGATAACAAACTTCCTTCCAACTCCATCACTTTGAAAAATTGCCATTATGTCTCCAAATTAAATGTTTGAGTTGAAAGTAAGAAATTATTTTGTTATCAGCTGTAGCAAGGAAATTATATAATATTAAAAAGTAATTATCAAATTGTAGTAACCTATTTTAATGAAAAGTAGGTTTCTTGCTGAGATGAAGTGTTTTTTCTTTTGCAAATCAACAGGGGACTTTACTCCACATCTCTTCACACTATGCCTTGTATCTGTTCCAGTCTTATCTTTGTATCACGTGTGCATCACAAAGTGTGGAGAAGGTGAAATGCTAACTTGTGCCTCACAGTGTGTGCAGTAAGTTGAAGGATAGCTCCCATATTTGAAGCATGTATGTCTCTCTCTGCCTTTGTCTCTGCCTGCGTACTTTAGGATAATGATAAGCTCTTTGCTCATTCTGCTACTACCCAGTCCGGCGTTGGTGTCGCATGCCTTTAATCCCAGCACTCCGGAGACAGAGGCAGGTGGATCTCTGTGAATTCGAGGCCAGCCTGGTCTACAGAGCTAGTTTCAGGACAACCTCCAAAGGTTTAAAGAGAAACACTGTCTCGAAAAACAAAACAAAACAAAACAAAAAACCAAAAATAAACAACAAAAAATTCTGTTACTACCCTAACATCATGCATGTCTGTCTGTAGCCATGTTCCCTAATACAATGGAAAAGAATCACCCTCTGAAACTCTAAGCCCCAGTAAACTCTTACTCCTATGAGTTGTCTTGGTCATATCACTTCACAGCAATACAAAATGACTGAGACAGTATAAAACTTCAAAGAGGAAAATACCTAAACACACACACACACACACACACACACACACACACACACACACACACACACAAACCTGTATTTTGAATATGCTCCTCAAATTTTGTCTTACAATTCAGAAAGGAATGAATTTCATAAATATTTGTTCTGCAATGGTTCTTTATATTTTTGTTGTTGCTCTTTCTCACTTTACATTTTTAATTCTCTAAATCTCTACTTTTCAATATACTGAAGTATTAAACCATTGAATATGATTACATTTAGATAGATGTAATTAAATTTTCTTTAAAATATTTAGTATGCCTAAGCAGATGGCATCACCTTCTGTAATGATTTGTTAGTTGAACAAACCTAGAAAGTAAGTTGTGATAGTTGTTGTTAGCTTATTAATATAATGAATAGGTCTTCTACATTGTTTCTTAAATTTTACTTTTGTCTAAATATGCAAGAGAACTTGTGTTAATTTAAAAACTTTTGGTTGTATTATTACTATGTGATACTCTCCTCATTACCTGTTTTATTCTTTCCTGTAAACCAAAATCAGAGTTTTAGATTACATGTGTAGAAAGTTTGATGTTCTGTGGGAGTTTTAAGGAAAGGGAGGAGTCAAAGTATGTTCACATGCAAATCTAGGATAAAAAGCCCTCTCGGTGTTTATTAAGACTAATTATCATATTCAAATTATTCTAGGGAGAATATTCCTAACACTTGAATATATGTCTGCACATATATCACATGCTTATAAATACTTTCAACTTCATGTCCAAATGGATTGAAATATGCAATGAACTAAATGATATAGTATATTATGTACATATTTTCTATGGGTGTTTAAGAGAACTAAGCAAATATGTGAAACAATTATGCTAATTTATGCACTAATATATTTAGAGTAATTAGATGCTGAAGAAAAGAAAGGAGACCGTCTGGTGTATGTTAATTCATTAGTTTTGCACTGATATATGATTAAAATCTCAATTTCTTGTTGCTTTCAGCACTAATAGATGTATGTGGCATACATAAATTTAAGGAAACTATTTTAAAACAGAATTTGAAATATTTAAAATTTGTCGCATGCCTTTATGCAAAACTAGGAGACACTCTTAAGTAGTTCATCCCACGTCTTCATTGGATGTTATGTCAATCAGAGCACTGCTGGTAAGTGTGGTACATATTTATTCTTTATTTGTAACTAAATAGCTTATTGTAAAATCCACAGTAACTTTTATGAACGATAATTTATCTAAGTTCCCCAAATAGCATAAAATTAGATTACTTTACCCCCAGCTTATTGGACAAGGTTACCAGCGTTGGACAGACATAGAACTCACCTTTATGTCTTCTCCAATACTGAGAGCCTGACTAAAAGTTTTGTGGATCTGTTTCTGAATTTGTGGAAGTACTATTTCTGTTGGGAGAATTAAGGTGATTAGCGCTATATTGTATTAAAACAAAGGACTTGCCTATAGTCAGCTACAGTAAAATCTAGCTCCCCTTTTGCCTATGAAAAAGGAATGAAAATCAAGTTGATGAAAATATATATTACAAATTCTTACAAATGTCTAGATATGCATACAATGTATATTTACATTCATGATGGTTCTGGAGCACAGGAAAGAACTTTCTGAGTCATCTGTCAGGAAAATTTATTTTTATTATAACTTACTTTCCACATACACTTCAGTATGTCATAGCTTTCAGTAAGTATACAACAATTGATTGCTATCAATGTTATGCGTATCAAGAGTTCCTACAA
The DNA here is from genome assembly GCF_003668045.3 of Cricetulus griseus. Lineage (NCBI taxonomy): Eukaryota > Metazoa > Chordata > Mammalia > Rodentia > Cricetidae > Cricetulus > Cricetulus griseus. Next base: position 239,239,007 of record NW_023276807.1, on the reverse strand, counting down.
TGATTTAGTCCAAGTACCAATTTAAATCAACAGTGCTCAGCCAATGACTTAATGTCTCCATTTTCTGTTTGGGGAAATGAAGACAATAAAGTATGCCACATTAGGCAGAACTTATTTCAGTGGCAAATGACTGAATGCAAGTTTCCAAAGTTTAAACAAGTAGTGTTCTGATAAAAATGTGAAATATCAGAAGAAAAGTTAGTGAAACTAGCACCTAAAAGGAGGTTTGAGACCAAAAATGTATAAGATCACTTAGATTCTAAGTCTTGCCACATTTGACTCTCTTTCTGATGATATATGTACTTTCTTTCAAGGAAAAAATGACTTTTAAGTAACCCTAGAAGATATTTGCATCTCAGATGAAACATAATATGCCTCCCAATAATTTGAGTTACATAAACACTACCAATCAAATATTACATTTAGAAAATATTTCAATTTTACCTAGAGTCAACCAAGAGATGCTGGTTTTCAGCACCCTTCTTGGATGCTAAGGCAATTCTACACTTTAAAGCATGGTGTTTAGCTTCCCTAGAAGCTGTCACAGGGAGAAAGAAGTGTGGTGAGTGAGACTGTTCCACTCTTCTACTCTAATCATGCCTTGAGAGATCTTTATATAAAAAGAGTTAGGGTACAAAAGGAAGTCAGACCTGGATTATTTTCCCTTCTTTCCTGTCTCAGAATGACTATTCCAATTTCTTTTAAATCCTTTCTAGAACTTGCCTTCAAGTCATACAGAAATGACCATAGCATGGTACCTTGATTTTGTTCTAATCTTCTTTCAACACACTAAGTTTTTTTAAAAAATCTTCTGTTCTATTTTTATACTTCTCAACAAAGAATTAGTAAGTTCTTTGTGCTTGAGGCTCTTTTGTTAGGGATACCAAAATAGATTAAAAAAATATACTCTACTGCACCAGTTATTTTTGTCTATTGCTTTAAGAGAGAGACATTGTTTTATTTTTCTTCTTCATTGCTCAATTTCCAAAATATAAAACTAGCTGATACATGCCAACTCCTGGGTGAATAATTACTGAACTTGAAATTAATGGGCATGACTTAGGTTATGTGACCCCAGAGTTGGGGGGAGCCCTGCAAGGATCAGGCGAGGAAATGAACTGCAAAGAGGTGTGAATAAAAACTCAGTTTATTGAGTTAACCTGGATCAAACCTTGGGAAGGCTGATGTCTGGTGGCTTATTCTCAACAAATTTAAACACAGTGTGATTTGGAAAACAGTTTGCTGTTGTAATACAATTCCAAGTGCACAAAGAAGTGTAATTACATAGAAATATAATTCAGAGTACATGTCATTTTGTCTCCAAAGACGGGTTTAGGAGATCAGCTCCCTGTACTAGCTTAAGGACCTAAGGAAATTTCTGACCTTGTCTCAGTCAGATAGATAGTTTAAAGGTCACTTGGTTATTAGCCATCTCTGGTCCTGGTTGTGGGAGCTTGAGGAGCCACTGGCTGTTAATATCATTTAGATTATTAGCCACCTTCAATCCTAGTTGTTGGAGTTTGCTATAGCCTTGCCAACAGGTTACAATGATCACCAGACTAGTAATGATCTCCAATCCTCAGCTTTCTGGAAAGAAGAACATGTTTTACATCTTTCCCATTGGAAAGGCAATCATGTATGCTTAATATTCATGCTGTCCCTGGAGATCTGTAGGTGCCAGGACCTTTGTGCTATGTTCCAAACAAGAAGTGTTGACTTAAAAAGAAATGTGTCCTGGTATTGCGATTTAATAATGGGAGGCATAAAGTGGGATACAAGAATTCCTCAGTAATATTGAAAACTCAACAATTATTTTTTTGTTGTTGAAGCCTAGCCAGTTAGTGTTTAGGTACTGTGACCCATGTACTGTAACTTGCTCAAAATTTAATGATAAAAAGATGGAATCCTTGTCTTTAAGATATACCTACAGTCCAGTATAGAAATGATATCATTAGGTTTGCCTTAGGACTTCACAGGAAAAGTAATATATCAAAATTACCTCATTTTTGTGAGAAAAACCAACCAATCATGCTTATTGTGGATGTGCATGATTCCCAACCTACTGATTCCTCCATTTTTGATGAGATCGTCACCAAGGATGGATCCTCATGTCAAACAAGCCACGTTTCCCAGTTCCTACTAGACTAGTTTGCATGTTGAAATGTTGCAGCATGCTAAAATGAAGTAGAAACACAATTCAGCAGCTTTCTTTTCCGTCCTAGTATTTATTTCTCCTTTTCCATCTGGCAACAAGGGAAAATAAACAAAGGCAACAGCATCTGTTGCTCCTGCTGCTTTGAATTAAGCTGCCTTGGCTTAGTCAGTTTTCCCCCCACCAAATCCATTGCTGTACCTTCCCAGGTATTAGTCTGACCTTTACTTTGACATGCCTGTTGGTTGGTTTACCAGATTTCTTTTAAGATGTAATAACCAGAGAGACTGCAAATTAAAAGAATCCAGCATATTTAATAGTGTTTACTTCAGTTTATATGCATATATAAACCTTAGGTTTTAAAAATACCACTTTCTATATTAGTGTCTATATTTAAAACACACGTAATAAGCCTCTGATATTAAAAACAAGGGATTTCCTAGAGCTTTGTTTTAAATGATAGGCTTTGAAGCTTTAGCAGTGGTTGTAGGGTGTTTCTTCTTGATAAGAAGATAGGCTGTAATAGAGATTACTAAATGATTTGGAGTTTTGAGAATCTGCTGGATTTTATGCAGGCTTGATATGCTTCAGCACATAAACACATTCCATAAATCTAAGTCTCTTGACTCAAGTAATGAATTTATTCTTAAATTCCTGCCCTGATCAGCAAAACACAGACACTTTCTCTCATATTCACAGTCACTCACTCACATACATTGAGTATAGTGCTGAGAAATAGGTTTGCTTCCTGACACATCAATCCAAAGGTGTCAAAGAGAATCAAGGCATTTCTTTTTCATAAAATTATCCCTGTAATTTTGAAATCTGTTCTCTTGACTGCCAAACAACTACAAAGCTGTAAAATTGTTTAGTAAGTGTGCCTTCTTTTGTGAAGTACTTAATTACAAGTGATTTTTGATAGAAAAGATGATGTACAATGAAACTTGATGACCACATTGGCATTTAAATGAGAAAAAGCAAAATCAACATATTCAAGCTGAGTTTAGAACATTCTATCAGTTTCTGGGAAACAAAAAGTATCTAGGATCCTCACTTACAAAATTCATATGCTATTTATCAGTTTTGCACATAAAAACACATTTAGTAAACATTGGCCCCAAATATTTCAAATCTTAAACCTTAGTTCCTTCAGTCTGAAATTCAAACAGTATATTTTGACAATTAATGAAGGGTGAGTTTACCAAGGGCAAGGTTAACAGATAGTACTGTTTCAGCTGCTCATTCCAAGAGTACTCTTTTCTTCAGAGCAACATCCTGTTGCTTGCTACTTTATTTTTAATGTAGCAGTAACAGTTGTGTTTTGCTTAAACAACAGTTGTGAAATGTGTTATGCTGAAATGGTTGAAAATGGAAGATCAAAAGTTGTTTATATAGAGCTTCTAACCTACAAATCAATTTAGGGTACACTCTACTCTTCCATCTACCTGCTAACTATGAATAATCCTTGTATGAATGAAGTAATGCTTGTTTCCCCAAATCAACCAACATTCAAGAGTGTATTTAAAAGTTCATCATTAGAGAAATTTTGTTACAAACAATTTGTATAGTGATATATTTTAGACTTCTTAATAAGAGTATGAGTTATTTTGGTCTTCAAACTGAAACTTAGCCATCTATCAACATCACTTAATTGTTTCATAGAAATAACTTGCCTTCAGAATCCCTTCCTTGGGATTTTGACTAACCTGGGAAATAGAATTAAACTTGAATGTGTTAGTACCAGCTACTTGTCTCTACTTGTCAAAGTAAAGGTCAGACTAATACCTTATAACCTACCTCGGAGTATTGCTAATCCCACTTAGGTGAAAAAAAATCTATATTCTCCTAGGTAAATGAACTTGAGAACCTTCTACTATGTTCTTCACATCCTGGAAATAGAGCTGTCACATTTGTACAGCAAGCATTTTAACCACCAAGCTATCTCCCAAGACTTAATTTTAGTATCTTTTAATAACACAATATTGTCTTTGAAAACTGGATATATCAAGCTTTGAAAAATTATGACTATTTCAATATTCTATTTCAAGTTAATTTGTAATTTCAACCTTATTTTAATCACTAAAATGTAATGAAATCATAACTATACATAAATAATAATCATATGCAAAATCAATACAGTTCTTTTAAGTGTGTGAAAGCAAAGTTAATGTTATGAATATTAGTGACTGTTTAATAAGAAATATAAAAATATTTAGATAGTATGATTTATTTTATAAATTATCTTTTAGAGAATTCTAGCCTTCTCTATTGTTTGGAAATGATAGAATAATAAAAATATAAAATAATTTGATGGAGAATGGAATTTACCATGAAAATTAATGTATTATTTGGAGAACTCAATGATCATATAAAAAGTGTGATAGTGTTTTCATTAGTTAAACATGAAAGTTGGTTATGCATTATCTGAAAAATCTTACAATAACTAATTCATTTTTGTGCTTTATTTTGCAGACAACTCTGAATAAATAAACAAGGATTTAGTTTTTGCTGTATACCTTTTTTGTGTTTCCTTTTCTGAGATGAATAAAATAATGCCTATAAAATGGCCTGATAAAATTACTATGAGGCCACGTCAATGCTAAATTAAATATATGGTAGAATTATTTTCATAGTCTAGTGTTTTAATGATCAAGAGGAATCATTGAGAGTTAGAAAGAACAAACATCAATGAAGGGAAGTGTTACCAAGCCAGCATACCTGGGAGAAGGTGGAAAGAATAATAACTTATATTGAGAAGATTTTGGAATATATACAATCACAAATATCAGACATGCATAAGCATATATGAAATCTGTGACTCATCTGAGGGAATCAATGACACAGAATTTGGATCTTGAATCTAGAGTCCACATGGATTATTTCTATCTAATTATTATTAATAATGTGTCACTATGAGCATGATACAATTTTATATTCTTAGAAAGATTTTAAGAGTCAGGATCAGAACTTTGTCGTGACATTGTGTCCGCAGTACCATCAAAAGGTACATCCATAAGGTCTCACCAACATGACTACCTGAACAAGAGGTGAACAAAGATGATGTCAATAGACACACTGAGGTAGATGCAGCAAAGCCCATGAGGCCTCGACATGTCTCTTACATTTTTCTGCCCCTCTTCCAAATTGTCCCTTATCTTTATGTCTCTGGGTGTTTTGTAGAGGTTATCTATTGTGACTGGGCTCTAAAACTCTGTAGTTTGATTGATTATGGCTTTTAATTGTTGTCTTAGTCTGTGGCAAAGACATGTTTCCTGATGAGAGGTGAAACTAAACTCATGTGTGGTTATAAAGGTAAATTTTTATAAATGGTTTTAGGGGATTATGCTTGTTTAATAAACCACCAATAACCATAATTTCACTACTATGGTAGTTAGGTTTTGAAATGTACATATTAGGAAATGGGTAAAAGCTGTTGCATACATATGTATCTCAAAAACACAGTGATGGATCCTGAGATATTTTAAAGTTACAAGAAGGTATTTATTTTCTTGGTATATTTACGAGTTACTTTCAATGTGTTGTGCACTAACCTCCATATATAGTTTTCTCAAATAGTCTGACTAAATTTATCTCAGTAGCTGATCAGTTACATAGTTTTACATGACGTTGGTTGTCTTGCAGGTGGTTTCCAACCAGCATATGAGTGCATGTGCAAATGCCCCTCCAGACAAGGCCAAGTCCATGGGGACATTCTCACTCAGCAAGGATCATTGTAATTGGTGCAAGTGAACATTTCTCTCCAGCCCACCAGCCTACCTGCCAGTTCCTAAATACCTGAAAGCCACTTCTAAAATAATTTGCTCAGAATCTTTTTTTTTTCAGTGAAACAATGAGTTTATTGGGGTTTCTTACCAGGGTATGTAAGGGTGTCACATAACAGAAGAAGTATGACATGAACTACCCACCACTGTATGTTGGACCACCCATAAAACTGCATCCATGGAGCTCCCTATATAACTTATAGGCAGATCTCTCCTAACAATCCTCTCTCTCCAACAATTGTGTTGTTTTCATAAAACAGGAGGAACCTTTTGAATTTTACAACTATCTGAGCTTTCTTAGGAGCCTTAGGGGTCACTATTTCCCTCAGGATGTTAAATATCAATTGCGAGAAACAGCTGCACAGTGACTTGGGTCAGGTTTGCCCATTAGAACATGGCATGGTTTACTCTCAGTGTCCTATATTCATTGTCATGGCAATACAATTTCAATTATAATCCAAGAGCAATATTTTATACATAATAATTTGGAACATGCACATGGAAACAATTATAAAGAATGAGAAATGATACAGAGACGCTAAACACACTTACTTGACTACAGAATGAATTAATATTTTGAACCACAAGATAAGAGTAATACAATCTAGTAAATCCAGGCAGATCGGTGTCTAACACATATTTCCAATCCAGTCCATTTTACTGTGACCTCTGCTGTTTTTCACCCAATTCAGTAGCTGCCCCTTAAGCAACTGCAACTCCACTACTAATAGCTGTTCAGCTGCAAGGATGGCAGCAGGTGTGAATTTTGTTCTCTCATGGACTGGCTTCTCAAAGCCACTAAGGGAAACATTATCTAGATCTCTAGAACTCAGGATTCAAAGGTTGAGGTGAAAATCTGCTAGCTCAGAAATGCTGAATCACAAGTAGCTAACCTTTTCTCCCTCCTCACTTCTCTGGAAAAAAAAACCCAGTGGATCCACAGCTCATCTTCCAATTAGGAACACTGGCTACACCTGGCTCCTTCCTACCACTTCCTGTCAGCTAGTTGCTGACTAAGCCTCCTGAACATAGGTTAGTTTTATTTAATCAAATAAATGGAACATGCTTTTGCATTGTAACAAAAGCAGTAGGAAGAAATGTAATACACCTTAAAATGTTCCACAGCAGACCTTCTGTATGCTGACCCTGAGGAAATGCTCCTAAAATATTTCACCTGAATGATGCTGGTCTCTTCATAACTGCCAGTTTCTGAGCTTTATCTAACCAGTATGAATTTTCCTAGTAAAGCAAAGATTTTGCTTTAGTGACATTGGACTATCTCTTGTTAGTTATAGCCTATTCTTCAGATTCCTGATATAATCTATGACACAGTGTCAGTAGAGTCTTACTTCTCTCAGAAATTTCACAAGTCAGATAAAAAATACCCTTAATTTAAAATAATAAAATTCTTGAATTTTCAGAATTGAAAATGTTGTCCTATATAACCTGAACCACATTTTGCTTCTGATTGAGGCACATTTAATTGTGATTCAAGGAAATGTTCCAACAATATAGGAGCTATTTTCCTTTGAATAATTAGAGGAATAAACCTCAGGTGTTCAGAGACTGGCTACAGTAGATGGTGGATTGCAATTAAACAACAGTCCCTTAGAACTTGCTGGTTCTAAATACTTTTTTCTGAATACAGGAATCTAGAGGCTGAGGAGGGGGTTGACCAGTGATTCAGAGTATGTGTCCTCTTAAGGAGACTCTGAGTTCTGTCCTCTGTGAGCATATCAGACAGGCTCAAAACAGATTGGAACTCCAGCTCCAGGATATATAATATTCTTTTCTAATCTCTAGCAATCTGCACACATGGGACAGTCACAGACCCATATAAATAAGCAAGTAAATAAATAAATAAATATGTAAAAAAGCAGGAAGCCAATCATTCAATAATTCACTCACTGTTTATTTCTGCTCCTTGAAAATAGATATATAAGAACAATGACAAAGACATTTACAAACAGGCTTAGGGAGTTAGTACCAAATTGACATAATGTAATAGATTTCCTCATTAGTTTTATTTTGCTTTAAATATCAATGTGGTACAAGCCAATGGTATCAGGGTCCAGGAAGTTCAATTGAGAAAATGCCTCCATCAAATTGACCTCAAAGCAAGTTGTGGGGCATTTCCTTGATTAATGACTGAAGTGGGATGGCTCAGTCCACCCTGGGCAGGTGGTACTGGGTTGTACAAGAAAAATGCTTGAACAAGCCATGATGAATAAGCCCTTAATTGTTATTCATTTGGTTCAATTTCTGCCTTCAGGTTTCTGCCTAGACACTCCTCCATGCATGACTACAGCTGAAAAGTGACATAAACCACTTCCTCCCCCGAATTGCATTGGTCATATTCTTTGACCTAGCAATACAAACTGAACTAAAAGAGAAACTGATACTAGGATCATGGGATATTTTTCTGACAGACCTAACCATGTGGTTTTGTGGAGGACTGTGGAAGGACTTTGGGCTAAGAAGGCTCTGAGTGGTCAGAGACGAATAGGCTATTGTGGGAGCTAGGGAGGAATGGATGCTGGGATGATCATGGACAATGGAGATTTGATTCAGAATCTTAATATTACTTATAACTGCTTGGCTGATAGCTCAGGCTTATTATTAACTAGCTCTTACATTTAACTTAACTCATAGTCCTTATTTATGTTCTGCCATGTGGCAGGATCTTTTCTCAGTATGGTGTGACCATCATGCTTTCTATGTGTCTGACCGATGCCCTTCTAACCCTACCCTTATTCCTCCCAGAGTTCTCTCTGCTTCAGGCTCTCTCCCAATCTCTTCCTGTCCATCTATTGGCCAATAAGAATTTTATTAACAATGAGAGCAAAGCACACTTAAACAGCAGTTTAGGATACTGCAGAATACTGCTGCGACCATGCAGCTTGCATGTTCTCTTCTCTCTCATAATATTAAAGATTGGTCATTTTTACTATCCCTTTGTCTGTCAAGCATAGGACAAATGTGCTCATTCCCAGAAACTCCATTTTTTTCTCAAATATTTTCTCCTAAAATTCTTTGGCTTTTGATGCTTCTCAGGTTTCTAGTCTGTGGATGGCAGCTGTCACTCAGACCCTTGGAACTCTTCTGATTTAGTGCTGACAGGTTCAGGGAAATGGAGGATAATGGGCAGTTGAAGAAGTACAACCTAACTTATGCAGGCATCTTACCCCTATTTCTGTAAATGTGTTATGAATGAGGTTGTTGTTCTTAAAAAGGTGTACCCATGTTAATCACCTTTTAGTTTTGTAAAAAGAGGACATACCTGGCTCAATATTAGCTCAAGCTAGCAAAGTAATGTGTTGCTTTTGGTTTAAAGATGTTTTGATTCAAAAGTTGGGAAAAGTCATATTTGGCACACTTGTTTTGGTAGGGGTTCACATTGGATGATGGGAAAAACATGTTAGTATGGAAAAGCATGCTGGTTTTTGAAGTATTAACAAAGATGGCTTGAGTTATTTGTGGCCAGTCACTTGTGTGGAACTCATCTGGTGTTTGGACACTGCTTCATTTCGTCCTGCTGACTACCCTTCCCAGTGTCAGAACTTGAACTCAGGATGCAGCAGGAACTTGATAATAAGACACATGTAGATAACACTTGAATTTTTATATGGATACCTAATATCTAGTCTGTGCCTCTTCTTGCTTAACCGTCACCTGATATAATCTCTATATTGCCTTTTACAGCATTTCTAATTTATTGCTTAGATAGTTCAGATAATTCCAACTAGAAACCCATTCAGACAACTTTTTAACAAATTACTGCCTTCATCCACTTAAACACACACTTACAGCTGAGGTTACTGTAACATTTTATCACATTTCTCTAATCAAGTATCTTGTCTTCACCCAGTACTATTTTTATTTATTTTTAATTTTTTACATAGTAACCCCAGTTCCCCTTTCCTCCCCTCCTCCTAATCCCCTCAACCCACCCCCCTCCACTCCTTAGTTTCCTTCACTTAAAGTCTTTTTGTTACCCAGCCTTTATTTACCCTGCCTACTTTTTAGTGTATTATATGCTCATTGCTTCTTTCCGTAGCACTTTTTCTGGTCATATTTATTCAGTTGCAACTGGATTCAGAGGACCAGGGAAAATACATGATTTGTCTTCTGATTCATACCACTGTGCCTTTGGTGAATGAAGTTTCTAGTTCCCCAGGCCTCTGGCACAGGAAAGGAAAGTAGTAAATGTACATGAATCTGAAAATAGTATGAATTTGGCCTAATTATGATCCATAAAGATCTTTATGGTCAGGCAATTCAAAATTCCTGATGTTTCATTGGTTGTATTTCATAGGGAAATATAGATGAATTATTTCACATTCCTTTTAATCTTCCTTGATTCCTTTCGCCCTTGAAGGCCAAACATTCAGTTTCCAAACTTGGCTGCCTTTTTAACTTAAATTTCTATCTCTTGCTTTTTTCTGTATTTCTCTGTCCATCTCTTTTTCTGTATGTGTCTATCTCCCTTCCACTTCCTGTCTTCCAATTTCCCTTACATCCTTCCCTTTCTCCTTTCTCCATTGTTCCTTATAGAAAGGTAATAGTTGTCATTTTGCATCATTAATTATCCATTATGGATTTAAGCCATATTTTAAGATATCCTCAATATTAGAAAATATAAATTTTTCATCAGATTCTTCTTACCATGACACAAGAACTGAAATATATCAACTTCAAGCAACAAAAGTTTATTAGAGAACATGTGTCAGAATGTCTTGTTAATGATCATTTGGTTCCGTCTATTTAGAGCTTGTGGTTAGTTAGAACAGCATGATAGAGACATATAAAGAAGCAAGCTGCTTCCCTTGCAGTGACCTGCAGTCAAAAAGAAATAAATAACCAGTGTCTGAATATCTCTTTTATACTATGAAAATCAGGGTCCTATCATCAAGTTCTTAGTCTCATTAATAAAAGAATTTTAAAAATGGACCCGTACTGGTGTTTAAAAACTTTTGTTATGATTTCAAAGAAAAGCACAGGCAGATAAGTTTTAATTCTCAGCAGCTGCCTGGAGGAAGAAAATAGAGAAAAGGAGGAAAAACAGTCATGCCCTTTAAATTAAGCAAGCATTAAATCAGCCACTTGCCAGCAGGGAGACACATATTTTGTTGATGCCTGTTGGAACCTCCCCCCTGCTTTATGGGAAATACATTTTTTCTCACATAATATATCCTGATGATTGTTTCTCATCCCTTTATTCCTTCAAATTCCTCCTCTCCTCCCTTCACTTCTGGATCCACTTGCTATCTGTCATTAGAAAACCGACTTCTAAGAGGCGATAGGAAAAGAAAATAAAATAAAAAAAACTAATACATCTCAACTGGACAAAACAAATGAACAGAAGCGAAAGAGACCAAGAGAAGGCATAAGAAACAGAGACCCAGTGGGTCACACATGTGGGATTGGTCTCATAAAAGCACTGAACTGGAAGCCATAATACATTCGTACCCAGTGAAGACTAATGCATGCACTATGCATGTCGTTTCAATCTCTATGAGTTCATATGAGCTTTGATCCTGTAGAATTAGAGAGTGTTGTTTACTTGGTATCCTCCATCTCCTTTGGTTCTTAGGATCTTCCTGTCTCCTCTTTCTCAAAGGGTTCTTTTATCATTGAGGGGAGGTATTTGATGGAGCCATCCCACTTACGGTGTAGGTGTTATCTTCAGTAAAATGGCCTTGTAGTCAGTTTGTAAAAAGCAACCTCTTGACTTTCCAATAACCTGAGTGTTTTTTTAGGAATTACTATATGATATCTTTGGCCAACAACTCAAATAAATATAATGAAATCATAGGATTGGGAGCTTCATTTGGTAATGAGAGATGGCTGGTTATATTTGGAGACTTCATTTAGACTGCCTTTTTATATAGGTATATTTTAGGAAGTTTCTGCTATATTAGGTTACCATAATACCTTTGAATTGCCTTTAATTTGAGCTATTTATCTGTTTTCTATTCCCTCTCATCCTTTCCCTCCCCAATTGTTCTTTCTATTAAAGACCCCTGCTACCCATCTGTAACTATCTATTCTAACTTACTTTTCTGAGGACATCTATCTGTCTTTCTGAGTCCCTTACTCTATACCTAAGCTCTCTAGTTCTATGGATTATAGCCTGGCTATAATTGACATAAGAGCTATGTCCACATATAGTCAAATGTATGCCATATTTGTCTTTCTGGGCCTGGCATACCTCACTTAGGAAGATTTTTTTCTCGTTCCAACCATATACCTGTAAGTTTCATCATTTCACTTTTTTGTAGGGCTAATTAACTCCATTACATTCATGTACCACATTTTCTTTACACATTCTTTGCAATTTTTACTTTGATAAGAGAGAGAAAGACAGGGTGCGGTTTTGAGTGGGTGGATAAGAGGAGAGGGAAGATCTTGGAAGAGTTGGGGTAGGAGAAAAATAAGAATATACTGTGTTTAAAATGTCTGTTTTCAATAAAATATATAAGTAAAAGCAAATAAATATCAAGCACTGAGTTGTCTTATGCTGCTGGAGCCTTTTTCTGAAAAAGAAAAAATAAAACAAGTTTTTAGTTTACAAAATTTTAAAAATGGTTTTGGATTTTAAAAGTGGAATAATCTTAAATTTGTTTTACTTATTTATTTATTGCTACAGATTTGTAAATGTTTCCTGCAACATTTCCACTCCATTGAATTTCTCTCATTAAGATAAATGCCCTGACAATTGCCAAATTCAGGGCATGTGTTCAGTGTTCATTTTATTTGACTTCCCTGTCCTGTGACACTGTTAATGAGTATGAACTTGATCTCCACTTCCTCCTCAGAGTACATGTTTTAACTGAACCACATTAGTGTCCAAACATGAGTTGTGTGTGCTTTCACTCTAATTTAATCCTTGTCCCCACAATTTCAATTGCCATCTTATATGCTTGTGTCTAAATTGATAGCACAGCTGGTCATGTATTTCTTATGGAGAAGAGAAATAAATGGTGGTTGCCTCTCTGCTTACTTATCCTGCACAGGAATTGGCTCTAATATATATATAATATGGTCCTGTTCTTCCAGCTGTTCAGCCTCATAAACGGCCACTTCCCTCTCTCTACATTATTGCTCAAACAATGGTATACTATTCTAGATCTCAGAAAATGCCATACTCCTACATTTTTGTGACTTTATATAAATCACCTCTCCTATTTCTAATGACTATGGTGCATGAGAGTGTTTATCTTATAGTACATCATTCTTGCATACAAGAAGACTTCATAACCTTCCACAATCAAATTAAGTATCCATTCAATAAACTCATTTTCTGAGCTGCATCTAAACTTCAGCATAGCAATCAGTATGCTGTATTACTATTGTTTTCATGTTTGCTTTTTAATAGATATTTAGGAACTTTAGTGCAGACAAATAACTTTTCTCTTAAGATATTTAAAACAATCCACAGTGAACTAAATAACCTGGATCATCAGTAGACTTCTAGGAACTAAATAAGTACTATTTAATCTTGTTATGTTTTCCACATCACATTAACTATATGTGGTTTTTTTGTACATTAACCAGTTTATTACAAAACAAGAGAGGTAAAACAGTTAGAGAGGGAGAGACGGTAAGAGTCAGAGCAGAGAGCAAAGAGGAACAAGAAGAGGAAGAGAAAGAAGAACTATATATATAAGTTACATTTCACTAGTTGTGCCACCACTTATTAATTTTCTCATACACCCAGTCTATGGTATTGTCTCCAGTTATTTTTAAAGATCTAGAAAAAAAATTTTTGAAATAAATTTTTGTTGTTGTTTTGAGGCAGGATTTTTCTCCAGCATAGTTCTAACAAGAAAGCTACTAAGTAGTTAAGGTTGGTCTTGTACTTAAAGGCATTCTCCTGCCTCAACTTCCCAAGTGATTTGATTATTGGTCTAAGACACTTTTCCAGGGTTTATCAAAAGATTTTCTGTGACAGATAAGGTTTTAGTTGGGGGGGGGGCAGGTAGGGGAGGACCGGTGGGAGAAGGGAAATGGGATTGTCATGTAAAACAATCCTGTTTCTAATTCAAATAAAAAAAGTTGGGGAAAAAAAAAAGATTTTCTGGTAACAGACGGACCTACTACCACTTCTTATCACAGTTCTAACCTGCACATTTTATTTTATTTTATTTTATTTTATGCTATTTTTTTGGTTTTTGTTCGAGACAGGGTTTCTCTGTGTAGCTTTGGAGCCTATCCTGGCACTCGTTCTGGAGACTAGGCTGGCCTCGAATTCACAGAGATCCGCCTGCCATTGCCTCCCGAGTGCTGGTATTAAAGGCGTGGGCCACCAACGACCGGCCTGACCTGCACATTTTTATGGAAGGTATAATTAAATGTTCACACACATAGCTTTAACTGACCTGAATCCAATTTAATCTCTACATACATTAGCCAATAACCAATTTAGAAATGCATAATAGAAATATATAGAAATATTACTTCTTAAAGTGACTTTATCATTTTAAATTGTCTAAAATGTTTCCCTTTGTAGTAGTTTGAATATAATTGATCCCCATAAACTCATGAAGAGTAGCATTATTAAGAGATATGGCTTTGTTGGAGCAGGCATAGCATTGTTGGAGGAAGCATGTCACTGTGGAGGGATTATTTGAGGTCTCATATATGCTCAAGCCCTGCCCAAAGAATCAGTTCACTTACCTATAGATCAAGATGTATTAACCCTCAACTCCTCCAGCACCATATCTGCCATCATGCCAGCATGCCCCACCATGACGATAATGGGCTAAATCTCTGAAACTATACGCTAGCCCCAATTAAATATTTTCCTTTGTAAAAGTTGCTTTGGTCATGGTGTCTCTTCACAGAAATTGAAATCCTAAGACACCCTTAATTAGGAAGTGTTCACTGTTCAGGAACTTGTCTTTTTGTTTATAAAAAGATACAAATCCTTACAAAAGTAATTTCTTTAAAAATTTAGGTTTATCTTATCACTTTAAAAATATCAATAGTTTAATTAAAAATAGCTTATTGTGTGCTGCTATAAGTATATAGGCCAATAGTACTGCAAAGTAAATGCTTTTTATATGAGGATGGCTGTAGATATATGTTGGAGATGAAGAAATTGTAAGAGTTGTCAATGTAAAATATCTAAGTGACTTAATATCTTTTTAGTTAGTTACAGTTTGATATATTTTTATTTTGGAGGTTATAATTGCATCATTTTGCTCTCTCTCTCTTTCCTCCAACCCACATATATCACTACTTTATCACTTTCTAATTTGTGATCTCTGTTCATTGGTTATCATTTTGTGTGTATACATGCATAGATATATGTATATATGAGTATATGCACAATTAGATATAAAATGCTTTTATATTATATGTATTTAGCAATACTTCTGAAATAACTGTAATTTCTATTAATATTACTCTGTGTAGTAAATATGCAAATATTGTATATGTACATACATATTATATATATTCAGGGCTGACCATTTGATGTTGGATAACTATTTTTTCTTCTCTCAGAATTCCTTAATTGACTGTATTTTCCCCATCTGCTTTGGCATGTCTATTAGTGTCAGCCTTGTTCAGCTCATAATGTTTTTTTTTTCTACAACCTCATGATTTCTTTAAAAATTAATATAATTCAAATTTTATTTATCTTATTACATTTATGAAATTTCTTACCTTTACTATTTATTTCTATAATAAATATTACTATTACTTAAATATATTTCAAGAGTATTGTTAAATACATATAATGTATAAGAATTTTAAATACAAAAGAATAAGTTTAAAAAGTATATAAAACAAAATAGAAAATCAAGAGTCCATAAACAAGATCATGAACTTTTTATTGATTATAATTCTAATAATATACCATAGGAATTTGCAGTATGAAGTGAAATAATTTATTTTTCAAGAACTGTGAATGATCCCCATTAACCAGAAAGTAGTACATGGATTAGCAGGGATGGATGGGTGGAACAGAGTTCACCTTATAATAGATAGTGGAATTTCCTACATGAAGAGACCACAGACATACACACAAACAAACAAACAAAAACAAACAAACAAAGCTGCACATTATATCTAAGAATAAATATAAAAATTTGATCTCATTGGGACTAAGGAGACATTGGGAGCCTGATGGGAACTAGTGTGCTCATTAGTTTCACAATGCTAGTGGCATATGCCCTCTCCTCCACTCCAGTTTGCTTCCTTTCTTAACTGCACTCTCAGTAAATCCTACCACTTTTAAAACAAAGACTGTAGGATATATGATAATTTCTGATTTGGCTTCTCTAGCCAGTGTTAATGCTGCAATGATTTTGATTATTGTTCATAATACACCGTGTAGGGAGAACATCATTTCTAAAATTTGTAAAAATATTTGATTTGTGCATAATTGAGAAAACTATGAAGAATGCCATAAACCATGATACACATGTGCAGATCTCATCAGGATCCTGTCATTTAAATCTGAAACTGGATGGATTTTGCTAACATTGTTTAGAAAAAAATTGGAGTAATTAAGCAAAGTGTAAATAAATATCAGTTTGAATGGTATTTCTTCCACCTGGAAGCTTCAATCACTGAAATAAATATTTATTTCTTTATCCTGCTTACAAATGCCTATATCAGAACTAAACTGGTGCAGAATCACTAACAGTCCCTACAAATCTTGCTGATGTCCTGAGGTTGCTACTCTTCTGCCCATCTCCTTTATAACATTGTCTTTTCCAGCCACAAACAAACAAAGACTGGTGAAATCTTTCTTTCCACTTTCTCTATTTTCTCAAAGCCTTGCCTTATATAATATCCTTAAAGAATCAGGTTTTGAAATAGCCATTTTACCTTTGCTGTTAATCAAATTTGTATTTTTCTTTAAATAACTTTATTTTACTTATGGATGTATATGTTTATTGGCTTGATGGTATGTGTTTCTTTAGGTTTTCCAACTTGGTAAAGTACAGGACTTTAAAGCATGGCATTATGGTTCTCTGGAATTATGCTGTGTCTGTTGTTGTGTTCTCCTTTTCATCTCTAATTTTGTAAATTTGGATTTTTTGTCTCTTCCTTTTATCTAATTTGAATAAGGTTTTGTCAATTTTGCAGTCTTACTTTCATAAAGAACTAATATTTCATTGATTTTTTTACATTGTTATCTGTTCATTAATTTCATACCTGAATTTATTAATTATTACTTACCATTGAATCCTCTGGGTGTGATTTTTTGTTGTTGCTGTAGAACTTTCAAATGTGCTGCTAAGTTGCTAGTATGAGATCTCTAAATTTTATGTAAGCACTTAGTGCTATCTACTTATTTTGGCTGTCTCGCATATTCATTATTTTCAATTCCAGAAAGTCTTGAATTTCTTGATTTGTGCCATGATCCTGGGTTGTTTTCTTTCCTTTATTCCTATTATTCTTAGATATGATCTTTTCATAATGTTCCAGATTGTCTGGATGTTTGTGCCAAAGATTTTCAGATTTAACATTTTCTTTTACTGAGGTATCCATTTCTTCTAGCTTGTCTCCATGCCTCAGACTCCCTCTTCCATCTCTTGTTGTCTATTGGCTGATCGTATCTCTGAGGTTCTTATTCCAGTCGCTATATTTTTCATTTCCAAATTTCTCTCAGTTTGGGTTTGCTTTATTGATTCTATTTCCATTTTTTCAGGTCTTGAAATGTTTTATTCATGTACTACCACTGTTTGCTTGTATTTTATAGAACTCATTATGGGATTTTTCAATTTCCCCCTTAAGGACCACTATCATATCAATAAAGGCAATTTTAAGTTCTTCTGCTTGAGTTATGTTGTACTTCTCAGGGCCTGCTGTTTTAGGGGTGCTTGTATTTACTGGAGACATATAGTCTTGGTTGTTATTGATATTTTTTTGCACTTGTATCTTGGGTTTGGGACTATTGTAATTCTAGGTGCTAATATCTGGTGTTATCTTTGTTGTGTGGGTATTTTATTCCTTGGTTTCTGTTGCTCTCTCTGACTTTTTGGACAGTGTTGTGGTGGTGGTTGTGTGTTGCCTTGTAGTGAATTTTTCTAGGATCCTCATAGGTGTGGCTACTGGGGGGTTGTTAGGTAAAATGTGTTTGGGGTATTGGGAGCTAACATTTAAGAATGGGGTTTGATTAGAAGGGTTTGAGGGAGTCCACAGGAGGGAGGAGAAAAGAGCTCTCAACCTGGATATGCTTAGTCCCAAGGTAAGGGGCTGAAAATGAGAAGAGTTAGTCTCGTACAACAACTAGAGGGTTGGATATAGGGGAGAGGAGGATGAGTAAAGAGCTGGTGCTTGCCTAGCTGCTTAGCTGGCGTTCTTGCTCCTCTGGCAGGCTTGGCAGGCAGGCCTCCAGGAATGTCTTCTGTAGTTGGAGGCTGGAATAAAAGGATGACTGGGGAGGACCATTGGAGAAGACATGTATGATCCACTGGATATAGAAGAGAGGAGCGTGATGCTCCAGCAGGTAGTGTTCTACAAAGCTGGGGTTAGGACTAGGTAATTGATTTATATCTAGGAGGTGAGGGATAATGATAATATGTAGTTAGGCAACCTGCTTCCCTGCCTGGATTTGCCTCTGGGTTCCCAAGGATGGCCTGCTGGTGGTGAAGAGCTAGGGCATACCCTTGACAGTTATGTAGGTAGGTCTGAAGGGAAGGTGGGGGCAATAAGGGAGAGAAAGTCACAGCCAGTAGTGTGCTACAGAGATAGAGTTGAAACTAGAACAATGGACTTGAAAGAGAGGTGAAAATTTGCAGTTACATTACCCACTTTCCTGGTTATAATGGCCTATGGCTGACCAGGGAAAGCCTTTTGGAGTTTGGGGTGGGCATAAAGTGATTTGTGGAGATGGAAGTTTAAAGAGAAATTTCTCTGTGGTCCACTGATGAAGATGGAAAGGAGAGAGGGAAGGTTTGTGACAGCAAGTGGTTTGCTAGTGAGCTGGGGTGAGACTGGAGGATTGGATTTGGAGGAAAGGTGAAGATATGGTCTTACTCACTCTATGTGATTTTTCTGCCTGATGTGGCTAGAAGGTTCCCAGCAAATGCTTACTAATGTTGGAGACTGGGATAATGGGACAAATTTGGGGAGGGAAAGTAGGAAGAGTTCACACTAAAAATTTGGAGATGGGGACAGAGAGTAAAGGAGGCCACAATAGATGGTCTTCTTGAGAGCTGGGATGAGACAGGGCATTGGATTTGGAGTAGAGTAGAGAGATTTTCAATGACTCTACCTACAGGTTGCCAGGGAATGCTTGCTGGATTTGGGAGCTGGCAGAAAGTGATTATTGGTGGATGTATGTGTGGAAGATTTGAGGACAAGATTTATGTCATGAAAAAATTCATTTAGTTCAGCTCTAGAGATTGACATACCCTTTAGCATTGTCAATGTTGTTTGAAAGTTTAAAGTAATTTCTTAGAATCAAGGCAATGTCTTTGTTGTAATCTGGTATTAAATCAAAAAGCAAATTGCTTATTTCCAAAATACATAGGCACATAATATATATTACCATTAAAAGGGGACATATGTGAGCATGGTAAATAATTAGGGAACTCAAGCAAGACAGAAACCAGGCAGTGTCAACACCAAATCCTGTAGTGAAATACACAGTATCTGATTTCAAAGGATTCAGATGGTCTACCCCTCTAGCATGGCTACTTGAAACATATATAAGTCACTCAGACTGTTTCTTCTCCTTGGATCCAACTCACTTTGAAGATGCCCCAGGTCTCTGGCACCTCCAGTGATTTGTGTCTCCAGTGCCACCCAGGCTTCACCTTCACAGCTTCACACAATGTCTTTTCCCAGACTCTTGCTCTCTCGGTGATTTGACACAGGGACTCTGGGCATGCATCAGCTGGCCCCATCAACTCTTCAAAACAGTTTGGAAGAATTCATGATTCTTCACTTCTCCATTCTTCATGCCTTTAAATCCAGCAGGATCTGGACAAGACTGTCAATTTAGAGTGTCAACTTGGAATGGACCCTGAATACCTTGAAGCACATTACCACCAGCACTTTAACTCAGTTGCTTCCTAGGATCAGAAAAGCCCTTAGGCTGTCTTTGACAAGTTGGAAGCTTAGCTAGGTGGGACCTTGCCCTGAAGTTACCAGTGTCTTTTTCCCATTGCAGTGCAATGTTCTCCTTAATTGAACTAATCTTCTTAGCAATTGCATACTGTCTTTCAGAACATGTCTTGGCTGTAACATTAAGCTTCATATGCTTCTTCTCACTAAACTTTATAGTTTGCTTTTCTTTTTGCCAACTCTTTCCTCTTTGTTGTCAATTTTCATAAATATCAATTATAAGCATGGTGCATAAGCAACAATATGCAGTCTTCAAACTTTCTCCACCAAAAAAAATAAGTCCATTACTTTTAAATTTAGCCTCAGGCAAGTTCTCACACTAAGAAAAGAAGACAACCAGATTCTTTGCCAAAATATCACAGATTGCCTTCTAAGTCCAGGTGCTGTTATTCCCCTCTGGGCCTCTTGAGCTGGGCCTTCACATTCCATGTTACTCTTAGCATTCCTTCCTTCTAGGCTCCTACTTGAATGGCTTTCAAGATCTGCCTGAAGCATTCAACTGCTTTTCTAGTGAAAATTCCAAAGTCTTACACATTCATCCCCAGAATAAAACTGGCAGGTTTTCCACAGAAGCAGACCACTCCCTCAAACCAACTTTGTGTTAGTTACTTTTCTGTTGTTAAAATAAAACTCTATGGTAAAGTGTAACTAAAAAGAGGGAAAGAGAGAAGGCTTATTATGGATTAGAATTCGAGAGGGTTTAGAGTCCATCAAGGCAGGGCAGAGACATGGTACCAAATATTAGTCATGGTTTCATGACCAGGAAGCTGAAAATTCACATCTTCCAAAGAAAACATGAAGCAGAGATCTAGCTGGAATTAAACTGAGGCATTGAACTCTCTACATGTGGCTCCATCATCTTACTTCCTTCAGTAAGTCTATACCTCTTGAACCCTCCCAAATAGTGGCACCAACTGGGAACAGGTGTTCAAATACCTGAGCTTATGGGAACATTTCTCATTAAAATATATGTGTGTGTGTGTGTGTGTGTGTGTGTGTGTGTGTGTGTGTTGGGTACATTGTATATATGTATGTATACCATATGCAATGTGTACCTTATATATTGGTTTATACATATACATTATATGGATATTTCCCAGTTATATAAGGTAGCTTTTCAAAATAAGAAGTTAACAGTATCCATTTGGAGATTCTATCAGTGGGCATAGTGGTAGCTGAATTAAGACAAACAGGGCATGAACATTATGAATCTAGTTCTGCTTCTCTGTTACAAGCTTGAGAACATTTGAATAACAGTTTAACAATGTTTTTTCTAATGACACAAGGCCTGGAATGCCCACTTGGGGCAATGCTTTTCATCCCCCTGACTCCAGTAGGAATGAGCCTAAATTATTTCAAACAGATAGTTATTTCCTCTCCTAAAACATACCCAGGAAATGAGAATCTACTCTTTGCTAACTAGCTGCATTCTTTTGCAGTCATTATGCCAATATGTACTATTAAGAGGCTTAAATGCACACATTACTGATACAATGAGCTATAATTGCTCTTTTGAAACTGCTGCACAATATCCAATCTATGATTATTTAGGGAGTTTACATTCACCAATTATTGATGCAACAGCTCTTAATAGCACCTTTGTTGTGAGCAGGAATTGTGTTGTTTAATATCTTCTGCTCTATTTGAATCATGCTCTCAGACTATCACAAACAGTGAGAGTATTTCATATATGTATGAGTAAGTGTCTTAGGTGACTCTTCCTGTGGAATTAATTTCTCATGTAACTGAATGCCAATTTTTATCTTTCAATACTTTTGAAGATTATTTATTCCAATTCAACAGAAAGTTTTAATTAACAAAGGGTATGATATAAACAAGCATCAGTGTCACAACTTGAAGAACAGTGTTCAGAATGTTTTCAACGCTATGTGTAAACATATGAAAAAATATAAAATAAAGTAAACCTTATTAGATTTCACATTGCTCTTTCCTTCTCTGTGCAGCAGCATTTAAATAGAGGAAGCATGACACAGCATGCACCTTGTTTCATCAAGACTGAAATAGACACTTGTGAAAATCTTGCTACTATACACTGACTTCCTTATAGGAATGTCATGCTTTTTCAGCAAATGCATCCTATGCCAATATTAAAAATAATACTGCTTTAATTACAATACAAAGTTTTGTAATCTTTATTTCATAGATATTTTAAGTACAATTTTCTTCTCTGAAAATGGTTTATATACAATAAAAAGTGATCACTGATACTGTTGGCATGACATCCAAGTATGAAGAAGATATAGATGGGTAATGCTAAAGGATTTATTGTTAGATTAGAAGGGAAAAAGATGAATGTAAGAAGAAAAGAAATAATGGACAAATAGATGATGAGAGTAAAAAAATGTATCATTAAGGATACAAGGAAGAAAAGGAAATAGAAAACTTGAGAGAGGTAGAGGGATAGAAGGATGGAAGAATGAAGAAATAAACATAATAATTTAATTTGGTAATTTGGCAAGGATGTTTCAAAATATTCCTAAATTAAAATTCTAATTGCATCAATTTATGAGAACCCACAAATTCTTACTGCCAACAAATTCAACTACTCTTTATTCTGAGTAAATCACAGCAGCCAATGTAAACCATATACATACGTATGTTTTGTGTATATGTGTAAGCATCTATATCATATATATCTATATCATATACATCTATATGTATCTATCTATATTACATATGTACATATAGCACACAGATTTTTCTCAGAAGCTTTCTTATAGCTCAGGGATTGTTTTCCTTCATATTTGTAACAATAATTTGTTTTTCTTTAATTTTCCTGGACAAGTTTAGTCAGTTTGTTTCCTTCTTCCTTTCTAATCTGTGCGCAGTTAAGAGGCAAGGAAAACCACAAAGCAAGATAATAAGTAATAAGATGAATAATTAAGGCAATATACTGAGAGTACTTTTAATTTATATTTCTCCACATTTCTCACTGGGGAATGAAGAATTCAAGTTCAGAAGTTGAAATGTTTCAGTTCTTATTATTCTGAACTTAAGGAACCCAAAGTTTTTATAAAACTGCAACTTTTTCAATTTAGTCAAGAAAATATAACAGAAAAAAGGATTACATTTAGAATGTACTTTGAAAGTCATTTCTGCTTCTACAGAGTAGATGTATATACTGATGTTTCCAGCAAAGTCTACCTGATAGCACTGGTACTCTGAAGGAAAGCAACACAAGACTCTGAATGTGTGGATAATTCCTGAAACCACTTAGGAGTACAGAGATCCAAAAAACTGGGTGGTGTAAAGCTTCTTGCTCCATAGACTGATAGATGGAATACCAGCATGGGACTGATCCAGACCCCAGGAACATGAATTTCAGTGAGGAAACCTCAGAAATCTATGGGACCTCCTGTAGAACCACAGTATTTAACCCTATCATAGGTGTGGACTTTGGGAGACCACTCCATATAGAGGAATACTCCCTGAGCCAACACACACGGGGGTGGGCCTAGGCCCTATCCCAAAGGATACAATAGACTCTGATGACACCCTATGGAAGGCCTCACCATCCAGGGGGAGCAGAAAGGATAGGTGATAGGTAGGGTTTTAGTTGGGCGGGGTGGTAGTGGAGGATGGGAAGGAGAAGGGAACTGGGATTATCATGTAAAACAATACTGTTTCTAATTCAAAAGAAAAAAAAAGTTGGAAAAAAATTACAATCAGAAATACAAATGTGGATAAGACTTGATTGGATACTTCAGAAAAAAAAATTCCAGTCTAAAGAAATGTTCATTAACTTCCCTGGTGGTGAATTCATATCAGGGAAGACCCAGAAGGAATGTAGGACTTTTATCCACTTCAAAGAAATATGTCCCTTTTTCATTTTTATATGAAAGTAGTCAATGGAGACTATTTTGGGGGATTAGCCATTAGGTCTTCTCTTGGAAGTGATAAGCTTTCACATTCATCTCCATAGCTAGACATGTCAGAGAAGATGCTCATGGAAAACACACATAGTGTCTGTGTGGATCATCTGACAGTACTAAGGGGATACCACTATCTCTCACTGACAATTCAGGGAGTATTAGTTAATACCTGATGAGAAGTTTCTCACATCAGTCATTTAGCCGTAAACACTGTACATGGGGCATCAGGAAAAATAGTGGAATATCTGGATATCTATATAGGATGACAGTAACAAGACAGCATCCCTTCACCTTCTTTTGCTTCAGAAGCTTTACAAGAAGCAACTTGAAAAGCAAAGCTTAAATAAGAACTAGACTTTCATACAATATCCAAAATATCTAAATTTCAATTGTTGTGACAAGAAAATGTCAACCTACATGAAAAAAATGCCTTCCAGAGGCCAACACTAAAATGATAAATAAATTAGGAGTAACTATTAAAATTTACAGATAGCCATTAAAGAAATCTTACATGATCAATTGCAGAAATACATTGAAGACAAAGGCATTAAGTCTTACAAAGAAATTAACCCTGAGCAAAGAAATGTGAATGACACCTGAATGGGTATTTTAGGGTATAACTTAAATAAAACTCAAAGAGGAACACAATACTGTAACGGGGGTGAGGAATAAATATTTCCTTTGAAGTGTCATATGACACATTTAAATTTCAACTCAAAAATGCATTGTATAAAAACAAATATGGCTACCCATTGTTGTTGCAGAATTTTCCAATAGACAAAACAGAAATATTTACTTACCCAAGAAAGGCAATTTAGGAAAAACAGATCAGAGTAGCAATTTTACCAGGCCCAACTTGGCAAAACAATGAGAAGATATTTTGGACAGGACTATAAGTGAAGGTATATTTACTGATACAGAAGCAACTTAAAGGCATTTGCATTGCTGCAAATCCCAGCCCAATTCATCTGATGAGTCAGGGAAGTTGGGGGGAAGGAAATTCTCTGCATAAATTGTAGTTGGGTTGACATGTTGAAGCCTCTTCCCTTTTCAGTTCTTATTACTTTTACATCTTCAGAAAGGGATCTGTCAACCTTGGAATTTTCTGCTTTCCCAGACATGTGACTTCTGGAAAAACTCTTCCTAGGGAGAATGTTTTAACTTAGGGTAAAACATTATATGATATAGAAATGAATACTTTGTATTAGCATGGATTTTGATTTATTGATATAATTTAAGGTCAATTTTGTTATATGTATATTTCTACTCTTGATTAGATATTGTGTTTTTGCTTGACAGCTGTTTTGTTATATACAATTTTGCCATGTTAAAGTTCAAATCCTTCTTTTTATTTAGACAAAAAGGAGGATATGATGGGGTATGTTTTTCTTCCTGTATATATGTTTCTCTTATTGGTTGATGACTAAAACACTGTTTGGCCAATAGCCAGGCAGGAAATATAGGTGGAGCTACTAGACAAGGAGAATTTTGGGGAGAGACAGGGGGAGACTCCATGTAGCTTATGTGAAAAAAGGATGCTAACATTCTCCAGTAAGACAAGGCCATGTAGAAATACATAGATTAATAGTTATAAGTTAGTAATCAAGAGAGAGCAAGTCAATAAGAAGCCTGAGCCATTAGCCAAACAGTTTATAGTTAATATAAGTCTTTGTGTGTTTATTTGGAGCTGAAGAATGACAGGACCAGGCAGAGCAAAAATTTCTCTTACAACACAATATTTGGAGAAAAACTAAAGATCTAATTAATCATAATTCATACTATCAGGATTTAGTAAGATGAGGAGATTGAAAAGGAAAATGTCTGCAAAGAATAATGGAAAAAAATCTGACTTTGTCTAGAGGGATATACCTATAGTATCAAACACTAGACCAAATCCAAAACCTTCTCAAAGATAACAATACCAAGGTATAACACACTGAAACTACTGGAAACTAAAACAAACAAAAAACTTAAATTTGATACTTAAAAATTATACTGAGTATATAAGGAAAAAGTATAATAGCAATAATAGTAGCAGTGTCAAAAGACAGAACTATTTAATTTTATTTTTTAAATCTTACTTACAATCTTACTTTACATATCAATTTCCCATTCCCTTGCACTCCCATCCTCCCATGCCCCCCCACTGACCCACAACCCAGCCCCCACCCATTCCCCAAGGATAGTAAGACCTTCCACTGGGGATCATCGAAGTCTGTGACATCGTTTGGGGGAGGGTCTAGGCCCTCTTTCGTGTATCTGGGCTGTAATCTTATCCCTCCATAGGGAATGTGCTCCCAAAGTCCAGTGACCCTAGTTGTAAAGATGTGGAACCAGCATTTGAACTAACCAAGCCCTCTGAATGTGGGTGCCAGCTAGGAGGCCTGGGCAGTCTATTGGACCTCTAACGGTGGTGACATTGTTTATCCCTAGTGCGAAAATGGACAGAAATATTTTTAAGGTTTCAAAGTGAAAGGGCACTTGCCCACAGTCCTACATCTTGTGAAAATGCTCCACAAAGAAGAATAATATATGGCATTCTCAGATATATAGAATTGTGTAGCATCATAAATAAAAGGTGCAGAGACAGATCTTGTAGTTCAAGCTGAATATCAGAGAAGCAAAGAAACAAAGCCAGTTAATCATATCTCTACCCAGCTGGAATGGAAATCCTGTCCTCTAAATCCCAGAGGCAAAGGCTATGAATTCCTGTCTCCTCCTCCTTGTATTCCTTTCTTCACCTGGCCATATCCTCCTGTCTCCACCTCCCTAGTGCTGGGATTAAAGACTGTGATCCCAAGTGCTGAAATCAACTTTATGTGAGCTGTTTCTTTAAGGACTAGAGTAATTTCATGTAGTCATTGTGGCCTTGAACTAACAGAGTTATGTCTACCTCTAATCCTAAATCCTTGGATTAAAGGTATGTACTGCCACCACCTAGCACTATGGTTGCTGGGATTAAAGGTGTGTATCATCACTGCCTGATTTCTGTAGTGTGAGGCTGGCTTTGCTTTCTGAATCTGTAGGCAAGCTTCAATAAATCATAAATAAGATATCATCACAGAATTGATAAGAATTTCCAAGACAAAACCTAAATAGAAGGGCAAACAAGGGTAGTATTCCCCATAGAAGGAATGTAAGAAACAACAGGACATAAGTATAATAAGCAAATCTATGAAGACATTAAATTAACTTCCTAACAGTGTGTTTCCCAAATGGCTTTTGTCAATTGAAACCCCAAATCAAAGATGGTTTTAGATGATTTGAGAAGGAAACTCTTTCAAGAAATTGAATGTAGGCAAGTGACAGGACATTTAAGTAAGGATTTTCTAGCTTATGTGGGCTGCTAAAGTAATAATTTCAAGTATTTTAGTCCATTTTATTGTAATAGAAGAACACAGGCATGGTTTGTTCCTTACAAGGCATTGCTTGTAAGAGTACCATAAAGAAACTAGGTGAGGACATCAAGTAAGTGTACTACTCAGGAAAATTGGCAAGAGTTACATGCTATTTTCAGCAAGGCAGACAAGTTTCCTGGGGAATTCTGGTACTTCCTCACTACCAGTCTTAAACTGGTAAGAGACAAGAGTTCCACCTACAGAGAATATATTCTGAGATTTTATGCCAATATTTACTAACTGATTCTAATTTATGATAGATTATGTAGAGTGTATCTGTGCCTGCAATTGTGTGAATCAGTTTCTTGATGACCACATACAGATGCCAATCACAAATGACTGTCAAGAGGTATTAAATATAGTCCCAAGTGACTTTGATTTCTTTGCCAACAATATTCCATCCATTTTCAAGATTTTGGTGTTTCAATCAATGAAAGGCAAATGATACAGAAATTCTTAAGTAAAAATGTAGCTTTTCTTGAGAACTTCTTTTTGCATATCTTTACTCCAAAATCACCAATATCAGAGTGGTTTGTTCTAGAGTTAAAGGTCTGGAATTAGTCATCTTTAGGAGAATTAAGGGTGGTATTATCTTTTCAGCAAACACTAAGGTCTCCAGCAAAAGACCATACAGAAAATCATCAAGGACATAGAAAAAAACAATGTAATCATTTGAACACATGGTCTAATTGATATTTATAAAATATTTTACCTAAGAAAAACAAATGATATTTTCTTTCTAAGTGGTCAAAAAGTGGTGGACTGTATTCTTACTCAGGTTATAAGCCAAATGCTAGCAGATTTTAGAAAATAAAAGGTGCCTAAAACACTTAGTTTTATCTGTGTTCTTGACTGATAAAAGGAGGCCCTGATAATCATTGTTTTTTGCTGTGTATATTATGGTATTACTAGCTGAATAGGGAGACTGAATTTAAAAACTCATACCTTCTTCAATATCTGGAATGTAATTGAATTCACTAGATTTTACAAAACAATAGAAGGTCAAATTTGTTCCCTAATCTTTTTTAATGGTTTTATTATTTTTAATTATTTTACTTTGCAATTTTCATTTGAAAATACTTAACTTGATATGAATTTCAAGAAAGGGAGTATTTGGTAATTCTGTTCAGAAAATAGAGATGAACATAGAACTGTGGTGCAGATTGACTTATATGGATGCAGTTTACAGCTACAGTCCACAACTTCTATTCAGTCATGACTGGAGCTATGAGACAATTGAAGGAAACCAAAGGGCTAAAGATTGCAAAGGAAAATGTCAAAGAAAATTTATTTGCAGATGATATGATAATACACATCAGTGACCCAAAAATTCAAACAGGAAATCCTACAGCTGATATACACTCTCAGCAAAGTAGCTGGATACAAAATTAACTCATAATAATTAGGAGCCCTTCTATATACAAATGACAAATGGATAGAGAAAGCAATAAGAAAAATGCAAACTACTTAGCAGCAAACCTGAAAGCTCTACAACAAAAACAACAACAAAAGAAATCACATCCAAAAAGAGTGGATGGCAAGAAATAATTAAACTCAGGGCTGAAATCAATAAAATAGAAATTAAAAAGCCTTTTACAATGGACTCAAATAACATAAAACATCCAGGTATAATTATAACCAAGCAAGTGCAATACTTGGGTTGTAAAAGCTTTAATACATTGAAGAAGGAAACTGAAGAAGATATCAAAAGATAGAAATTTCCCCGTGCTCATAGATTGATAGGATTAATGTAGTAAAAATGTCAATCCTGCTGATGAGTTTATCTAATTATTCTTCACCAGTAAAAAATCAGAAGTTAGATGCAAGTTAAGAATCTGAATGATCATAGAAGCAGAGAAGCCACAAGCCACCTCCTTTCTCTTCTGTTCCACAAAGCAAAAGGGCCTAGATCCTTTCTAAGTCCCACCTTTTTACTTCCTCCATGCTCCAAAACCTCTAGGCTAATTTTGATCAGCTAGTGGCTACTTTCACCCTCTGATTCAAAACAAATTTTGTTGTCAGACCACAATAAAAATGTCACACAACATCCTACCAAAAACAATCTACAGCTTCAATACAATCCCCATCAAAATTACAAGTCAATTTGTCACATCTTAAAACAATCTTCAGCTTCTTTAAACACACACACACACAACACACACACACACACACACACACACACACACACACACACACACACACACACACACACAATAGCTAAAAAGACTTGAGGAGATATCACCATCCCTACCCCAAATTGAAGTACAGAACTATAGTAACAAAAACAATCTAATATTTGCAAAAAAAAAAAAAAAAAGCAGACACATTGGTCAATGGCATCGAGTTGAAGACACAGACATAAATTGACTCACACAGCTATCACACATGTTTTGTGAGAAAGGAGGCAGAAATACAAATTTACAGCATTTTACAGAAAAAATACAGCATCTAAAACAAATGGTGCTAGTCAAACTCCATTGCTGTTTGCTGAAAGCTCCAAATGGATTCATACTTATCACCTGGCACAACACTCAACTCAATGACCTCAATATAAAACCAGATACAATGAACCAGATAGAAGAGTAATTGGTGAATAGACTTCAACTCATTGACACAGAGGAAAAGTTTCTGAATAAAAAGACCTTAGCACAGGCACTATGATCAATAGTAAATAAAAGGGACTTAAGGAAACTGAAAATCTCCTATAAGGCAAAATACATCATCATTTTGAGAAAGGGGTATACTACTGAATGTGAAAATTTTTTAGCAACTCCACTTCTGATAGAGTGCTAATATCCAAAATACATAAAGAACTCACAAAACAAAAAATCAAATAACCCAGTTTAAAATGCTTTAATATCTAACAGAATTCTCAAAAGAAGAAACCCAAATACCTGATAAACAGTGAAAGAAATTTCCATGATCCTTAGTCATCAGAGAAATGCAAGTCAAAACTAATTTGAGATTTCATCTTACACCCATCAAAATGTCTAACCTTAAAAATAAAGCAAAAACAAAAATCAGTGCTAGCTCATGCTGGTGAAGAACTGGAGGTTGAGGTATGAGGAACACTCATCTAATGCTGTTGGTAGTACAAATTTGTACAACGTCTATAGAAATCAGTGTGGCAGTTTCTCAGGAAGATAGGACTTGATCTACCACAAGATCCATCTATAGCTTTATCCTTCCACAGGGACTGCAGACCTTTGTTGACCTATCAAGATCTGGGTCTGTGGGACTTGTGAACTAAGGTATGGAAAGAATGTGGTGGAATACAGTCTAATGCTATAGACACTGTACTTAAATTTCAGTCTATTTTCATACATGAATGTAACAAAAAAAGCAATGACCCAAGGAAGGTTGTTTGAGTTCAGAGAAACATAATCAGAAAAACATGTAAATTAATGTCAGTAAGTACATAATAAAGCACATATTTTCCCAGAACTTTCTCCAGACAGACCAATATACTAACAATTGCCTGGCAGGTACTATAGATTATATCTGGGAAACCATGAAAGCAACACAGAAGAGCATATCCAGATGCAGGACACTGACCAGATTGGGTTTTACAGCTATGTTCTGACATCCAATAAGAATAAACCCGTCTTATAAATTTAAAGTGAATGTTTAACACAGGAGGCATTCTGTCCAAGAACAATCCAGGGAACAACATGTGCCTGAGATAAAACACCCTCTACCTTTCTTTCTGAAGCCTCTACTCAGTTCTCCAAGGAATTGATCACTATGTGTCATTCCTTTGACTGTGTTCTAAAAAAGATATTTGCTCAACCATCCATGTTCAATGCTGCTATATTTATAATAGCCATAAATTGGAAGCAACCTAGATGCCCTTCAATAGAAAAATGTAAAGAAAACATTGTATGTTTGCACAATGGAGTATTATTCATCTGTTACAAAAGTGAAATTATGAAAATCACAATTACATAGATGGACTAGGAAAAAAGTTATCTTGAATGAGTTAATACAGAAAAATAAAACGGTATATATTAAGTTACATAGGGATGTTATCTTTGAAGTCTTTGAAAACCAAACCACAGGTAATATGTAGATTTTTGATGTTGTTGTTGTGGTAGTGGTGGTGTTTGTTTATTTGAATTAATATTTTTATTTTTTATTTTAATTTTAAATTATCTTTTGGTGGGTGCTACAAATGTGAAGGGCAGATATGGACGGACTGGGAAATAAGTGAGATTGAGTGCATCATATGAAATTCCCAAAGAATCAATAAAAATTATGTTCAAAGAAGAAAGGAAGGAAGAAAAAAGAGATACTAGGAGAGACAAATAGACTCCCTAGAAAAGAGAAAGAGAACAGATCGATTTGGATGGATGGGGTGTGGCTGAAACTTGATGGAGAGTCAAAAGGGCAGGGGGATGGGGGCAAGTGTAGATACATGAGGAAATATAGATAAAATTAAGTGTCATTGATGAGTAGCAAATAATATATATATATATATATATATATATAAAATTAACAATAAATGGTCTCTGTAGGTTGTGCATATGTGTGTATATTTAGTAACAATATTAATATTAAAAGAACAGGTCATGCATTTGAAGCGTTAGAAGCATGGGAGGAGTTGCAGGATGGACACTGGAAATGGTAGCAAGACCTCTTAAATTCTGAGTATTCTGAGCCAGCTCTCTACCTCCCACACAAGTGTTTACACAAATGTATTGGCAGGTTTAATTCAAAGTTATATAAATGGGTGTGAATGTGAGTGATATATATATATATATATATATATATATATATATATATATATGGGTGTGTGTGTGTGTGTGTGTGTGTGTGTGTGTGTGCAGAGAGAGAGAAAGAAGAAGAATTTCAGCAAAATATTGTAACATCTATATAGAAATCTTGGAAAGGGATCTGTTTAATTTCTTAAAGTAAGAAAAAGAATAAACAGAAAATTAAACTTACATATATATATATACATTCTATATATACATATATAAAACTAAATTATTATATAGCTACTATAAACCAGACTATGTGGTACTGGCTGATGAATATATACATAATTGGAACAAATAAAGAACCCACAGCTTTCCACAATATCTAAAACAGTCTCGACTAAATTTCAAAGACAATTTCATGAATACAGTCTTTTCAAGAAATGATGCTGTAGCAATCCATGGACAAAATTAATGAACACTGTCTAACACTTAATTCAAAAAATATTATTCAAAACTCATCATGGATTTAAATACAAAGAATAAAACTGTATAACAATTAAAATAAAATGAAAGACAATATCACTCTGTGTATTATATCATGGACTGTTCTTATATTCTCTGTCCAGGCTATGATTACTCACAACAGTATATTTCTTTACTGACAGAAGACATTCTGAATCAAAAATGGAACGTGAGAAAACAAAAGCTCTGAACATGAGGCAAGTGTTGGATCTTCAGGAAGACAAGAATTTGTGCGACATATTAAAGATTCTCAGAAAACAGCCACATTAATACCACCCATTGGCCTTATCTTCTTTGATTCTGCATGTTCAACTTCCCTCTTAGCTGTAAGTTGCTTTGGGTTAGCCTGAGCTTGCGCTCAGAAAGCAGGCTCTCATGGAACTAAGTGTGACTCTGGCACCTTAAACTTCACAAGTAGAAACAAGTAGAAAGGTGACCTCTTTCTCTCCCAGTCCAAGATTTTACCAGCAACTATATATATGAATATGCATGTACATATATGTATGCAATAACTATTAGTGGAAAAGTAGGCCATTAATTTGAAGAGCAGGATGGGACATATGAGATGATTTGGAGGTAGGAAAAGAAAAGGAGAAATGCAATTATATTTTAATCTCAAAAATAAAATTAAATACAAACTGCATCAAATCTATGTGTCTATAGTGTGACTAATACAAACTGCATCAAATGTATGTGTCTATAATGTGACTTTCCTATCCTTAGTTGCATAGAGTAGTAAAGTACCCTTTAGGAGTTCAAACAAATATACTTCTAATATTATAGACTCTACCATGTAGTATGTGCCAAATTGAAAGTCTTAAGTACTTGCTGGACCAGTCTTACAGCACTTTCTTTCTTCCTTCCTATCTTCTTTCTTTCTTTCTTTCTTTCTTTCTTTCTTTCTTTCTTTCTTTCTTTCTTTCTTTCCCTCCTTTCTTTCTTTATTCACATTTTAAATTTCATTTACATTCTAACCACAGTTCTCCCTCTCACCCCTCCTCCCCCATACCTCCTCCCACACCCGTGGCTCCACCCATTCTCCCTCACCTCTCACCAGCCCAACCACAATCCACTCCTCCTCATGGGTAAGGGCTCCCAAGTGGAGTCAACATAGTCTGGCTCAATAGGTTGGGGCAGGGCCAGGTCCCTCTCCCATGCATTAAGACCGAGCATGGCATCCCACCATAGGGAATGAGCTCCAACAAGTAAAGTACTTACTTGATGTGTTCATAGCATATATGGTAATCAAAAGAGTTACTCAATAAATTGACTATGGCTTTCTCAACTTCAGAATTTATATTTCCAGAATCTTTAGAGAATTTCCAAGTAGTCATTATTTTGTCTTAAAGCTTAAGAGTTTCACAAATAAAAAAATCTATACTTTATAAATATGTACAAACATAAAATATTCTGATAAATTTTGTATAAATTATGAATTGATCACAATTACTTATAATTTTATTCATAAAATAATAACAAAATGTTTTATGATTTATAGATTAATTTATAGAATATATTTTATGTTTATATATTTATAAAATAAATTATATTTATATGTAAATATATATTCACATATATATTTATTTAAAGGATAAACAACCCTAGATGTTTCTTTAAGGAGTGCTCCCTGGGTCTTTGTAGGTTTTTTCCTACACTTTTTGTAACACTCACCTTGTTTGTACTTGACATTCATTATCTTTAACAAATTTGAGATTCATGAGTGGGTCAACATCATTTTATATGAATATTTAGAAAGTTCAACCTGCTTTATAATTTGTTTTGATAGAAGAAAATTGTTAAGTGTACTCTTGCCTTCTCACATGAATACAAAGTGTCTCTGCTTTCATTTCAAATAAAAATGTAAATGATCACACATTTTTCAGTCAACACTTGTAATACTGACCATCAGATCTGTTTAAATCTTTTTGCATAGGTACCACAACTAGCTTAGTGTGGTGTTTTATTGCAGTTGAATTTAGATTACTGAACTGTCACCTTCAAGATATTCATGACCTTGGAGTCAAATTAGATGAAGATCAGGTGAAGATCAGCACATCTGAATCCTTTAAGTATTGAGAAATTTAAAAAAGGCAGTGTTTGTTGCTTTTCTCTTGTTGGAAATTGTTTCTTCAAGTACAGGATAGTATAAGGGACAGTCTACCAAGCTTCTTGTTTGACTTTTCTATTATTGC
The DNA here is from genome assembly GCF_003668045.3 of Cricetulus griseus. Lineage (NCBI taxonomy): Eukaryota > Metazoa > Chordata > Mammalia > Rodentia > Cricetidae > Cricetulus > Cricetulus griseus. Next base: position 239,204,277 of record NW_023276807.1, on the reverse strand, counting down.
AGCTCTATACCACACACTAAGGACCATTATGTGGTGTACTGGCTGGCTTTGTGTGTAAACTTGACACAAGCTAGAATCTTCAGAGATGGAGCCTCAGCTGAGGAAATGCCCTCCATGAGACTCAGTTGTAAGGTGTTTTCTCATTTAGTGAACATTGAAGGAGGGCCAAGCCCATGTTGAGTGGTACCATCCTTGGGCAGGTGGTCCTTGATTCTATAAGAAGGTGTTCTGAGCTTCCAGGGGAAGCAAGCCAGTAAGATCTTCCCACTATGGTCACTGCACCAACTCCCATCTCCTGGATCCTGCCCTATTCCTGTCCTGACTTCCTTCAGTCAATGCTCAGACAATGCTCAGACAATGCTCAAGTATAAGCCAAATAAACCCTTTCCTCCCTGCCCCCAAATTGCTGTTCTGGGCATGGTGCTTCTTTCTAGCGATAGAAACACTAAGACACATGAAGTCTTGTTAAATACAAAGAATATTTGCCCCAAATTATGACATAGACAGAGTGAATCTATTATGACTCAAACGTCTGCCTAGAGTCAATTTAGAACAATGACTGTTTGCTCACTCCCAAACATCTGGTTCATGAAGACATATTAGTGCTCTGTTTTCAACATATGCATTTAAAATTATAGCTTTCCATTTAATATTGGTATAGAACTACATTTAACTAATTTTTATGTATTTTAGCTTGCTCATAATTTTGTCTTTGGTAGTTTTTAACACATATATGTGCATATACATATGTGTATGCACATACACATATAATTTTAAAACATTTAGAGTTGTTACAACATTTAATTAATATTAATTTCTAGTTAATGACATTTTGGACAGAGAAAATAATTCATGTAAATTATAAACTTTAAAATTTATGAACATTTATATTATATTACAGGCAATCATTAATTTTAATGAATATTTCATATGCTCCTGAAGAAAAGGTGTATTTTACAGTTTTGATTAAGTGCTGTAAATGTATTATCCAAAGCTCTCTAGAGTAATGGACTATATGTGTGTGTGTGTGTGTGTGTGTGTGTGTGTGTGTGTGTGTGTGTATGTGTGTGTGTGTGCATATGTATGCATATATATATATATGTATATATATAATCTTTACAGTTATATATATGCTTAGTATATGTCTTTAATTCATGCAAAGTTATTATCTTGGGTTTGTGTTGACTTGTCAGCCAATGATAATATTCAAGATGGGGAGCCTGAAACAACAAAAGCTACATAGACTAAGAATACAGACATCTCAACAAAATCTAGCATATCAAGTTTAGGTAGTACCAAGTCCTTCCCTCCTATTTAGAGGTTGAACCAGGTATCCCTCCATAGGGAACAAAAAGTCAGTTCATGCACTAGGGTTAAATCATGGGGCCACTGCCCAATCTACAGAACTGTCACATTCAGAGAACCGAGTTTGGTCCTATGCAGGTTACCCAGTTGTCAGTCCAGAGTCAGTGAGCTCCCACTAGCTCAGGTCAGCTTTTTCTGTGGGTTTCCCTATTGTGATCTTTACCTCTTAGCTCATATAATCCCTCCTCCCTCTCTTTGACTGGACACCAGGAGCTCAGGTGAATACTTAGTTGTGGAGATCTGCATCTGTTTCCATCAGTTACTGGATGAAGAGTCTATGGTGACAATTAGGGAGGTCATCAATCTGATTACAGGAGAAGCCAGTTCAGATACCCACTCCAATATTGCTAGGAGTTTTAGCTGGGGTCATCCTTGTGGATTCCTGGGAGTTTCCCTAGCAACAGATTTCTCCCTAACTCCTAACTCCTAACTCTCTATGTCAACATTTCTTTTTCCTTGCTCTCTCTCTCTGTCCCTTCCCCAACACAACCATTCCATTCCTTCATTTCTCTTCCCCCACATCCCCACCCCTAATTCTCTTATCTTAAATCAATCAATTTAACAAACAAGATTAATCATCACATAATATGTGATCAGAATCTCAATAGTGCTCTTATTTTCACTGCTTGTTTTCTGATTTAGATTGTAAATAACAATGATTGCAAACTAGGTCATTTAGACAACAGAAACCTACTCGGTCACAGTTCTATAAGCTAGATGCCCATAATAAGGCGATTCACACAGTTGTTTCTTTTTATGGCCTCCCTGCTTGACTACTGGATGACTGTCTTCTGACTCTGCAATTATATGTTATTACCTCTTGTACATTTTGTCATAATTGTCTCCTGTTACAAAGACACTATAAATATTAGATTAAGATTGCCTGTTATATGCTCATTTTAGCATAATTGTCTGGCTTAATTATCAGTTCCTTTATACAAATTTAGTTGTCTCCTGAGATAACAAAACACAGAATTTCAATATACGAACTTGAAGAGGACACAACTCAGACAACACGATATGCTCTATTTTAATTCAAATATGTACCTTTTAACATACAGCTGTTGTAGATGTGATAGTATTAATAGGAGGGGAGTTTACGGGAGGAAAATGTCTCCAGTGAAAGAAATTTCACATAACATTAGTGCTCCTTTTCTTCTATCCAATAAGGATAAATCAGGTACACATAGGTACCAAATGGTAACTCCTTGATTTGTTGCTTCACTTAATATAGCACTTAGAGAAACACATTTCCTTTGTTGGAAATTACACAATATAACATTTTGTTATAGTAGCACAAAAAGACTAAGCAGCTAACTCAGTACCCAGGACCTCATAAATTTAATCTACTATTTCTTCAAATGCTGTAAAAGGGATAGGGTTACTTTAAAAAATAATAATCCTACTTAGAAACAAAAACACCTTAATGCAATGCATGTAAGAAGTAATGCCGTGGAATAACCATTCTGCACACTGTGAATATGCATTATTCTCATTGGATAATAAAAAGTTGACAGGCCAGTAGCCATGCAGGAAGTATAGGCAGGACAGCCAAACACAGTGGACTCTAAGAAGAAGAAGGGTGGAGTCAGAGAAGTCACTAGCCAGACACAGAGGGAGCAGGAGACTAACATACCAGTCTAATATACATCCATGTGGTATGAATAAGAAATATGGGTTAACTTAAAATTTAAGAGATAGTAATAAACTTGACCTACTGGTCAAGTTTGTAATATTTGAAATTAATATAAGCCTCAGTGTGTTTATTTGAGAGTGGATACTGGATGGAATAAAGTCTTCCAACAAAGTAATATACTATGGCCTATATTAAAAACAGATAATATTTTAATCTGAGGTATTCCTCAAAATTACTGAATTGAAGGCATAGTCACTATTGTAAAGGGTTCATAGATTAAACAATGAGGGTGCTAACCTCATTACTAATATAAACAATTGATGAGTTCACAAATTGATAGACTTTGTTAGACACATGAAAATTTGAGATTGGATCTACTCTTATGATAGTGGATCTCTGGATGCATTCTTTTGGGAGTTTATAACTTGCCCTAGGCCTCTTCCCCTTCCTTTGAGGCTATCATTACCTTAGAAGCTTTTATCCTCTATCTATTCCCTACCAAAATGTTGTGCCTAGTGTCAGAAAAAAACAGCTGCAACTGACCTGAATTGCAGCCTCTGAAACCCAAGGCAAAGAGAACCTTCCCCAATTCCAAGGTTTGGTTGTTGTTACTGTTTTGTTGTTGTTTTGGTTTTTTTTGAAATACGGCTTCTTTGTGTAGTTTTGGAGCCTGTCCTGGAACTTGCTCTTTACAACAGGCTGGCCTCAAACTCACAGAGATCTTCCTGCCTCTGTCTCCCAAATGCTGGGATTAAAGGCGTGCACTACCAATGTCCAACAAACACATTATTTTTTTTCAGTTGTTTTATTCCTTATGATATAAGCCTAAGTGGCAGAAGAGATTGATTATTGATTTGATTTTATTTGGTATGCTCCAGAAGTAACTGGAACTTTTTCCGGGGGAAGAATTTAGAAATTTTTGTAAAAGTAGCCAGAAAAATGTGGAATACTTTAAGCATGGCTTAATGGGTAATTCTGTTGGGAGAGCAAAAGGTCAGAATGTAGATGAAAATGTGAACAACATAAAGCACCCACAGAGGGTTTTAGGTGGAATGTGTGACTCACATATTGGAGTTGTCCTAAGACTTAGAAGACATTTTGGACTGAGACTTCTCAGTAGCACTGGCAGTGTTTTGATGTAGAGACTCTTGGATATTAACTAAATGAAATTTACATTATGAGATGGGCAGGAGCCTTGGGGGGAAGTGGTGTGGCTATTAACTGTTCCTCCAACAGTGGTAAGTAGATCAAAAAAACTCATCTTACCTTTCAGTTGACTCATTGGTGAGTTTTAAATATCATTGGTTATTGGGAAGTGAATGAGAACTTTGTAGTGGAATATTATGTAGCAGAATGTGCGGAGCATATCCACAGGAGCTATATCTTGTCCCTCCTGCTCTTTTCTTCCTGTTTTCCTAACGTAGATGAGATAGGCAAGTTCTCTCTGGTCTGTGTTCCCTGCATCATGTGCTGCATCACCACAGGTCAGAAGCAATGTAATCAATTGACAGTGTCCTAAAACTGATGAAACCACAAACTAAAATAAGTACTTCCTGCCTTTATGGAATTTTCTCGTATATTTGTCAGAGAGTGGAATCCTGACAACTACAAAGGCAAATGACACTTTCTAATGCAACTTTTCCTTTGTTTATATTTTAGTTGAGGAATCCCACTTCTGGAAATTTTTCTTCATGGCACATCATGATCCACCATGATCCACTGGAAGAAATAAGTGCATTAATATTTTTATTTCAAATAACATTCATATATTCAATATTATATATATATATGTGTGTGTGTGTGTGTGTGTGTGTGTGTGTGTGTGTGTATGTCCTTTTCAAAGAGGCCCAAAATATAATCCGTATAATTTATAAATTTAGTCTTAAGAATTATGAATTGAATCAAGAAATCTGGATTCATAATGTAAAATTTTACACAATATCTATATCTAATTTTACATTCACATTTCCTTATAATCAGTAAAATTTATTTCTTATTGCATCTTGACCTTCAATGCTTGACTAATTTTCTTTATGTAAATTATTTCTATTAATTATTATAGCAAATTGTAGCGACACATTATTTTCAAATAATCATTAGCAGTTCATTTGTTGGAGCTGTAAAAATATCTCATCTAAGAGCACCTGTTTTCTCTCAGAGACACTAGGTTTGATTCCCAGGAACCATCTGGCTGCTCACAACCATACATAACTCCAATTCCAGGGCATCCAACATCCTCTTCAAACCTTCACAGTCATCAAGCCAACAAGTGAAGAAAATACTCGTATGCATTAAATAAAACATGTTCTAAAAGATTTAAAAGTATTCTATAGCCATGATATTTCAAAAAGTACTTTTATTAAAGTTATTAAAGTATTGTTATTAAATAATAATATATTATTATTTTAAAAGCTAAAAAAAACCAAAATAAACACTGTGTAGTACGGAATGCAGGTGACATAAGTGTATAGAAACAATATTGCAGAAATGCTAAGGGAATTCAACACATCTGATTGATATAATTGACTTTTTATAATTTAAAGCTTCCAATATGTAAAATTACAGTTCCTTTAATTAGCTTCTCAAAGGCAGCTCTGTAAAAATAGGAATAATTTTAAAAGTAGGAAATTAGCATTAGCATTCTACTACTACTAAATTAATTTTTCTTAAGCAGTTGATACTTATGTTCATATGTTCATTTTCTAGTTTTGCTGTTTTTTATTGTACCCATATAAACTCAGATTTTTAGGTATAGAAAACCTTCCTTTAAACCTCATTAAATAATTAATCTGACATTATATATACATATTTAATATAAATATTTTGTTCATCACTCAATTATTTATTTGATGCTAAAATAATCACGGTTTGATGGTTGGGATTTCATTCAAGTTGCATGATGGGGATGATAGAATTTCCATACTAGAAAACTCTCAAACAAAAACTTTATTAGAAATGATTTTATTGCCATATTCCTCTGCCGTGCTCAGGGACAACTGAGGCCGGGAGTCTGCTCATGGTGGACCCCAATTCTGCGGGATCCAGCCCACCCAGAGATTGCCAAGGTCCCTGTACCAGTCCTCCTCCATCCAATGGACTAGGTAGGATTGAGCCTGTTTCCAGCCCATCTTCCTCTGCCCTGCTTTGGCACACCTGAGGCCAGGAGTCAGCTCATGGTGGACTCAACTCTGGTCTCAATTCTGAAAAGCTATGCCACAAACATGAATGCATCCACATTCATAAATGAAAAATTACTAAAACTCAAATCACACATAAAACCTCACACACTTATAGTGGGAGACTTCAACAACACAATCACACCACTACACAGGAATATCAGACAGAAACTTCACAAAGAAACAAAGGAACTACTAAAAGTTATTGCCCAATTGGGTTTAACAGACATATATAGAATATTCCATCCAAACAAACAAACAAACAAACAAAAAGAATGTACCTTCTTCTCAGCACCACATGGAACATTCTCTAAAATCAACCATGTGCTTGGCAACATAGCAAAACTCAAGAGATACAATAAAATTTGAAATAACCCCCTGAATCTTATCAGACCACTATGCCTTAAAGCTAGAATTCCACAACAACACAAATTGTAGAAAACCTACCAACTCCTGGAATTGAATAATGCCCAATTGCGCCATTCCTGGGTTGAGGGGAAAAAAAAAAAGATTTCCAAGAATTCAATAAGAATGCGAACACAACATACCCAAATTTATGGGACAATTTGAAAGAAGTGCTAAGAGGAAAGTTCATAGCACTAAGTGCCCACATGGAGAAACTGGAGAATAGTTACACTAGAGAAATTAACAGCACAACTAAAAGCTCTAGAACACCAAGAAGACAAGCACCATGGAGGAATAGATGCCAGGAAAAAATCAAATTGAGGGCTGAAATCAATAAAGTGGAAACTAGGAAAACAATACAAAGAATCAATGTAAGGAAAAGTTGTTTTTTCTAGAAAATCAATAAGATAGACAAACCTCTATCCAAACTTACCAAATGGCAGAGAGTGAACATGCAGATTAATAAATGTAGAAATGAAAAGGGAGACATATCAACAGACACTGAGGAAATCCAGAGAATCATCAGGTCATAATTGAAAACCTATATTCCTCAAAATTCAAAAATCTAAATGAAATGGACAATTTTCTGGATAGATTTCACTTACCAAAATTAAATCAAGAGCAGATAAGCAATCTAAAAAGACCTATAACCCCTAATGAAATAGAAGCAGCCATCAAAAGACCCCCAACAAAAAAGGCCCAGGGCCAGATGGCTTCAGTGCAGAATTCTACCAGAAATTCAAGGAACAGCTAATACCAATTCTCCTCAAAGTATTTCACACAATAGAAGCAGAAAGGTCATTGCCAAACTCTTTTTACGAGGCTTCAATAACCTTGGTACACAAACCACACAAAGACACAACAAAGACAAAGAAAGAGAACTACAGACCAATATCCCTCATGAATATTGATACAAAAATACTCAATATAATACTGAAAAATCAAATCTAAGAACACATCAGAGAAATCATTCACCATAATCAAGTAGGCTTTATCCCTAGAATACAAGGATGGCTCAACATATGAAAATCTATCAATGCAATCGATCATATAAATAGACTGAGAAAAGAAAACCATATGATCATCTCACTGGATGCTGAAAAAGCCTTTGATAAAATCCAACACCCCTTTATGATAAAGGTCTTGGAGAGATCAGGGTCAACAGGAACATACCTAAAAATAATGAAAGCCATATACAGCAAGCCAACAGCTAACATCAAACTAAATGGAGAGAAACTCAACATGATTCCCCTAAAATCAGGAAAAAAGACAAGGCTGTCAACTCTCTCCATACATCTTCAATATTGTCCTTGAAGTTCCAGCTAGAGTAGTAAGACAAAAAAAGGAGATCAAGGAGTTAAATTGGAAAAGAAGAAGTCAAACTTTCACTATTTGCCGATGATATGATAGTCTACACAAATAACCAGAAAAACTCTACCAGGAAGCACCTACAGCTGATAAACACCTTCAGCAAAGTGGCAGGATACAAGATTAACTAAAAAAAAAATCATTAGCCCTACTTTATACAGATGATAAAAGCATGGAGAAACAAATCAGAGAAAGATCACCCTTTACAATTGTCACAAGCAGCATAAAAATCCTTGGGGTATCCTATGTGAAGGGATGCTCTCTTGGCCTGGACACATGGGGAAGCGCCTAGGCCTGACCCAGGATGATGTGGTAGACTTTGGGGAGCCCCTTTTGAGGGCCTTACCCTGCCTGGGGATTGGAGGGGGGATGGCTAGGGGCAGGTGGGATGTTGGGGGAGGGAAGGGAGAGGGAGAAAGGATTGACATGTGAAACAAGCTTGTTCCTAATTTGAACTAATAAAAGAATAAAAAATAAAAAAATAAAAAATAAAAATGTAAAAAAACAAAAAAAACAAAAACCTTGGGGTAATGCTAACCAAAAAAGTGAAACCTGAATTGTAAGAATTTTTAGTCTCTAAAGAAAGAAATTCAAGAAGATACCAGAAAATGGAAGGATCTCCTATGCCCTTGGATAGGTAGGAACAACATAGTAAGAATGGCAGTCTTGTCAAAAGCAATCTACAGAATCAATGCAATCCACTTCAAAATTCCAGCACAATTCTTCACAAACTTGAAAGAACAATTCTCAACTTTATATGGAAAAAGAAAAGACCCAGGATAGCTAAAATAACCCTATACAATAAAGGAACTTCCAGAGTAATCACCATCCCTGACTTCAAGCTCTATTATAGAACTATAGTCCTGAAAACAGCTTGGTATTGGCACAAAAATAGACAGGTTGACCAATGGAATCTAATTGAAAACCCTGATATTTACCCACACACATACAAACACCTGATTTTTGACAAAGAAACTTACTTCATACAATGGAATAAAGAAAGCATCTTCAACAACTGGTGCTGGCATACTGGACACTGGCATGTAGAAGACTGCAGATAGATCCATATCTATCACCATGCACAAAACTTAAGTCCAAATGGATCAAAGACCTCAACATAAATCCAGCCAAACTGAACCTATTAGAAGACAAATTGGGAAATACCCTTGAAGGGGTACAGGAGACTGCTCCCTGAGCATTACACCAGTAGCACAGACACTGAGATCAACAATTAGTAAATGAGACCTCCTGAAACTGGGAATCTTCTTTAAGGCAAAGGACACAGTCATCAAGACAAAATGGCAGCCCAGAAAATGAGAAAAGATCTTTACCAACTCCACATCTGACAGAGGGCTGATCTCCAAAATCTAAAATGAACACAAGAAGCTAGTCTCCAAACACCAAATAATCCAAATACAAAGTGGGATACAGAACTAAATAGAGCACTCAATAAAGGAATCTAAAATGTCTGAAAGACATTTAAATTGGTCAACATCCTTAGCCATTAGGGAAATGCAAATCAAAACAACTCTGAGATACCATCTTACACCTGTCAGAATGGCTAAAATCAGAAACACCAATGACAGTTTATGCGAGAGAGGATGTGGAGAAATGGTAACACTCCTCCACTGCTGGTGGGACTGCCAATTGGTACAGCCACTTTGGAAATCAGCATGGCGATTCAACAGGAAAATTGGAATCAGATGTAGCAATTCCACTCTTAGGCCTTTACCCCCCCCCCAAAAAAAAAGTATATTCATGCAACAAGGACATCTGTTCAACGATGTTCATAGCAGCATTATTTATAATATCCAGAACCTGCAATCAACTAGATGCCCCTCAAGTGAATAATGGATAGAAAAAATGTGGTACATTTACACAATGGAGTACTACTCAGTGGGAAAAACTGGAATCTTGAAATTTGCAGGCAAATGGATGGAACTAGAAGAAACCATTCTGTTCTAGGTAACCCAATCACAAAAATACAAACATGGTATGTACTCAATTATATATAGATTTTAGATGCAAAGCAAAGGATTACCAGCCTACAATTCACACTGTCAGAGAAGGTAGGAAACAATGAGGACTCTAAGGAGACAATTATGTTCCCCCTGAGAGGCTGAAAGGGACAAGATCTCTTGAGCCAACTGGGAGCATGGGGGTTGGGGGGAAGGAACTAGGAGAATGAGAAGGGGAGAAGAGGGGGTGAGGAGGACATGAGGGAGCAGGAAGGTTGATTTGGGGGAAGGATAGAGGAGAGCAAGATAAGAGATATCATAATACAGGGAGCCATTATAGGTTTAAAGATAAATCAATTACTAGGGTAATGTCTGGAGATCTACAGAGATGACACTAACTATCTATCTAAGCAACAGAGGAGAGACTACCATAAATGCCCTCCCCTGATAATAAGATTGATTACTAATTAATATGCCATCCTATAGCCTTCATCCAGCAGCTGATGGAAGTAGAAGCAGACATGCACATCTAAACACTGAACTGAACTGGAATTCAGTTGCAGAGAAGGAGGAGTGATGAGCAAATGGTTTATGACCAGGCTGGTAAAACCCACAGAAACAGCTGACTTGAACAAGAAGGAGATCTTTGTTCCCAGACTGATACCTGGGAAACCAGTATGGGACTATTCCAGATCCCATGAACATGAGTGTCAGTGAGTAGACCTTGGAAATCTATGGGGCCTCTTGTAGTAAATCAGTACTTATTCCTAGCATAGGAATGGATTTTGGGAGCCCATTCCACATAGAGGATACTCCATGAGCCTAGACTCATGGGGCTGGGCCCAGGCCCTATCCCAAAGGATATGACAGACCTCAAGACCCCCCTATGGAAGGCCACACCCTTCCTGGGGAGCAGAAAATATATAGGATAGGTTGGGTATTAGTTGGGGAGGTAGGGGAAGAGGCGAGGGAGAGGGAACTGGGATTGTCATGTAAAACAATCTTGTTTCTAATTCAAACAAAAAAATGGAGAAAAAATCAAATGATTTTATTGATGAAGAAGTTACTAGAATAAAGTGAAGATATTGTTAAATTGAGCATGTATTTCTCCCAAAGTCAATGATGATGTGAACCAACGAAATATGAAAAGTTTTTAAATATAAAGAAACATCTAAAATTTAACAAGTGATTGAATATAAATTGCTCTTTTATAATAAAGAAACATACATTTACACATAAACATACTTCCTTGCTGTTTATTTTGGAAAAGATTTTGAACACGATATATTCTGTTTGGTTAGATGCTTTGGAAACAAATGGGAGATGACAGTTAAGGTGGCAAATCAGAGTTGTTACAAGTTTTTAAAATAAACAAGGCAATATGCATTAAAATTTGCCTTAACATTAGTGCTATTTTATTGCTAAAATATCTTTTCAAGAAATAATCATAAAGTTATTTACAATTTATCTAATATGATTTTTCATTCCACCATTATTTATTGATAAAATCTGAGCAAAAATCTAATAATTGACCAGACTATTTAAAAAAGTCTGATAGATGAAGGCAAGAAGATTAACATGCCTGATTTCTGTATGCCTATAATGAAGTTTCAGATGATTTTTATAGTATTCCTTTTCATCTATGACTATTTTCAGTGACAATTACATAATAATATGCAAGCAGTCTGATATTTTATTTATTGTCTTATGTTATATATTGCTGTAACTGTAAAACAAACAAACAAAATGCCATAATTTATTCATGGCAAGAGATTTTCCTAAAATATGCCTTGATTTATTTGAAAAGAGTTTTTTTTCCAACTATTTAAGTCTGTATGATTTCCACAGTACTGTCTTCATTTGGTAATACCGGGGATGTATTTGCATGCAATCAAAGCAGCTCTTTGGTTGTGTGATGTCTGAGTGAAGTGGTAACTCCACACATCAAATTTCAAGACCTTTTAATGTTGACAAAGTTTTTATACATTTTTTTAGCTATTGATTGTTTTAGGAGCTAGCACACTCTGAGATGTGACTCACTTGTCTTAGAATCCCACTTTCTAATAACGATAAATGTCTGCAGCAGGCACTGGACTGGGAGGAGGTCATAAAAAATGAGCTGTTCCTGTCTTATGATGCCTGATGACTTTTCTCCGTGTTCAGTCTCTCACTTCCCTCTCTTATCCTCAAGCTACAAATGTTATCTGTAATCAGGAGTGAAGGGATGGATGCACTCTGCAGGCTGTCACCTGAGTGATTGCAGCATTTAGACAGCATGATAATACTTGAAAGCATACTGAAAAAAAAGTCTTACAAGGTTTTTTCTTCCAAAATACATATATCATATACAGAATCATTAATTCGTGGATCTTTTCTTCACCTTCTATCAAAATGTCCATTTTTAAGGTCATCTAAGGTGAGCTATTTAATTCAGCCAGTCGTTCAACCTTCCATAGCTAGTAGACCATTTGGCGATGTAATTCTCCAGACTGTCATGTTCAGCAATTGGACTGGACATAGGCTTATTAGAGAAGGGCCTTTCCCTGATTAATCACAATCAGTTCCCGTGTTCTGAAGAGCACTAGAAATTTGTGGAACTAGTTTTCAGAGACACTCATGCCAGCTGTCCTTATCAGAAGTGGTGCTTTTTATACCTACAAAATTAGAAACTGAAATCCATTGTATCAGTGTTCCATGAAAGCAGCCTCTCATGTTATCAGTGTAAAAGGCTGTAAATCCTACATAGCCCCCTTTTTTCTATTTGCATTTACAATACAATAATTATACAATTAATTTCAGAATATCTTTCAGTTTATACACTAGAGAACCAGATTTTCTAAACAAAGAAATTGTTTCTTTGGATAATAAAACAATAAAAATTAATATAACAGCATTTTGTTGAAACTGAATCTAATTTAGAATTATTTAAGATGCTATAGTAGCACTGAATTTATTTTATCTGAGAATGAATATATGGTATAAAATTGATATTATGTCAGACGAATCATTATAATGATCACTCAGCTTCATTCTAAAATACCACTCAATGTCAGATGTAATAGTAGTCTTTAGAAACTATAATGAATCTGACAATTTATAGTCTTACACTATTTCTGTAACACAGTTGAGGATACAGCCTGGTGTAGGGGCTGTGTAATAGTGGCTATACATGAAATAGAATACTGACAGGGTGCTGCAAATATTGGTAGGATAATATGAAGGAGTTGTTTTATGGTGGATAGAACTTTTCCTCAGGGACTTAGACATTCTACAGCTTTGGGCAGGTTGAAACCTTCATTTTCACATCTGAAATGTAGAGACATGAATGCCTGTCACAGCCTTGTAAAACAGTGTGCTTTACATGGTGTGTGATCAACAAATGTTGCTTTTTATGTGCAAAATAAAGAAATCTTTAAAATATGCATGTTACTATATTCCATGAAAAACTTTCAAACAAAACTACAACATCTGAGGGGAGATTTGATGCTTTTATTATTTCATATTATTTATTAATGTTTATCATATTTATTAGTGTTTTTATTGGATTTCTAATTCATACGTTTTAAATATTTTAATTTATAAACTGATACATATGTAAGTTCACTTTTCCACTTTTAGTCAATAGAACTGTCACTGGCATTCACAAATTTAACTATTTTGTGGATTTATTAGATATTTTTTTAGAGGCCAGCTATTATCAAATATATGCATAAAACATATGTCTCTTTGTTCAGTAATAAAGAATATTTCAAACATCTTTCTATACTTTCTACCCAATGCTTTGCTGGTTAGAAAATATACCTAGGATATTATCCCCCTGTACAAAAATACTCTAATTTTTGTAGGTATGTAACAATTTGATAAAATATAATATTCATTATGTATGTATATATTCTTTGGTTTCAACAATCTTTGCTGTCATAAGTATCATATCCAAGTATAAGTTGGTCTGTTGAATACATACGTCTACATGAAATTATGGACAGAAAAAAACATGTGTAGTTGAAATCTTGGTAGGTATTGTACTATTGCATTGTAGTTAAGTTACTTATACACTCTCACTAGGACTACATAAGAAATTATCATATAGTATGTATGAGGAGCATATGATATTTGTATCTTGCACTCATAACTCAGATTTTCTTGTTAAAAATCACCTTTTCCTAAGGTTGTAGGACTTGGGCTATTTAGAAACAAAGAGTCCAGAATGATTTGTAGAGTCTTAAGGTTCAGTTCCATACATTGAGTTATTTTATGTACTATCTTTCTTCATTCTTTCTTCTAGAATGTATGAAGTAATATGGGAGATTCCCATCAGTGTCAATGGCATATTAATGATCTACTACTGGTTTTCTACAAATTATCAATTACTCTATATCAAGACCCAGGAATTCATTAAAGTCCTGACTAAATGAAATAGAAAAATATGCAATTTGATTATATCTACCAAGAATTTTTATGTACTTCTCTACATTGAGAATAACTGCAACTATATGGATATGCTTCCTAAAACCTAGGAAACCAAGTTTTTAAATTAGTAATTTACCCCGATAAATCTGAAATGCAGCCTGACTAATGTAAGCAACAATGTATTTGAAAACTTTAACAAAAATGTGTGAATGAAGTACTGACATTCTGGATATTAACCAACATCATAGTAACAGTTGTATTGCATTTAAATTAACCTTTCTTTTCATATATATTTAATTATTATAATTGCACCTGCTTCTTGGAAGTTATTTCATAGTAGTGTTAGTTAATACAGAAATGGTTTATTGATAATGATTTATAAAGGCAGAAATATGTTTAAGATACTGACTTGGATTCTGTTTCTAGATGGCCAAATACTGGGTGACCTTGTGAAAGATACTCCTGATGAAGTTAAAAAAGGAAGAGAATGGTACAGAATGTTCACAATTATAAATCAAACCTTATTGTATGTATTTCTTACACCCCAACTTGATTAGTCACAGTAAATGTGTTGAACCAATGTCTTCAAAAACCAAGGAAATTTGCTGTGATTATTTTGTACTTAAATTAGCAGCCACCACTTGACTGGCAGAGCTATTCAAATGGAAAGCAAGAATGCTTTGCCTGTCCTCTGGCACACCATCCACAAACCATAAAATACAACCAGATAGAAAATATCAACATTCAGTTTGGGTTTGTGAAGCACTTGAATGACTGATTAGATTTGTTATCCCTCAGGAGGGTTGTACGGCCTGTGCTTTGCTTCTTTTGTAAAACAGCCTTAACTAGTCTAGTTCATTTCCCGATGGGTTCCTCTCTATTTAACCTTCAGAGTTCTTCTTAACTGTTTTCACACATTGTAAATAAGTCTCTGATACTCTCAGACCCAAGAGTATACTGACTCATATTTATTTTGAGAAAGAATCTTGATTTTCCTAGAAGTACAAAGAAGGCTTTACAAAACCTAATCTTCTCTCAAAAGTAAATACCATGAATTTTTATTTTTATTCCCATTTCATCAGGGCTAAAGAAATTAAATATCAAAATTATATTTAACTGGTGTTAAGGCTTTAATACATATCAGCACATGCTAAATAAAATTTTTGAACTGATATAGTCCATTCTTATCTCAAGAAACATATTTAGGGGAACAAATAAAATGTAGCATTGTCTTTTTGTGTTTAAACTTAATATATTTGATATTATTTATATTTTGCCTATATTTTTATAACATTTCATACCAAATTATCAGTAAAGTCAAATAAAAACTGATCAGGAAACATAGGAAGAAACATGAAAAGATAAATCTGTAAATAAAACACACTTAAAAGATAACCAGGTACCTATCATTAAAAAAAAAAAAAAAGTTTACCTGAGATGCCTAAACAACAAAGAAACAATAGAACTAGAATTATTTTCACATCTTAAAAGCCATGCATTTTGAACATATCTATAAACTCGGCTCTCACAAAGGGCAGACACAGGCAATGTCAGGGGCTGCTAGGTAGCCATGCAGCCAAAATCATGAGCTCTAGGTTCAGTGAGATGTCTTGCCTCAAAATGTTAAGAGGGAGTCTAGAGATATGACTCAGAAGTTAAGAGCACTTATCTCTCAGCAATCTCTCCTGAGGCTTCAAAATTGCCTGTTACTACAGTTCTAAGAAACCCAGTATACCAGGCACACATGTATTGCACATACATGCATGTAGGCAAACACTCATAGACAAAAGTAAAAATAAATCTTTGAAAGGGGAAAGATATAGGTAGGGAACAAGAGAGGAAAACACCCAATATCAATCTTGTTTCTACATGCACTTGCATAAGACCTGTACACATACATAGAAACATTGAATAAAATTATTTTCACATTTGTAACTATTTATCTTTGCAAATGCCATCTTCAAATACAAGATAAAAAACAAAAAAAATGTTTATAAGTATGCTTACATAAAAAGTTCTCAGCTATTGAAGAGAATAAATGTGACTATATAAACACATACATATGTTCCTTTGTCTCCCTCCCTTTATATACAATATACTTTACATTTTACATTTGTTTTATATACTTTATGATTTACATATGTATGCATATGCTCATTAACTCAATAGTCTATATCCTACTCTGTTTTAAAAAAGGAGCAATAGTTTCCACTTAAAAGTTTAGTAATAATTTTCTCTCTATAAAAGCCATTTAAAGTCACAAGTATATCTATTGTCTTTATTTTCTACTTGAAGTGCTATGTGCCTTCACTTGAATTTTGAGTCAACTCTGTATTGCTACTGGTTCAATTAACAAAAAGTTTCTGCTACTGTGTTCCTGTCTCTGCCAGCAGAAAGCCCTTCTTTCTCTTTTTTTCTGATTCCTTCATGGTGTGCTTTAAAAAAATTAACTCTAAATAGAAAAAGTGATATAGAGGTCAAAGGAAAATATTTAACTATATATTACCTTCGTATTCTGAAAAATGATGATCTCCCTATAGATTAAGAGTGAAAGTGTCTGTTTCACTTGTACTATTTAGAATCCCTCCAATGGGGCTTTCTAAATCAGTAGGAAAATTGATCTCAAAGGTTACTGGCAGAATTCTTTCTTTAACTGATTTTCTCCATGTGTTGGTCAACAAGACACACACACCCAAAACTGGGAATAGTGAAGCAAATATATAAACTACTTCACAGATTCAACAATATAGGAGGCCATGCATCATTTTCATTTTTATAACTGTCACTGATGTGGCAGTTTTGTAGATCCTGGAATGCTGAAAGATTACATATTTGTATAAATTTATTACTGATTACTTTGTGTAGCTTTTTATTTTCATGAAAATGTGCTAACAGTTTTTTTCACTTATCTTCCTGGATAGGTGACTACATTCCCAATCCACTTCTGTGACTGACACTAATTGGCGAGTATTTTGGCAGCCACAGTGAGAAAACAAATGGCCACTGGACACAGAAACTCTATGAGGGACTACCTGCAGGTTAGGGTTAAAGTGCAATGAGTTAACTTCTATGCTGCCATTTGCATTCACTTCTACCCGGTGTCAAGAAATGCAGACTGGAGTCAAAGACTGGAGATTTTTAGGATGTGAATTAAAATTATTCATACTTACCCCTCTAAATAGAAATTTATCAATGGTAATGTCTTTGTGTATCAGCTAGAACTAATAACATCAATTAAAATTGAAACAACTTCATGATGATCATAAACATTATGTCAAGTTGGAAATTATTTCTGGCATACAATTAACTGCCATTGTCATTAATTTACACAAAATCTACTAGCAATATGCTCCCTGATCTCCTAGATACAAACTTCCAAATGGTTTGGGCATATATTTGCTGGTTAATGCTCTAGGAAATTACAAGAGGCATCGCATAGAACACCAGTCTCTACAAAACTGAGATTTAGTCTACAGGAGATTTTAAGTTCATTTAGCCAAAGAAGCCATTCTTTTATTGTATTCTTACTGAGAACCTGGAGGAACACAACAAGGACAACAATGAGAATCAGAGATATTTGGTTGCCTAAGAAGATACTTGAGTTTCTCTCTTTGTTTATACTTAGCTGTCTTCATTCCGCTCAAGAATTTCTCAGTGAAGAACAATTCTTAGAAAAACTCTATCAGAGCAGAAGTAATTATACATATGAGGCTTCAGGATGGGACCGCTGAGTTCCAAACAGAAGAAAAAGACTGTGATGATGTTACCTGTATGATGTTTCTTAGTGCATTACACTATAGTGAGGAATGGTATTAGAAACCAAGATTACCAATTTTGAACGAAATGTGTGGCACTGATAATTTTATAAGCTATTTTTCATTATGTAATTCTATTTATTATTAAAATATTAGTTTGTGACAAAAGGATAAGGGAACGAATAAATATGTACATGTATTTTAATTGATAGTATAAGTAATTGGCCTCATGAATTACATTTTAGTAACATCGGTTTGAAAATCATTCAAGTATAGGGAGGGGACACAGACACATATATAATGTTTTCATATTAATGAATGAATAGAATCCTGTTCACCCATCTAAGCTGGCGCACCTTTGGTCTTCAGGGTGCTCAGCCAGCACGTAAAGAAAGAATCATATTTTAATTAACTGAGGTAAGGTCTCCCACTGAAATCTTCTTTCAAAGTGCATTAAGTGTTATTAATTTTCATGGGCACATAGAAGCAAGAAAAGTGAAGATTTAGCTATTCCAGAAAGCCTCCTGTTTGTACCTGTGACAGAAAGGTACATCTGATGTTTTCACTATGACAGGTCCACTTCTTTATGTTTTTAAAGATAAAATTCAGCTCGGTGGTGACACTGTTATTTCATTTTTCAGTTCCAATCATTCATTTATTTGTGGGTATAGAAATGCTAGAGTCAGAGTTTGCATGGTAAACTAAAACTAGCTCCAAAAAAGCAGCATGTGAACAAACAATAAACAGGAGAACTCTCCTGGTGCCTTAATTACATGCATTCATTGTTTTAACTTAATTTGCATCTTGGAGGACATTATGTCACCATGCAGAATCAAAACTAGCATTTTAATTCTTTTCAATGAAGCTAAGTTGAATTATCTTTAAACTGTAAAGTCACACCTTTCAGAAAGTGACTGGAGAGATGGCTCAGGGGTTTGTATTCATCCAGAAAGACCCTGGTTCAATACCCAGCACCCACATGGTGACTCACAAACATCTGTAACTACAGCTCCAGAAGGACTTTTCAGCTATCTTCTGGACTACAGAGTATTCTATGTTCATAACAATCACTGAATAAATATTCAAAAGCTCCTGTCTGAATGTGTTGAAAAATGAATAACAGGTGTCCTGCTTAGTTTCTTGCTAACTTGACACTAACTAGAATTATCTTGGAAAAGGAATCACAATTGAAAAAAAAAATGATTTCATCAGAACTGCATGTAGGCAAATCAACTGGGACAGGTTTTGATTGATGACTGACACATGAGGGCCCAGCCCACTGTGGATGGTGCCACTCCTAGGTAGGGGCACAGAAGGGAGCAAGCCAGTAATCACAGTTCTTCTATGGCCTTTGCTTCAAATCCACTTCAAGCTTCCTCCTTGCACTTCCATCAGTAATAAACTTTGACCTAGAAGTTGGGCAATTATGATAACCATTCCTTTTACAGATTATTTTAGGTCATAATGCTCCTCATGGCAATAGAATGCAAACTAATGCACATGCATTTCTGATGCTATTAAGGATGCTTGAGCAGTAATACTCAAGTATTTCTTAAGATATGGAAGAGCACTGGGCTCAAAGATTTCACTTTGGAGTTAGGAAGGCAATTAGGGTGGCACTGGAAAATGAAATTAAAACAATCACCATGGTCACATTTTGCTTTAGGATTTTTTACATTTTGTGGCAATATATAGACTATGCAATTCACTAATGTAGATATGTACATGGGTTTGTATTTAGAAGAAAGCATGCTTCTTCTTCAGTCTGTAGTTTGCTTTTAATTTTTGATAGGATGTAAATGTCACTGAAAACCTCAAGATTGAAGCTGTGGACCCCAAAGCAGCATGATGAGAGTTGAATCCTTTCATGAATAATTAGACCAGGAACACTCTCAACTCATGTGCAAACTGATACACACATGATCTCATAAATAATTGGTTTTGAGAGAGACTCTTTGCTCTTTCTTTGTTATAAAAGTGAGCCCTCCCTTTTTTACTAGCTACAATGAATTCAACAGTTTTGTTCTAGCACACATAACCTATAATTATGTACTTCTGTCTCAAAACAGGTGCACACACAATGGTGCCGACTGACCATGGACTGAAGCAATGAAGAAAATGAATCTTTCTCCCTTTAATGAGATTTTTTTTCACATATTGTCACATCTGTGGAAAGGTAACACAACTCTGAGTTCCTATCAAATTACTTTACATGAGGTTTATTTTATATACTATTGCAGCTTTTGGTTTTGATCAACTACTGCTATTCTGTAACATAGCATTTTGCAACTGAAAATTACTAGTTTCATATTTCATTATAGTCAGAAAGTCTATCACTGCTGTTTAACTGAAAATCAGGTTAACATTTTGCTGGACACTACAGTAAGAGAGCTGGCCCTTGCATGCTGGAGAGATGGCCCCTACCCTCACCACAGCTCATGGTGAACTGACCCTGAGGGGAGATGACTCCACTCCTTCCACCAAAGTGGGTGGCCCAAGGGACAGGCTGACCAGCTTGGCTCCTATCCAGGCCCAGAGTCAGGCCTTGGGTTGACCCACGCTAGCATCTAGGATCTGCTAGAGCTGGTGAAGGATTGGTCCTGTGAAGCAATACAGGCAAGTTCTTCAAGACTCATGGCAGAGACGGAATATCCCAAAGGAGTTCTGGTGAGGATCCAGTGATGATGGTGTACCAGAAACCAGATGCTTTCAACCAGACTAATGACTCCTTGCAATAGACATTTGTCAGCAAAATATGAGACCAAGAGGTATACGATATGGCATTGTGACCTGGACCTGAGCCTCCATTGTGACCAGAACCAGGACAAATGAAAAGGAGTTGGACAAGCAGGAAAGAAGGAAAAGCAAAGAGATTTTTCCATTGTTATGGTTTCTGTTTTTGTTGGCTTGTTTTGGTTTTGAATTTTCTGTTTGTCTTTTGTTTTGTTTCTTCTTTTGTTCCCTTGCCTGTTACCTTGATTTGTTTCTTTATGTGGGAGGGGTGTCAGGGATGATGGGAATATATGGAGGAACGGGGGAGGGGGGTGGCAAGGAGGGGGGTGTTTATGGATGGACATGGAGGTAAACAGAATTGGAGTGCATGATCTAAAACTCCCAAAAAAGTCAATAAAGAAGATACCTGGAGAGTATAATTAAAGATGGAAAATAGCGTTGATTTCATTAGTTGATACCCTTCTCTTATGATATCCCACTTCCCCCATCAAGTCAGATTTAAATGGGCAGTAGAGTTTCAATATAATTAAACACAACATATTCTTGATTTCTTGATATAAGAAAAATGGTAAATTTTTTGTAATAAGACAACTATATATTACAGGAGATGCTATTAAGAAAGCATGAAGAAGAAAAATCTTAGTCATATAGATTTTTTAGAATCATTTGTTCTTTATTACTATAACAGTACTTACTAAGAACTAAGATCTTAAGTGTATTCTGAAAAATAAAATAATTTCCATGATCTAAGAACAGATTCTTACTTACACAGTAAGCTGTCTCTGATAAATGTTGAGATATGTGTACTATAGAAAAGACAATGATTTATTTAAAACATAGAAAAAAGAAAAGATTTCAAAGAACTCTATGTGACAACCTGACTTTCTCCTCAAATTATCTTCATTTTGAATAACTTATAGAATATAGTCTAATTTATCTATAAATATTCAAATCTGTTTACTGAATTAACATATTCTATGCAACTGACATCATTAGTGTGTAATATCAATATTATATTTTACATATAATACATATAGGCTCTTGGTGGCATGTATTAATCAAAGATGTATATTTGTACCTGGTATTGCAGCTTGACTAAAGGAATAAAGAACATTACCTGTTGATTTTGTGACACTAGAATACTGGATCCAGGTACTATAGAGTCATATCACAATATTAAAATCAAATGATCAAACCAATTACAAAAAATAAAGAATATTAAATCCTACTCAAATTTCAATTTTATCTGAATTCAATGAATAAAGTGTCATTATAAATAAAAGATCAGGGAAAAATTCAGTTAGATATTCCTGGGCCAACATAGGAAGAGGGAGGTTACTGTGGGAAAAATGATAGTGTGAGAGTGTCACTAGTCTTATGTCATATCACACTTGTTTAAAAGTACATAGATTTCACACTTGATGAAAAGTACATAGACATAGCACACTTGTTTAAAAGTACATAGACATCCCACTTGATGAAAAGTACATAGACATCACACTTGATGAAAAGTACATAGACATCACACTTAATGAAAGGTACATAGACATAGCACACTTGTTTAAAAGTATGTAGACATAGCACACTTGTTTAAAAGTACATGGACATAGCACACTTGATGAAAAGTACATAGACATATCACAGTACTTAGAAGACAAGCAGTGAAAAAACTGTTTATGACACTAAATTTATGATTGCTTATTTAATTCAGGTGTTTTCATAGAGTCACATTTTTTCTGTGTTGTAAATTAAATATACAAGCTTCGAAAAGTAGTAAATACCTGTAATCCCAGCTCCTGAGGGGTGGAGACAGGGTGATCAGGTATTTAAGGACAGTTTCAACAATATAGCAAGTTCAAGGCCACACTAGGCAACATGAGACCCTGACTTAAATAAATAAATGATAGATAGATAGATAGATAGATAGATAGATAGATAGATAGATATCAGATGAAAAATCCAACAAATAAAGTATTGGATGACCAACATGAACTCCAACGGAATATTTATAAGTAATATTCATATGATTAGGAGCTGAGTTGGAAATTCTTGGAAAGGCTAGTCATGGGCAGATAAAGAGTCCTGTCTTTGCTAAATGAAAGTTCACTTAAGGTTTTTGGATTTTTTTTCTGGGTCCTCTATTCCTGAGGTTATTGTCTGAAACCTGCTTTGTTTCAGATTTCCATGTTACTCTTTCTTCCTTCTGATTGTCCCTTTGGGTCCATTTGTTGTTTCGGGAGTTCTTCTACTAGGCACTAACCTTTCTTTTAACATCTTTTCTGTTACGGAAATGATCTCTTTGGGAAAAAGTATGCTCAAGGGAGACAGTTCTTGGATTAGTAGCTTGCAGATGGAGCATGAGAACGGAAGTAGGAAAAAGTAATAAAGTGAAAAGAAGAGTTTTTAAGTGCTTGGTTGGAATCAGCACACATTTGCTGGCCACTTCTCTTCCCATTAACTTATTTATCAAAAGCCACTCAGAAACACAGGGACTTCAGCTATGTTAAATTCATTTCAAAATTTAAAATCAGTATTTAAGCTCCATTTCATTTCCCATCTTGTAACATCACTTTTTTATTTAACAATTAGCTAATTATGTCAATAGTACTTAGTTTTAGAGCTTAAAAGTGTCTTTATATTTAATTGGTTCATGCAATAAATTGAACATCTATTTCATATTATACATGACTTTTAGAGTTTATCACTCTAGAGACTGAATGGCTGCTTCGCACAGAGACTCTCTGGAAACCCTAAAGGGTTATAGAACTAGAACTAGAAAACCAAACAGTATTTTCACTCTGGATATTGTTGTTTTCTGTATATTACCTAGTTTTGCTTTATTTAAATCCTCAGTTAATTTAAAGTTGACATTAAAACATCTCTTCAATCTTGCCTTGGCTCCAAAACTGTTGGCTATGTCCCTTCTGATATTCAAAACAACCCTTAAAACACATGCATTTCCAACTTATTATATAGTAGGACTTTTCAAGATAAAGTTTATTGGTGGATAATTTTACTTTTACAAGGAAAATGTCATAAACAAATAATAGGGAAGTCTAAGTTTTTCTAAGGTACCAAATTGACTGACTTTATGATTCCTGAATTTCTATAATCAGTGTTAAATTACTTTTCAAACTCTACTGGAAATCC
Organism: Cricetulus griseus; assembly: GCF_003668045.3. Taxonomy (NCBI): domain Eukaryota; kingdom Metazoa; phylum Chordata; class Mammalia; order Rodentia; family Cricetidae; genus Cricetulus; species Cricetulus griseus. The sequence goes on along the minus strand of NW_023276807.1, from coordinate 239,180,321 downwards.
AAAATAATATAACTATGTGAGCATATTTTATACTTAATACCGTTGAACTGCAGTTAGACTTATTGGGACTAATTTATTCCTAATATTGAAATAAGCAACTTGAAAGATATGGGTTTATATTTTCAATAGTATTTAAACTTTTAAGCCCATCGCTTTTGTATTACTTGCTTTTCTTATTGCTGGAAAAAAATATTGAACAAAATCAATGAAAGGTAAATTTTTGTTTATGACTTAAGAAAAAGTACAGTCCATTGCAGTTGGGGAGGGATTAGCTGCATAACCATGAGACACTTGATCACCCTGTGTCCAGGGTAAGGAAGCTATTAGCCTACACCCAGAAAGTGAAGACAAGGGTAAAAAACAAAACAAAAAACAATGTGGAAAAGGATATTTATTGGATCTAAACATGGCTCAGTTTGTCAAGTATAAGAGAGAGCACAATTCCTATTACCCTTCTCATTTTAAAAATTGTCCTTAACTAAAAATCAGGAAAGCTTACATAGCTGCTATCTTTTCTTTGAAGAAAATGATTATTGGTAAAATGATAGCTCTCAAAGGGAGTCCTTTAACTGGAATGTATCTTTTTAAATTAATTCTTGATCAATAAGTTCTCATCATAATGTCATGCATTTCCACTAAATTGTTTTCTTCTTTCTTTAATTAGAGTAGTTTAATCAGTAAAGGATTGTCACTTGTGTTTGAAGAGGCAATAAAAAAGAACACTAAATTTGACAGACATGTAAAAGTTTCAAACTCTGTATTTTAACAATTAATATTGAAAAATTAATGGTGCTTCTCTGATATCTGGATCAGAACTTCTTTCATCTAATAATGTCATCTTAATCATTAGGGAATTCTTTAGATAATTATAGCACTGGAGAAAACATTAGGACAAATAATCATGCTGAGGGATATGACTGAATTATTCAGCATCATAGAGCATAATGCCAGCAACCTATGCAGGACAGGCAGATTTACACACACACACACACACACACACACACACACACAGAGAGAGAGAGAGAGAGAGAGAGATACCCACATCCTCTTTCTTACACACAGATGGAACACAATTGTATCAACTTTCAAGTAGTCATTATTATATATCCTTGAAGGGTCTACTGCTTGAGACTTTCTCTCTCCTCTAGGTGTATCCCCCCAAAACAAATGACTCTTTATTATAATCTTTTAAATAAAAGTGTAAGCATAAAATGTCAAGGGTCAAGACCATGCTGGGAAACCCACAGAAACAGCAGATATGAGCAAGTGGGAGCTCACAGACCCCAGTATGACAGCTGGGGAACCAACACAGGACCAAAACAGGCCTCCCAAACGTGGGTGGGTGTCTGTTCAGAGACCTGTGGTGTCTGTGGGGCTCTAGAAGTGGAACCAGGTTTTAACCCTAGTGCATGAATGTACTTTTGGAGACAATTACCTATGTAGAGATGTTCTCTAAGCCTAGATACATGGGGCAGGGCCTAGTTCCTGCCCCAAATGATGAAACAAATTTTGATGATCCCCCATGGGAGGGTTGCCCCACCCTCTCTGGGGAGTGGATTCAAGTTGGGATGGGAGATTGGTAGAGCCAGGGGAGGACAGGAGGGAGAAGGAACTGGGGTTGGTATGTAAAATATGATTGTTTTAACTAAAACAAAAATTTATTAAAATTTTTTAAAAAGTCAAGGGTCTAATGCTTGAGTGAACATAACAAGCGCTTGCACACTGTAGTATTCCCTGAATTGTGTGTGGTACTATTCAAAAGTTTTATGAATGAACCTGAAAACACAGCTGAAGATGACACAGGAGTTGTGAAAGACATTGTCATGCCTCTGCTAATAATGAGCATGATAAACTACAGAGGAGTAATTGTACTTGTGGTAGCCAAGAATTCTCTTCCATCTTGAAAGCTTCATGTGCATACAATTTAATATATATTAGTATATTTATGTTAGATTATATATTAATTAAATATATACTGTATTATTTTTATACTTTTAAATACTGAATAAAATTTACTGAAATGGTCCTAAGTTATAGTTAAAGGTACTCATAAAAATGTCTGCACACATAACACTTTTAATTTGAAAAAGAGTTAATCATTAATATTTAAGTAATTTGGAGTTTGATTACATAATAAACAGTTGGAGATATTGGCTTGATGATATTTTATTTTTCATAGTCTTCTTATTCACTTGGCTAATTTCTCATGATAACTTCCTAAAAGTGATATTTGTTAAAGTTATGACAAATCTTTGACCCTCAATATGGAATGCTAAATATCCTAGAGAAGAGGAAAGTTATCTTATTGGCTGATTGATGTCACATAATGCAATAAAGGGAATGGGAACACTTTATTCCACAGTATATCATTTGTTAGTAAATATATACATAGAATGTATAATAGATCGTGAATAAATGTATTTGATTGAATAAATCACTACTGTGCATTTTTCTTTCTTTTTGATAGTAAATTTATGGGAAATGCTGGTTGAATGTGACTGGATTCCTATTTTACACTTTATTTATTATATGACATGTGTGTGTGTGTGTCATGTGACCACATGTATCATAGGATGCTTAGGTATTTCAGAGCACAATTTGTTTTGATCTGGTTCACCATATTAGTCACAGAGATTGACCACAGTTTATTGGGGTTGGTGACAAATGTCTGTGATCCATTGAATCATATCACTGGGAATCAACATTTATAATGGTGAGATATATGTCCACATAAACTGCATATAAATATCCAAAAGTCTTTATAAAGGTTATACAAATTCAAAATATATTTATGTATAAATATTTTACAGATAATATTGCAATTCTTGTTTTATTTCTTTTATTCTACAATATCCATCTTTTCTCTAAATAAGAGAACACACATTTTGTGGATTTTAGCAAGGATGTCTTAACCTATAAGAATGGACTTTTGGATTCATCTTTTCATAAAAATCCCAACTGATCTTTTTACCTTATTTCTATTATATGTCTTCTCATCTAGGTGTCAAAGCTATGTCCTTGATAACTAGCTTCCACAATCCACCAGGTGAGAAGAATGGATGAAACAAAGATGACTGGGAACTGATATTATAGAAATCATGTAAAGACAAGTTATATAATACTCTCATAAAAGATACATCTCCAAGTCATGTGAAGAAAGTGGTTTCAAGAATATTATAGCTAATGTGTGGCCTGAGTCTATTACTATAGCCTATAATAGTTTTATTCTTTCTAAGCAAAATAATAATAATTTGTAGTTATGCTAACCACAAAACCTAGACATGGACTTCTAATAACTGTCAAAACTAAAAATTATTATCTGGGGCTAAAATTTCCTCTTGTATTAGTGTTGGATTTTTCAAGACCTACTAGACACTTGTAATATAATATAGATGGAAAAAATTAATGCATATATAGACAACTAGACAAGAATATAGGTTTTTCTTGTCTAGTTGTCTACCTATATTGTAATAAGAGTATAGGCTTTTCCCACCAGAGAAACTAGGAAACAAGAGAAAAACACATGGTACCCCAAATAAGAGGAAAGGGAGTAGAACCCCTGAGCAAATTGGGAGCATGTTGGGAGAGGGGAGGGAGAAGGGGAAAAGAGGAGGAGGGAAGAGAACAGGGATCAGGAAGGGATCAGGAAGACTGAGACAGGAGAGGAATAGAGGAGAACAACAAAAGAGATACCTTAATAGAAGGAGTCAGTGTAGGTTTAAAGAGAAATCTGGCACTAGAGATCCACAAGGATGACCCCAACTAAGAATCTAGGCAGTAGTGTTTTGTCTTGGCCCATCATGTCTCAGCCCCAAGCCATGGCAGCCAAGAGGTTCAGCCTGAGTGGGGGTGCGTGGACTTGGAAACTCCTAGCAACCCAAGGGAGACAAAGACCAAGCACAGGCATCTTCTCATCTTTAGAGAGCTCTCAGGTCCATGTTGCAAAACTGGAGTCTCTTGCTTATTCAGTATCTTCCTGGCTGTCTCCTAACCATGCTTCCAAGGCCACAAGGCCATTTCTGTCTCCTTCAGCTGACTCCTTTCTGCTAGATCACATGAGTTAGCAACTCATTGGAACAGCTTCCTTATGCTCCTGCCATCCCAGCGCTCTTGGGGGATTGGACTCAGCACTCCCAAGATGATAAAAACAGATCCGGATAAAGAAAAACCTCTAAAGGTTTACACTACATTTAAAAATCTATGTAGGCTGTGAGAGAAAAAGTAACAGGAGGAAATAGAGTAGCTGGGTGTGGTGGCACACACCTTTAATCCCAGCACTCCAAAAGCAGAGGCAGGCAGATTTCCACCGTGTATCTCAGGGAAAAAAGAAACAAAGGAAGTAAAAATAGAATACACAGAGAGTTGAAAGGAGAGCTTGTTGGTTTAAGATATCTTTATTTACAAAAATACTAGCCAAACACAAGCCAGTGCATGCCCAGAGGCAGCAAGGCAGGGAGGCCAGAGAGAAGGGGCAGCAGAAGGAGAAGAGATTGTTCCATGTGCTCGTGGTTGCTTAAGAGCACATCCCGTGTCACCCTTACATCATCTTGACCATCAAGGTCATCGCCATGACCTCAAGAGGCATGGTCAGTCACAACTATAGCCAGCCCTTAGGACGCATGGCTTCAGTGTCTCCCTACAATTCCCCTTTTAGTCTACAAGATGAATAAAGCTTAATAATGTAAAATATTCAAAATTAACAATCATAAAGGTGAAATACAAGAAGATACAATAATCTGCTATTGCACATCCTAACTATGTCCATTTCAGCTAAGCTCTAAAGCCATCTGAAAGGGGTGTCCAACTTGAACACCTCCTTCCAATCCCAACCCTAAACAATAGGAAAGTGATTCCTAATTAGGCTGACACTACCTAATAGACAATAATGAGGAACAGGGACATAGCATCCTCTAAATTACTTCCTGCTGAAATGGGATGATGATAGCCTTGTGGGGTCCTGTGGAGAAAAAAAAAATGTTAGTATAGTGAAAGTCACTAATGGATTATATCCAGTCCATGTTAGATGACATTTGTTTGATTGAAGATCTAGGTTGAAATCCTCAACTTGATTGAAGTCAGTACTCGAAGCTCTAGTCGGAGTTTCAGTAGAAATGGAGTAAGTTGGATCCAGTGCAGTCTAGGAGGTTTGGCACAATTCCTTTTCCGGAGCATCCAGGGATTGTTGTCAGGCGGGTCTTCATTGGCTGTGTGGGACTGAAACATAAGTATTAGCAGAGAAAGGTTTGCTTGTAAATGTATGTATGCTGGAAAAGGCAATCATGGAAAAGTAATGATTGTGAGATGGTGTACACCTTGAAGAAAAGAGCCAAGAAACACAAAGACAGTCCTCAAATTCCTCTCTTGTTCTGTATTACATCAATTGGCTTCTTGATATAATACAGAAACTCTAAAGTTTAGTTTAAAAACATGCTTGGATTTTAGGGGAGGAAAGCCAAATCCAATTCTAAATTCAGCATTAATTTATTTGAATAAGGCCTAGGAAATAAGGAGGAATAGAGTTATTTGAAAGAGAGCTGTAAAGTTTACCATATCAAACGTTCCTTATGTTTGATGGCTATAGCTACCTTCTCTTCTTAAGGATCTACCTATGTAGTGTTCTTGGACTTCTGGAAATGAGTTTTCCCATGAAGATAGAAGCAAAACACTTCCTTCTCCTTTAGGAGGTTTCTATTTGGTTTACGAGATATACCTCAGTAAATACCTGTCATTCGTCCTTGTCGAGAGGTTTGTCTTTTTCAACTTGATCAACTTTGAGGGTATCCAAAGTTTTTCTTCTCCTGTGGAAACAAATGAAAAACCCCTACCCCAATGTAACACATGTCCAGGCTTTCATACCAAGGTCAGTACATCTTTGAAGTATACTGGTTGATTCAGTTCAGCAGTTTTTTCTGTAGTCCAGTGTCTTTCTGCAGCTGTTTGTCCTTTGTCATTGGCATTAAGCAAGTTTAGTGTCATTATGCAACCTATGTTTGGGGGGTTTAACTTAACAGCTTGTCTATGGAGCATCTCCTTAAGCTTCCTATTAGATCTTTCAATGACTGCTTGTCCTGTAGGATTGTATGGTATTCCGGTGACATGCTTTATGTTATAATAGTTGAAGAACTGTTCCATTTTTGTGAAGACATATGCTGGAGCATTGTCAGTTTTTGTCTGTGCAGGTATACCCATAACTGCCATCAGCTCTAGCAGGTGTGTAATAACAGAATCAGCTTTTTCAGAGTTGAGAGCAGTAGCCATTGGAAACCTGAGAATGTGTCAATAGTATGATATAATGCACATATTTCAAATTTCAAATTCTGCAAAGTGAAAGACATCCATCTGCCAGATCTCATTTCTCCTAATGCCTTTAGGATTACAGCCTGCTGGCAGTAGAGTTTGGTTATAAAAAGGAACAAGTAGGACAGTTTCTCACTGTCTCCTTGGCTTGTTGCTAAGTGATGGAGAAGCATTTTTAAACCTTTGCTATTTACATGATTTTTTTTATGAAATTCTGAGGCTTCTAGCAGTGGAGCGACTGTTTATCACTAATGCACAAATGGACTTTGGGAGCCCATTCCCTATGGAGGGATACTATTGCAGCCCAGATGCATGGAGGAGACATCTAGGCCCTCCCTCAGATGATGTGACAGACTTTGATTATCTTCCATGGAAGGCCTCACTATCCTAAGGGAGTGGCTGGGGGTGGGTTGTGGGGATTATTGGGGGCATGGGAGGATGGGAGGGCAAGGGCATGGAGGGATTGATATGTAAAATAAGATAGTTTCTAATACAAATATTAAACAATTAACAAAAAGAATTAGGCTTTTCCTTGTGATTTCAATATCAATAATTTTCAAACATAAATTGTGCAACTTAATGACATAAATTCAGCACAAATAATAAGAATATATAGGCCAACCAGAAGGCACAATTGGCAAAATATATTTCCCATGAAAAGCTGGAAGCTTGAGTTCATATCCCAAACCCACCTTTGAAAGAAAGTTGTTCTTTGCTTTCTGTATTTGAGACATGGCACATGTGCACCTGTACCCACACATGGAAAATCATACACACATGCACAGAGCACATAGTTCATGCATCATCAGTGAAATTTTAAAAAATTAGGACTATTAATTAAGTAAACTCTCCAATATAAAGTTGGGATTAGAGTACTCTACACAGCAAATTCTAGAGTAAAGGACAATCAAGGGTAAGAGACTTCCAAATGACTACCTATCTCTAACATCAGAATTAGAGATACAATTGCTTTGTTTTAATGATGTTGTCAATTTGTATTTAAATAATGGAAATATTGAAGGCAGAAGAGCAGGAAAATAGCAACAAGATTCAAGAAATAGAAGCAGAAAACCTTAAGCTTTTCAAAATGGGGACCTATGGTGAAAAACCACCAGCCTCTACCTCTGGGGACAAGGCCACATGATGTACCTCAGGTATTCTTCCCAGAAAAACAATCTAGTACATCTCACTATTGTCATTAGTGTCAATTCTTTTCACTTCTGTGCTATAATACATTGTTTTTGCTATGCCCTCAGCTGATAGCCCTGTATTTTCTCAAAGCTGTTTAAGTCTTTGCAATCTATGAGCTCAGCTTTTAAGATGAACTTTATTTGATCTCTTACCCCAAAGTAAATAAAAATAATGGTTTCAGCTTTCAACATATGTATTATGCTTCTGTTTACATAGCTTATAAATATTTATAATATTTTAGCTAGATACATTTGGCATATCTCATTGATTGATACATTTTATAAACCATAGACAGACTTTGAGGAAATATTTTTGTTCTCACTATTTTGTACAAGGTCAATATTAAGAATAGGTTGCAGATTATATTTAGGAATATGTATATTCTCATATATGTGCATGATATAATAATTAATTGGGGTGGGAAGTCCACAAAATTTCAAGGGGACCATGGAGGATTATGGAAATGTTTATAGGGAGGAAAGAGAAGAGAGAAATGTTGTAATTTTATAAACTCCAAAATAGCTTTTACAAACAAAGTGGATTGAAATAGAAGATAGCACACGGGAAATTATACAAAACTAACACTTTGGTGAAAAAAAATGAAAAGAATAAAAAGGATGCCAAGTACTAGCATTTTAGTAACTGTAAAAGGTAATAAAAATATCCATGCAAAATGCAAGTATATTCCACACACATGAAAACAACAAAAGATGTTTGTGCTGGCTAGTTTTATGTTAACCTGACACAAGCTATAATCAATGAACAAAGGGGAACTCAATTGAGAAAATGCCTCCCTAAGATTATACCATAAGCAGACAAGCTTTTGGGAAATTTTGTTAATTAGTGATTAATGGAGAAAGGCACAGCCTGTTGTGGGTGGGGACATACCTGGACTGATAATTCTGGGTTTTTTAAGAAAACACGTTTATATAACCCCTCTTTTTTACTAGACTCCATGATCTCAGTGCAGTGCTTGGATGTGGACCTCTGCATCTGGCTCCATCAATTACTGGATGAAGGTTCTATGGTGACAATTAGGTTAGTCACCATTCTGATTACAGGAGATGGTCAATTCATCACCCTCTCTACTATTGCTAGGAGTCTTAGCTGGGGTTCCTTGTGGATTCCTGGGAATTTCCCTACCACCAGGTTCTCTCTAACTCCATAATGGATCCTTCTATCAAGATATATCTTCCAATGGTCTCCTTCTCCATCCCTCCTCCAAATCACCCATCTGTTTTCTGATGGTCGTATCCGACTTCCCCTCCTCTCTCGTCATGGTGTCCCTAGTTTACCCAGGAGGTCTCATCTATTTCCTTTCATAGGGCAGCCCATGTGTCCCTCTTATGCTCCTCCTGGTTACCTAGTTTGTCTGGCACTGTGGATTGTAGTCTGGCTATCCTTTGTGCTATGTCTAACTCGGGATTTTGTTTTTCTAATTCCATTTGTCTGAAAATTCCATGGTGTCATTTTATTTCAGCTGAGTAATTCTTCATAGTGTAAATATACCACTTTTTATCTATTCTTCAGGTGGGGGGATCTAGATTGTTTCTGGCTATTACAAAAAATGCTGCTACGAACATAGCTGACCAAGTGTCCTTGTTGTAGGATTGAGCGTCCTTTGGGTCTATACCCTGGAGTGGTATCCTCTCCAACATAAGGTGTCATCAATGTTTTTGATCTTAGACATTCAGACAGTTATAAGATGATGTTTCAGAGTCATTTTGATTTGCATTTCTATGATGAATAATGATGTTGAGCAACTCCTTAAGTGTCTTTTGGCCATTCAAGATTCTTCTGTTGAGAATTCTCTGTTCAGATTTGTATACCATTTTTAATTGGATTATTTGGTATTTTGATTCTAGTTTCATGAGTTCTTTATATATCTTGGAGATCAGCCCTATGCCAGATGTGGGTTGTGGGTTTGGTGAAGATCTTTTCCCATTCTGTAGGCTGTCATTTTTCCTGATTGACAGTGTCCTTTGCCTTGCAGATGCTTTTCTTTCTTTCTTTCTTTTTTATTTATTTATTTATTTATTTATTTTGGTTTTTCGAGACAGGGTTTTTCTGTGGCTTTGGAGGCTGTCCTGGAACTAGCTCTTGTAGACCAGGCTGGTCTCGAACTCACAGAGATCCACCTGCCTCTGCCTCCCGAGTGCTGGGATTAAAGGCGTGTGCCAGATGCTTTTCAATGTCAAGAGGTCCCCTTTATTGATTGCTGCTTTCAGTTACTGTGTTACTGGTGTTATATTTAGGAAGTCATCTCCCATGCCAATGAATTCAAGACTACTTTCTCTTCTATCAGGTTCAGTGTAACTGGATTTACAAAGGGAGAGAGTCAAGATCATGATGGGGAAACCCACAGAGACAGCTGACCTAAGCTATTGGTAGCTGATTAACTCTGAAGTGACAACTGGGGAGCCTACATCTGACCAAACTAGGCCATGTGAATGTGCGTGACAGTTGTGTGGCTTGGTCTGTTTGTGGTTACCCTGGCAGTGGGACCAAGATATATCCCTGCTGCATGAGCTGGATATTTTAGCCCATTCCATATGGTGGGATGCCTTGTTCATACTTGATGCAAGAGGCAGAGGTTTGGTCCTGCCTCAACTTATATGCTAAGCTTTGTAGACTCCCAGTGGGAGGCCTTACTGTCTCTGAGAAGTGAATGGCAGTTGGGAGGATTAGGAGGAGGGAGGAAGGAGGAGGGGGGACTCTGTTTGGTACATAAAGTGAATAAAAAATGTAAAATAAGAAAAGAAATCAAGCTTAGCAAGACAAGAGGAGCACACCAGTAGGCAGCACTCCTCCATAACCTCATGTCAGCTCCTACTTCAAGGTGACTAGTTTGAGTTCCTACCCTGACTTCCTAAGATGATGGGTGAACTGTGATATGGAAGTATAAGCAAAATAAACCTTTTCCCCTCTAACTTGCTTTTGGCCATGGTATTTCTCCATAGTGATAATAACCCTGACTATGACAACATATGAGTGGTATATTAATGAAATATTGTCTATCATTTAAAAATAAGTTTTTAAAACAACCAAAAGAAATGGGAAGTGTGATATTACATACATAACTCCACTGAAAATAAATGAAAGGATAAAGAAAGTAAGTTCTTTAACATGTGTAGTCTTTGGTATTTCACTCAGGCATTTGATGTATGATATATTCACCCAGCATCTATGTGGGATAACATGATAATAAACACCGATGAGGCTGAACTGAAGCATTGATGATGATCTCAAGGTGTTAATAAGCATAGAGATTGGTGAAAGATGTTGACCTGTGATCTCTACCCTTGTAAGAGGGGCTTTCCACCATTTTTGTTAATTAATTAGATTTAATAATATCTCTCTATTTTAAACAATGTATTTATTATTTTTATTTTATGAACATTGATCAGTGTTTAGCGTACATGTGTGTCTGTGTGAGGGTGTTTCTTATGTTTCAAAATAGTTTCAGTTTGCTATAATTATGTATATAATAGTTAAAAAAACCAAAACCTGAAAAGCAAAGCAAAAATGTCTACTCTAAAACATTGATTTTGTGTCTGCTTTCAGACATTGGCGGTGAGTCACCATAGCATTGTTACATTCACTCTTCCAAACCAAATCACACTCCACATGGAAGCTGAACACAGTATTTAAGCTTGTTTGTAATATACGAGGAATTCAGTTTTATTTTCTCCATCTGGTGTTATTTTTTATTTCTAAACCACAGTTTAGAATGAAGCTGAACACAGTTGTGTGTGTTTTCTAAGTGGCCAGTATAATATGTGTGATAAAACCACAAAGCTTTGCAGGAAAAAAAAATAAGTCCAATTGCCTTCATTTGAACTTTCCTTCCATTCAACCAAAAACACTAGGTGAGCTCTGAATTCACAACTCATCTCTGCCTGCTAATGCCTGAAGTGCAATTGTGTTTTTGAGGAATTGAATGCTTCCCCAGCCAACTCCCAAGTGCCTAGCTATGCTGCTTCCATTTTTCTGAAATGAGGACATTCTATTATGTAATGCATCTGTAGGTCATTAAAACGAAAGTTGGTAATTTCTGAGCATGGTGCTGGTAATAAGATTTACTTTGTTTTATGGATAAGTTTTTATTTAATTGCCCAGTTATTTCAGATGAATTTTTCAGAAATTGACTGTAAATGTTGTCCTTTGTTTGCAGAGCTAAAGTGACATTTAAGGAAGAAGTATACAAATATGCTCAGAGACATGGCATGTCGAACAAGAGAAAAGCAGTAGCATTACACTTGCAAACAAGTCAGCGATGCTGGGAATTAATAAAGATGCTTTGTTTGTACTCTCTTAATATTGCAATGCCTATATCAGGGCACCCGATTTCAGCACTCTTATATCAATTTCTCATGACTTCACTGGGCTTTCTTTATTAGTGCAGGAATGACTAATGATCATGATTTTCTGTTTAAACATTTGGAAATTCCTTGGCATCTATGTTCCCACACTTAAAGATCATAGCAAACAGATCAGGCAGTGTAGTCATTGCCATTTCTCAATAACTAAAGGGTAAAGAGTTGAAAAATCATTTCATAAAGGTTTAGTTTGTAAAATTTACTCCATGAAAGTATTTCAGGGATTAGAAAAATTGTAGATAAAAGCCAGATAATAAATTTTAAGTGTTTGCTTTTCTTTCCATATCTGACAAACCCATTCACAATTGCTTCAAATCTAGCCAACCAACCAAGGCTAAATTGAAATAATTGATGGTGAAGGCAAACCTAAGAGCCACCACTTCACTAATCTAGAATAATCCCTAATTTCAGTCTAAATATTTGTCCTTATACACATAGTTAAATGTAGCCCTTATCCTTCAGCAAGGAAAATTCTTTTTGCAACATTGACTACTATAGAAAAACCCAACCAATCATAATAGAGTTGTGGGGCCCAGTTACATCTGATGTATTTACAAAACAAATCATATATCTAAGATTCAAAAAACATAGTAGGGAAAGAGGGGCAGGAAAAAAAGTAAGAATGAGAGTTTGCTGAGATTATAGTCTTGAAAATGTTAGAAGCTACATATAAAGTCTTACTAACATGCCTGGCTACACATGCTCTGAACAAAGACAACTAGTGACATGTCAAAGGGCATCAAGGACAGCCTATAAAACCTCAACCCTACATAAAGAATTATAGACTATAGGGGACACCATAACCACACCTGGTCGGGGCTGGCTGATCATGTCTTTAAGAGTACGGTCAGGGTGACGTGGGGAAGGTTTAAGAGTGAGGGGCACGCAGATGGGAGCCCCTTCTTCCTTTTCATCTTCAGCTTGTTCTACTTACTCTGTTCCTGATGGCTGGCTAGGTTACTCTGTAAGTAAGGCATTCTCTGGAATAAATGCTCTGATATCTTTACCTGACTCCGTATTGGTAATTCACTCATTATTTGGTCTCAGAAGTGGGATATTACAAGCCTACACCCCGTTCGGGACTACACGAGGGTCCCACTGGACAGTGGATGATCTGCCAGCACACATGAGCAGGGAACCAGTCACCTGCTCGCCAGGAGAGTCCTCTTTCTCCGTAGGTTTCAGAAGCAGAAATGGCCCTACCCCATGGTTTCAACAGCCACTGGCAGGAAAAATATCTTTACCTGACTCTGTATTGGTAATAGACAACTAAGAAACACTGACAGGAGAGAAATTCTTCCCCAGGGAAGAGCAGACCAATTATCCCATACCAAATATTTGGCGATGAAAACATGAACAGCCGGGCATTGGTGGCACATGCCTTTAATCCCAGCACTTGGGAGGCAGAGCCAGGCGGATATCTGTGAGTTCGAGGCCAGCCTGTTCTCCAGAGCGAGTACCAGGATAGGCTCCAAAGCTGCACAGAGAAACTCTGTCTCAAAAAACCAAAAACCAACCAACCAAACAAACAAACAAAAAAACAGAAAACATAGGAACAAGAAACATAAAGACTGAGTGGGTGGTATTTATGCATTTATCAATGTATATGCATATATGCATGTTTGTATGTATCAATAAGTAATGAAAAATACAGTCCATACATGTGGAAGAGAGTGGGGAGGGACATAGATGGGTATATGGGAGGGATCGGAAGGAAATAAAAACAAAATTAAAAATGTTGTAATATATATTTTAATTTTGAAAATGAAAATAATATTCTGTTTCCTGCCAACTATCTCTTACCAATAGCTCATTAGCTAGATTTTTGTGACAAACTCTTCACTCTATGCTGAAGTTTTGTCGTTTTTTTTAAGTACTGTCACAACCACCTTGAGTTCACATGTACAAAAGCCCTGTTATATCTAGGGAACACTTTTTCATTGTAGTCATCCACCTTCTCTTGCTGTTACAACTTTTCCACCTCCTTCTTCTGTGATGATCCTGAGCCTTGGAAGGATGGGTATGATGATATAGATATCCCATTTAGGTCTGTGTATTCCATTGTCACTTATTCTCTGTTTCTCAGCTGGACATCTATTGAAAACCTAAGCTTCTCTGATATACACACATATAAAATGATGAATGTCCAATGAGGCCTGAGGGATAAACTAATATAAGGAGATTGCAATGAATAGTTAGGAGTCAGTTTATTACTATGTCCCTTTAGTAGAGTAATATATAGTAATAGTAGTGAATTCTGCCCTAGGTTTTATGATGTATCTGCTCTTGCCTTGATAATGGTTACAGGTATGGGTTCTATCTTGTGGAACATGCCTTAAATGCCATCAGAAAGATGCCTTCTTTGAAAAGCTACCTCTGCAGTCTGTTTCATGGGAATCCATTATCCTTTCTTTCAAGTTTACATTCTTTGATAGATGATTACACTCCAATACAAATAATTTGATGTTTTGTTTTGAATTTTAGATGCTGGAAGGGAAATGACACAAAAACAAACCCAGATAGAAATCTTAACCAACGATGTCATTTACTCACCAGACATCCTGAAAAAGTGAACTTGGCTTGTTATTAGAAATAGAAAACTGTACAATCATTACCCACAGCTTTGGTCTGACACTCTGTATTAATTTATAGTATATAAATAAATTTAGTGACATTTCTATGAGGATATTAATATTGTGTTGAGTAAGTGATGGTGTAAACTGCATGTGTCAGATGTAGAGTTCATGTTGCCACTTAAGACATGAATCAAAAAGAATAACTCTTTTGATGGCAACAAAAATCAATAATTAGAGGAGCTGCCTTTGAGGACTTGAATGTCATGTGTTTAAAGGTAATATTTAGTTGGTGTATACAGCCCCAGGAGTGGAGGTTACACAGTTCATGTGTATCTGTTTCAAGGAGGAAATATAGATTCAAATGAGGAAACAAATCTGAATCTTTGTATTGTACTCTATTTTGCAGAAGGTCAAAAATTTTGTTTTAGTTGTTAATTTTGAAGTTTTTCTGGACTACTTATTTTTGGGGTGTGTTAAGGAAAAGAAGAGATGTTTTGCATTCTTTCAGCTGTCACATCGATGTTTTGCCTAGGCCTGGTAGACTGTACTTCATTGTAAGCTTTCAGACTTAAATATAGACAAGAATAATCAGCATGACTATCAAAACACTAAGATGTAAAACCCATGTCTGTATATTCTTGTTTAGTTGTCCTAGAGTTTGGAGCATCCATGAGTATGTATTAACTGGTCCTTGCCAGATGGTTTTATTAGAGGTCAAAATTGAAAATTACTTCAACTGGTTTATTCTTGAGAATCACATGCAAAAAGTAAGTTATGGGCTCTGTTACAGTGCTTTATTCCATCATCAAGTTTACTTTTATTTTACACAAACTGAGTAGTTTACTACTACAGTGCTTTACATTGTCATGTCTGCTAAAGATTCTCAACCTTTCTGCTTCTATTTGTTATTTTTTCCTTAATAGCAACTGAATGTAAAGAACTTGAACTTTCACAGGAAAAATGTAGGACTCAGTATTATGAAGAGCACAGGAAGCCTTCTGAGCCATTATTCTAGAAGCTCCTGTTCAGGGCTAGTGAAAAGTCCAAGCACCTGATATGCTATGATGTCATCAAATGGAAACTAGAACTGTTACTAATGAAGAGTGAGGGGACCAAACTTACTCTGAGATAGTTGCCAGACCACAAGTTCTCCTTTCCATTCAGTTTTGTACATTTGCCCCCAAAGTATTTCAGGAATGAGTTACTCCTTCATTTCTAATATCTGCATCATTTTAAATCCAAACTTGTGAGTCCTCCACACCATCCTGACTTTGAATCTGAATCTGAAATTTTGTCCAAATTGTTTAATCATTCCTACCAGCCCTGATCAAACCTTATGGGAGGAAATATTCTTCCCTTCTGTTTTGAAGGTGAAGTAAATGAGGCACAGATGATCCAGGAATTGTTTGCTGTTATTTAATTGTCAGCAGCAGAGCCAAAAACTAGGCTGTATGTCTCCTGGCTCCTGATAGAATACTATCCACCAGCCTGGTGCTGACTCTCTAGTAATAGAAGCACTGAATTCAGACATCTGTTAAATATTGTACAAGACAAATGTTCATACAGGCACTCTCTGTCTTACTAAGGACATTTTTATCACTAATATTGTTCAGTATGTCATGTGAAAAAACTGATATATTGTATATATATATATATACATATATATATATAAGTTGATATATATGTGTATATGTGTATTATTATATATTATAAAAACTCAATTAGTTTCTCTTTTTCCTGATGATAATGAATAGAATGCATCCCTTGTAAAGAATAGGGAAAGCAGCCTAATGATCTGTCTTTTACTAAAAAAAAAAAATGGTATTAGATTAATTAAGGCACCTCTTCTATGAAGGTAAGACATAAACATACACACTTACTATTGTGAAAAGCAATCTTCAGTACTCTGAAGAGTCAGCAGTTCACAGCTTAAAGAAAGAGACTTTCCTTGGTTAGATGAGCATCACAGTATTCACATCCATTGCTGTTACACTCTGATCCCACTTTTGAGCTTCCATGGTAAATTTGTTTGACATCGATTTGCAATGTGCATCTCATTCTCTCACCCAGAAAGCAACTGTGGCAAAAATCAACTACACTCTTTGTGATGGGATGATGTGAAATGTGCTGAGTCTGTTTTCTTTCTTTCAACAATGATAGTCTCAACCAAGTTTGGAAAAGCAAGTGGAGATTGTTGTGTAGAATCGTCACTTCTTTTCACCAAGCGTGTATGTAGCATTATGAAATAACTTCTTTTCTTTGAAAACATAACCCAGAGAGGAGGCAAAAGAAGGCCCATTCCTTTTATATAATGGACTTTTCTAGCTCCTTCCAAGAATGACTGAACAGTAATTACAGCACCTTTTAAAAGATTAAAACAACAATCTCATATGAAAACTGTGCTTCTTACAAATGTGCATATTGTTAAATTATCTGGTGGAAGTACATAGAATGTAGCAACAGTTGATCAATAATGTCATTTCTTGAGAAGGAAAGAGTCCTTAGTGGAAGATGTTTCTTTTTTATAGCCATTTGGGAAGCATTATCTTACCTTTGGGGAACAGTTGGTTCCCAATCCTCTAGGCCTGTATTTTCTCCCAGAGCCAGAATTTTGACTCCACTTTACCACATTAAAGCAAATCAGAGATGTTTTCTAAGTTCCTCATCTCTATAAGGTTCTCTGGAGGGAAGTACAATCTTCATTTCAAAAATTTCCCAGGGAGTCTGTGGACACCTAAAGCTCCCCCTATATGTTTGTCATTCCTGGGAATGAAGAAAATAGAGACTAGATATATAGAGAAGTCATATTTTGACTAATATACATTTATAAACATATTTACATTTTATTATGAACTTTTACTTGAGTCAGACCATAGGCTAATTATATTTGAATGCTTGGTCTCTTCTCAGTTGCTAAAATTGTTTGGAAAGGATTAGGAGATGTGGCCTTTTTGGAGTAGGTAGGACCTGATTTTGGGAGGTGTGACTTTGATGGAAGAGGTATTGCACTAGGGTGGGCTTTGAGGTTTCAAAAGCCTATCCCAGCCTCAATCTTCTTTTCTGTGTGATGCCTGTGGATCAGGGGGTAAAGCTTTCAGTCACTAATCCACTGCTGTAGGGAGACACCCTAGCCCCACCCCAGGTAACCTAGACAGGTGTGCTGGGACACACCATGAGGGCCGGGTGAGGAGAAGTCTGAGATGACGCAGAAGGAGGTTCTTAAAGAGCTGGAGATACATGGGGACCCCTTCTTTCTGGCCCCTCTCTCTGGCCTGGCTGCCTTGCTGCCCCTGGCAAGCTGGTTTGCATTTGGGCTGGTGTTTATCTGAATAAAGAAATCTTGCCTTACGGACTACAGATCATCTTTGAGCGCACGCAGCACACAATAATCATCACACTGCTATGCCTTTCTGCTCTCAACCATGATGATAACAGATTAACCATCTGAAACTGAAAGCAAGCATCCAGTTAAATACTTTCTTTCAAATGAATTGCCTTGGTCATGGTGTCCCTTCACAGCAACAGAAAAGTAGCTTAAATAGTAGGCATGTTGTTTTGTAAATTATTTTAAATGAAGATACTGTATTACATAACTAAGCATAAGGTTGAGGTTATTAATATATTTGGAACAAAACTACACATGATGAAATATATATTGAATGTAACCTCTAATTTCATTCGTTCCAGAAGAAAATAGGAAACTAATGAAGAGTGTTTCCTTATGATGTAAGAATAATTGTTTAGATCTAAAACAGGATTATGGAAAAACTCCACATATTAATGAAAATAAACAAGAACCAATAATAAATAAGAGACTTATGCACGCATATGTACCATTGAGCTACACCCTCTGTCCATTGTAGATATTCAATGATATCACAATTCCCTTCATATCTCTTTTTCTTGGAAATACTTTGATTTTTTTCACTAGACTTGATTATAAATATTTATTTAAGATTAGGAAAATGAGAAGTTAGGCAAAAAATTTAGCCTTTTCATTATCTTGATAGCTCTGCAATACCTACAAGTTTATAGGCACTTTGATAGACACAAGAGATCATAGCTAGGTAAGGACAATGGGCATTGTGGTATAATTACTATGTAATGATTTTGTAAGAAGAATGTAAGAAGAATGATTACTACAATTTGAAGGGTTGACATTGGCTTTTTGGGAAGCCTAGTCTATTGTTTCTCTTGTTTGATGTTTTTACTATGGATCAGAAGATAGGAGTAACTGTGAATAACTGGCAGCAGTTACATAAAGTTAAAAGATAAGAAAACCATAGTGTTCATTTGATATTTTGTGGATATAAAAGATGGATGTTAACAAGATTTTGTTTACGATACCATATTATTGCTGTAGATATAAAGTCAGCATATATTTATACTTTATTTCAATAATGACATAATCATGAGTTATAGAAAAATATTGGCTGAAGTAAGAAAAATATTAAAGATGCCAAAATAAAGATGCAGTGAAAATAAAATGCTTTAATTAAAAAATCCAAATCCATTTGAGAATAACATGATCTTTGAATATACAAGCATTGTTTTTCTTTTAATTTATATCTGGTTCATATTGCAAGGTTCTAAGAGCAAAATCATCATGAGTTTTATCAAGGATTAGAAGGGTTACAAAGTTGTGGAAGAACCCTATAAATTAACTCTATGTTTGATTACAATATGCTATCGCATAAGTTCCAATTGTAGAAGATTAGGAATTCATTTAATATTTTGACACTTGCTTGATTAGCAATTAACAATTTAAGAATTTTCCAGACCATGGTGGTGCTTACCTTCAAACCAAGTACTCAGGAGGCAGAGCCCCGTGGATCTTTGTGAGTTTGAGATCAGCCTGATTACAGAAAGACTTCCAAGACAACCAAGGCTATATAGAGAAACTCAATCTCAAAAACCAAAGAGAAGACAGAGAGGGGGATTTGTTTCTCTGACCTTCTAAAATTTCATTTTGTATCTATAAGATTAAAGTTACAAAATACAATTATGTTATTTTCTAATAGGTTCTGCTAACAAAATTGTTTAACACATCTTAATTTAATTAAAAAGTATTTTCATTCTTCTGTAGTAAAATCATACTGCATTATAGTTCTATTTACATAATACAAAAAAGCTAGATGTTTTTAAATTGAAAAATAAGAAATTTAATAATCTATATTAACTCTTTGTGATCAGAATATCTCAACTGCCCTGAAATGGCAGATTTCCCTGAATGGAAATCTGAGTTCTTGCCAGAGAGTTAATTAAGCACTTGGTTACTCTTTGTTTAATGATCTCATGAATCCTCATAATATTCCTTATGAAGCAGGTGGCAAGTAGCATCAGTCCTGCTTGTGTTGAAAGGGAAATGAGAAATGATATTCTTACAACATTTTTATGCTCAGAATGTGAAATTATATTTCATAACAGTGTGGTCCATGGTATTGTATCACTGAATATGTGTCATAGCTATCTTATAAATGCAAAATTGCAAGTGAGACCTCTTCAAATTGGAGTTCAATCTGTTTGGCATTGTGCTTTATACCTTTCTGAAGATTGGTAACCACTGTACTATTATATGGCACGTTATGAGTCTCCTGTTCTCTACATGGTGGCTTGCCGTGCCTTGATCCCTTTTAGAGATAGCTATATTAAAACCTCTGAGGAGGTAGTCTGGTAATCACAGAAAGTCAAATGTTTTAGTGTTGAGCATACTGAATCCACTTTTAAACTATCAATAGTGTAAGGGATATGGAACTACCATTTGGGAAATTCTGTAACCAGGAGTATTATTGTCATTTATAAGCTGTTACATTGGCTATCCAACAACAGGTGGGTACCAACTTGATTTCTCCATGTTCTGTGAGCAAAATGTGTCTTAAGAAATAGTCTACTCACTATTGGGGATTGTGAGGAAGGATGCTCAACATGGCCATCAGGTGTCAACATACACGGTTCCTATGACCTCCTATGGCAACATGGGCTGTGGATATTGTCACAGTCCCAGCTACAGCAGGACAACAGTCCCAGGCATAGCCATCAGCAGCAACTCACCTTTAAAACCCATTGTGTTTAACTAGAGTTGGTTGTATAAGTAAAGAGTTTAATTTACTGGAGTGTAGCAATGTCAGTAGCTACATTACTGAAGAAATGACACCTGCCTTCCCTGGCAACCACTATCTTCCAATAGACTGTCTTCCAGCACTGTGAATGCTGGCCAGAAAGGAAGAGGCCTCCAGATCAGCCGCAGCTTCATTTCTCCATGTTCAGTAATCAAATTGTGTGGTGTCTTCACCGATAAGTTGTTATCCTCGTCTTTTGGTGGGCCACCATGAGCAATAACCATATTGTTTGTGGCACTTCTGGGGCTTCCCCCAACCAATAACTCATAAGAAGGAATGTCAGAACAACTTTTCTCTGAGTACTTTTCCCAAAGATGCAAAGTTAAGCTAGAGCTACTGACACGTATATCCTCATATTCCCCATCATACTCAACAAAGTGTAATTTTTCTATGGACTCAATTGCCATTTCAATCACAGATATTTAAATACATTTGTATTTTAACTTTTTGAATGCTGATAGAGGTAATAAAGTAGTGTACAATGAAGGAAAGAGAAATGATAGGTTGGCAATATTCCTGAAGGCGTTTTTTAGTGGAGTAGCAAAATAAAGCATCCATGACGCAGAGAATAAAGTGGATGGGTAGTGGATAACGGGACTTGTGTCAGAAGAAAATCTGAAAAAATGGATGGTAAGAAAACTGATTCTTATTGACAGTTAATATTTTATTTAATGTTAAAATTGTTGGTGAAATTATCCAATTTTTCATGTGAATTTAATATATATGTGTAGATAATCCTGGTTATCTGCTAGTAAAGAAAAATGATAGGATACATATTTAATGATGTTGTAATTATAATAAATTTGTCTACCTATTTCTTGTATTTATTAGTATGATATGTCTGGAAAACTCAAGGCTATTTACCTAAGACTACTATTTTAATATGAGGAATAAACCATTCAGTTCTTAGAAGAGAAAGAAAACCATCAAAAGTTTTCTTTATATCAAAAGTTTTCAGTAAAATATATCTAGCTTTTACAAAAATAATTTTTCAGAAAGCATAATTCTTCTTATCTCCTCATACTTATTCAAAGAAGCAGAACATTAATATATTTAGACCTTTTGATTGGGGACAGCATTTGCACTGGAATAAAACATTAATGCTATCATTGAAGCATGAAAATTCCAAATTAACAGAAACTGATGCTGGTATTCAGGCAAAGTGGGAGTCAGTGTGAGAAATGAAGCAATTCTATAAAACATGGTTAAGCAGGAAATTAGAAATCTAAGTCTAAGTTTTATTCATCGTATATGGTAAGACAATATATTAATTCACTTGCCAAGCCTGCTTAGAATTATAGGCTTCCTTTCTACAAACTGAATATTAATATCTGATGATGATTCAGGAAGGGACTCCAAACTGCTTGGCTCTAAGTGTGGATCTGCTGAATAAGATTTGGTATATTCCCCCAAGCCCTTTTTTTCTTTGGTTTCCTCTATTTCAAGTAGAATAGTATTTGTTCTGTTCTTCCCTAGATGATGCATTTGGCATATGTGTTGGTCTGAAAAAAGACTTTATGAAATGGGGGAGTTTATAGTTCAGTTCAAAGTAAGAGGGTACAATCTATTAGGGCAGTAGGAAGTGACAGTCTGGTCATCTGTGTCTGCAGGCAGGAATCAGAAATAGAATGTTATCCTCAGATGGCTGCCTCCTTCTTACTCATTCTGGCCCCCAGCTTGTACAGTGGCACTGTCCACACTCAGGACACGCCTTCTGCATGAGTCTAGATCCTGTCTGGTCTCACGTAAGTGTGAGGCATCATAGGATCTAAGAAGCATTCACTAAAAGTGAAGAGTTTTTATTCTTATTTTCTCTTAATCAAATTATTTAGTTGAAAATCCAGAATTCATTAATGATAATATATGCAAATACAGAAAACATACTTACATGTTGGAAAATTGCTGTAATTTGATGAACAGAAGTATATTTTTATTAATGAAGAATATTAAATTTAACCCTCTGAAATTAACAGACGTAGTCACTTCTAGTTCAGCATGATTCTTTTTTAATATATATCAACTTCAGCAAATATAAACTGAAAAGTTAAACATTTTTTCCAAATCATATACTTCTAAATAATATATATACTACTTACATGCACTCCAAAAGTTTGAAATTTACTAATTTGTTTTTGTTTTCTGTTTTGTTTCAAGACTCTTTTTTGGTGAACCCTAAGCAAAGTAATGAATTGCTGGAATATTTCTCCTCTCCAACTTTAGTTTGCCATGATGAAATCTCCCCTAAGGCAGGCACCCAGTACACAGGAAGGGAAGACACTAATGAAAATTAGCATTCTAAAAGAATCCATTGCAGCTGTCATCATAAAAAGGAACTGATTAGTGGTTTGGACTGTAGTAACTCTGTAAATTATCAAACAAAATACTGCAGAAGCATCCATTTATGTATATGAAAATTACAATTTGAACATCACACTTAGGGTACATTAATCAACTTCATTCTTTGTTTTTATGGGTAATGAGGCTTCACAGGAAGGTAAACAGCTAACTAAATAAAGTTGCTTTTACAAAATGGATTAAATATATTCACACTTTACAGGGAAAAAAAGAGGAGCATGCTAAGAGGTGTTTAAATAAAGGAAGATTTCCAATGGTCATTTTTTTCCATTTTTAGTGTCTACAGGATATTTTCTTTTCCTGTTTAATAGGTATTATTTTTTTCTCCTGTAATATTCTTATGCTAGGTATTTTTTTTATAATTAAACTGCCTGTAGTATGAATGGCAAAATTTCTAAAAGCAATTAATATAATGCATTACATTACCTCATTTGATCTCTAGCAATACAACCATCCTTATAATAGGTTGGTTCTTAAAGGTTGTTAGTTCTTGCATAACTTGTTGTCAGTTGATAACTATTTTCATGATGGAAATGCAATGAATTATCTGTAGTTTTTCTGATTTTTATGTAAAAATTTCTATAAAGAATTATCATATCACATTTGTAGTTTCAGAAAATGAAATTAATCTTGAATATGTCTAAACTTGTTCAGAGAAATGGTTTACAAAGATACACCAATCATACTAAGCACAACAATCTTGAGGCTGACATATTCAAAGAAAGAAAAAATACATATTTTCATTGTTTTTAAATCTTTGGATCTATGATAGTTCATATATATATATTATATGTGTGTATTTATGTATATATACTTATGTGTGGATGTATGCATTTATATATATATTTGTATGTTTGTATGTATACACACACACACACACACACACACACACACACACACACACACACACACAATTATCCCCAGTTTCTAGAATCCTGTCTCTAGATGGTCAGGCACAGATTAGAAGGGTTATTTTCCATTTGGGTCTTTTAAATCTATTGATTTTCTCAGAAAAAGTTTAAGTACATTTTTAAACCTCACTCAGCAATTTTTGCTATCTTTTACTTAAGGAACTACTTTTCTTAAAAACAACTTTATATTCTTATATGATTATTTATAACTCACCTAAAACTTAGAAAGTAAAGACTATTCAAGCTTGATTTTTCAAACTAAACCTTGTTTGTGCCAAAACACATGGATGCATGGATGATTTGGTAGTAGTTTCTTCCCTGATTAACGCCATGTACAACTTTTTGCAAAGTAAAGTGAATTTTCATTATGTCATTATCATTGTGTAGTATTTCGAAAGAAAATTCCTTTCCCATTCTTCATATAAACTTTCTTAGTTATTCTTTTTATTCTTTTTAATAGTATATAGCATGCACCTGTTATTTGCTTTATATTCCTATGTTTTATTTAAAGTCGATATTGACCAGTTGTAGAGAGGGAGGAGTGATGAGCAAAAGGGTCATGACCATGCTGGGGAAACCCACAGAAACAGCTGACCTCAGCAAGTGGGAGCTCATGGACCCCAGACTGACAGCTTGGGACCCTGAGTAAGAACAACCCAGGGCCCCTAAAGGTGGGTGTCCATTGGGGCGCTTAGGCAGTCTGTGGGGCTACTGGCAGTGGAACCCGTATTTCTCCTTAGTGCATGAATAAGGTTTTGTGGAGCCAATTCCCAATGGAGGAATACTCTCCCAGCATGGACACAGGGGAAACAGTCATGATACTACTGCAAATGATGTGATAGATTTTGGTGATTCCCCTTTAAGGGAGGTCTTGCCCTCTCTGGGGAGTGGATAGGGGGTGGCATGGGGAGATGGTAGGAGGAATGGGAGGATGGAAGAGAAAGAGAACTGGGATTGGTACGTAAAATAAGATTGTTTTTAATTTAAATAAAAATAATTAAAAAGGGAAAAATGAAGTCGATATTGATAATCTTATTTCAGTTCAAATGACTAAACAAAATAGTGTTGGATGCACTACAAAAATCTTTGAGGTATTACTAAGGAAGAGGAGGTAATAGTAGTATTAATGGCCTTTGGTACATCTTTCTTTTTATTTTCTTTTTTTTTGCTATTGTTTTTTTTTTTTATTTGAATTAGAAACAATTTGTTATACATGTCAGCCCCAGTTCCCACCCCCTCCCCTCCTCCCAACTAAAACCCTACCTATTACATATTGTTTCTGCTCCCCAGGGAGGGTGAGGCCTTCCATAGGCGGTCATCAGCATCTATCATATCCTTAGGAATAGGGCCTAGGCCCACCCCCATGTGTCTTGGCTCAGGGAATATCCCTCTATGTGGATTGGGCTTGCAAAGTACATACCTATGCTAGGGATAAGTACTGAACTACTACAGGAGGTACCATAGATTTCAGATGTCTCCTCACTGAAATCCACATTCCTGGGGTCTGGATCAGTCCCATGCTGGTATCTCAGTTATCAGTCTGGGGACAAACAGCTCCCCGTTGTTCAGATCAGCTGTTTCTGTGGATTTCACTAGCCTGGTCTGTACCCCTTTGCCCATCACTCATTCTCTCTGCAATTGGATTCCAGTTCAGTTCAGTGATCAATTGTGGGTGTCTGCTTCTACTTCTACCAGCTGCTGGCTGAGGGGTATCTGGTGGCATGTAAGTCAGTCATCAATCTCATTATCAGGGGAGGCCATATAAGGTAGCCTCTCCTCTGTTGCTTAGATTGTTAGCTGTTGTCATCGTTGTAGATCTCCAGACATTCCCCTAAGTGCCTGATTTCCTTGTAAACTTAAAATGTCTCCCTCTATTATGGTATCTCCTTTCTTGTTTCCTTCTATTCTTCCTCTGACTCAACTTTCTGCTCCCTCATGTCCTCCTCACCCCTCCTCTTCTCCCCTTCTCTTTCTCCTAGCTCCCTGCCCCTCCTCCCTTGCTCCCAATGTGCTCAGGAGATCTTGTCCCTTTTCCCTTCTCCAGGGGACCAAGTATATCTTTCTTAGGGTCCTCCTTGTTTACTAGCTTCTCTGACAGTGTGGATTGTATTCTGGTATTCATTTAATCTATGTCTAAAATCCACATGTGAGTGAGTACATACCATGTTTGTCTTTTTGTGATTGGGTTACCTCGCTCAGAATGGTGTTCTTCTAGTTCTATCCATTTTCCTGCAAAACAAGATTCCATTGGTCTTTTTTTTCAATTTTTTAATTTTTTTTTGCTGAGTAGTACTCCTAGTTTATGCTGGAGAGGATGTGGAGAAAGAGGAACACTCCTCCACTGCTGGTGTGAGTGCCAACTTGTATAGCCACTTTGGAAATCAGTATGGTGACTCTTCAGGAAAATGGGAATCAGTGTACCACAATGTACCACAAGATCCAGTAACTCTACTCTTAAGCATATACCCAAATGCTGCACATTCGTACAACAAGGACATCTACTCAACGATTTTCATAGCAGCATTATTTGTAATAGCCAGAACCTGGAATCAACCTAGATCCCCTCAATTGAAGACTGGTACATCTTTCTTACTGCAGTAGTTACATCTGAAATGTAGAAAATACATCTTTGCAAATTCACTATTTCTATAAACATTATCATAGGCATAAGTTTCATGTATGGTATTTTTGTTGTCCTACATGTAATTTTAATATGAGTGGTTGAGATTTACAGATGAAATTCTTTGAGGGGTTTTTCATTCCACTGCACTCATTGTTGAGATATAATATCCCTCACCAAAATTATCTCTTTGCAAGGCATACTGGTGTGACAGCAGCACACATACTATGGGAGTAACCAACCACTTTTTGATGGGATTTAAGACCCACTCCATAATATGGAACTGATGAATGACTGTGCTAAAATATCTAAGAACCTAAGATTAGACAGATCATGGGTCTACGGCAAATCCTACTGCTATTATCATACTGAAGAAACATAGCAACAAAGGACTCTAATGACATATTACTATGACTATACATTAGCACTCTGATCAAACATCACTAAAGTCTCTTCTTTCAGTAGATGAGAATTAACACATAGTCATACATTTGTGTATAAAATCTATTTTAGTTTAAATTATGGCTTCTTAATAAAACATAATGTAAGAAGCATTATAAATATATGGGTTAACACAAGTATATTTGAATTTTTTAGGTAGCTTTTTCTACATATTTGTAACACCATACTGATATTTTAGTTCATCTATTGTTATTATTATCATCACCATCATCACCATCATCATCATTATCATTATTATTATTATTATTATGTGGATTTTTTGTTGTTTTAGAAAAGGTCTTTCTATGTAACCCTGGCTGTCCTGGTACCAGCTATGTAGAACAGGCTAACTTCAAACTCACAAATCCACCTGCCTCTGCTTCCCAAATGTTGGGATTGAAGATGCTCCTGGGCCCTCCCAGGTTGTCAGAAGTGCTGTTGCTGTAGCTATGACACAGGCATATGTGTGCTTTATTTATCTCAGTCTTGGATGGGATCTGCTTTTAGCTATAAAGAAATGTAGACCATCATCCCTTCAAATGGTTTCAGTGAGTGTCTTGGTCATTTTTTTACATAGTGTAAAACATCTAACATTTCCTTCACTGACAGCCTAGTTCATTTATTTAATGGACTGTAACTGAATCAAAACATAGTTGCTGCCAATTATTCATAACATACATCATTGGATGGACAACATATTTTCCAGTGACACTTGTTAAGGTCATGTTACACCACTCAGCTAACTCTAATTCAAAATGCCAGTCAAAAATAAAGACTTTCCTTCATCTCTTAGTATTGTTTACAGTTTTAGCTAGTTGAAGTCAACTCAAGTAAGCTTCATCTCATGTCTCCTGATAGGAAAAAAAAATGTCTCTTCAGGTGGTCTCCCTTGGCCTACAATAAACCTGCCTACAGGGACTCCCCCTTATCTACTGCCTTTAGCTCCAGGTTTCAGTGCTTGTCATTGCCACTTCCCTGATTTTAACTAATTAACTCAGCAGGAAAGATAACTTTTGTAAGTTTAATGCCATTCCAAGGCACCTTGAGATACCACAGCATGACAAGATGACATAAAAGTTAGTGTGTGTATGCCTCTACTTTCTCTTAGAGTTAAGGCACCCTGGTGGTTTAGACAAATGCATTGGTTGTTCAAATGGAAACTTGATACTGAAAGCCGTGAAGGGAAAAAAGACTGAATTCTAAATTGATGTTTCCAGTCTTTTAGAAACATAAATAGTGAGGCGATTGTTCAGGATTTCTACGATCCTCATAATCAAATAAAACCACTGAAATGTTGAGTGAATTCCTAAAGTGAATTTTTAATCAGTACTATCCATATTCCACCTCCTCTGAGATTATGGTATGAGGTGTTGTTTTTTGTTTAACATTAACAAGATATTAACATTTTAAATATTCTTTCATATATTTTAATTCTTCTATAAGTACATCTTATTATTATATTCAACCAACAAAAATGCACTTCCATAAAATTGAAGAACATTATTTGCATATGTAGAAATCAGAAAGCAAAAATATATATTTAGATTTAAACTCAGATATAAATTTAAGCCACTTTTGTTCTCTACCAACAATTAAGAAATCATGGGTTGAATCATAAGTAAATGATTCTGAATACTATATGTGCATAAATTACAGCATTTGATATCTTGGCTGTAATTCAATAAATGAACAGCCAAACAATCATTGTCTAATAGTCATAGATAATGGATTATATATTTAGAGTAGAGAAAGAAGCGTTGTAATAATAGCCTAGAATATGGACTCCCCCATGGCTATGGTGGAAGTTTAAATATGCTGAAGGTCCCGGATGGTTTCATATTACACCATGCCAGGAAATTTAAATTGAAGAGTTTAAAGAATAAGGCTACCTGAGGCCCCCAACTGACACCTGTTCAGGGGGCCTGTTTTGGTCTTATGCTGGTTCAATTGTTTTAAATTTAAACAAAAATTAATTTCAAAAAGACTAAGATTATGCAAAAAAAGAATAAGACACATACCCAGTGTTCTCATCTTTTCTTGTATATATTTGTATATATAAACACACACACACACACACACACACACACACACACACACATATATGTATGTATGTATATATCTCACCATGACATTGACTCTGGATATGCAATCCAGGCTTTTCAAGGTTAACAAATACTAGGCCAAACTGATGGGAATCAGAGCAGTAAAGGGCTAAGGAAAACATAGTCTATAATTGGTACTTCCCTTAGCTGAAAATTTCTTTATGGAATAATAAAAATGACCATAATTGTCAAAATGGAAATTTGAAACATAGTAAATAGGTGAGAATCTAGTATGTCTAAAGAAATATCTAGGATAATGCTTCATGAATAACAATCAAAAACTGATATTGCGTTGTGACACCAAAACCTAATGTATAATAAATATATTTTACTTTGTAATTTGAAGCAGTAGAAATACTTCTTCTTTTCCAATTTGATTTTTCCTGACTTAAAAGTCAGTGATATCATCTATGTTAAGGTCTTATCTGAGTATGTATATTAATCTTTTGCATATGAAATTAAAATAAAATAAATGGAATCACCTAATAACTTTTATATGAATAGATTACCTTTAAGAATTATGCTGTATATCTATTGAGAATGATCACTTTCAATGAAAATAAGGTATGTGAAATTGATTTTAAGTATTTAACAATTTCAGCTGTATATATATATATAAATACATATATAAAGCATTAAGATGTATTGAATAATATAATATGTATATTTGCATTCATGAATAAAGCATTTATAAAGGCAAATGGTTGGCTTACTTTTTTCTCTTCAAAGATATGAGTTGTAATGTCATTCTGCAATAGATATATACATATATAGTATACATGTGGTATACATCCATCCATACACATATATGCAGACACAAACATATATTGTTAGTTGATCATATTTATGGGAAATATTTTAAATAAAAATATTAAAATAAAAATATTTTAATAAAAATATTATAACTTTCTCAGTTCCAGTAGTTAATAGCTACTAATCATTGGTTAATTACTACCAGTAAAATGTTAGTAGACCAATTGTACATAATAGTTAAATAGTTTTTCAGGGTATAAAACACGTAGTAAGTATATATGCTAATGAAGTCAATTCATTTGATCATTCAAAAGACAGGGTGAAAACAGCCCACTCATTTTTCCAGCTTCTTGACTAAATAAACTAATAGCACTTAGCAGCTATTACCTATCCTTTGTTGTATACTCACCTTCTTCCTGGCATATGGCAACTCTAATGCAAAGATCTACTCCAGAATGCAAAGAGAGAGAGAGAGAGAGAGAGAGAGAGAGAGGAGAGAGAGAGAGAAATTTCTAACTGAAAGCCTGATGAATGAATAGTTTTAGTTAGATTTAAAGGAAGTCTTTACCAAATAGAGCAAACCATATTTCTTCAGGCACTAAGAGCAATTGTACTATATAATTGAGATACTGAAAAACTGCATTTTGGCTAAAGGATAATTTCAGGTAGGAAAATTATATTCCATAAACGAAGATAAGGAGGATGCTGGAGTTGTAGCATGAATTTGCTTCCCATTTCAGCATAACAAATTGCCACAAACATAAAGCTTAAAATTACACCTCTTTATCACCTTGTATTCCATGGAATGGGAAGTCCAGTTCCAATGCATATGGGGTCATATGACTCTAAATTCTGATTAAGCCATTAGAAAGTCTGTACTGAAATTTGGAGGCCCTTCGAGGTTCCTTTAGGTAGATGACAGCACTCTGTTATTTGAGGTTGCAATAGTGATCTTCCAATTTTCTTGCTGATTGTTACTTGAGCTTGCTGATAATATCTGCAGGCTAGTGCTTCTCTGCCTAATTGTCTCTGAGCCTAATCTATATAATGCTCACATATATGCATATTTAATATTTATATGTTAAAAATTCTCATGTAAATTAAAATACTTTCTTCCCATTTATATTTTAACTTTTATCCTGCTGGATTTGAGACAGAGAATAATTAATTGTTGGGTGAATAACAGTGATGAGTTTCTGTTTTTGACAAGTAACTTTAGTAATGGTATTTCGTTAAAGTTACAAACAGGCAACATTGATTTAAATCATTGCTGAGAACTTTTGTAATACATTAATTAATATGCTCAAAAAATCTACTTCATAATGAATTCCCTGGTGGCTTCTACATGTATATTAAGAGCATGACCTTCTAAACACTAATACAAAGTTATTTATTCCCTTTTCAGAATACAAAGAAATATGCATAATCTGCTTTTTCTTCAGGTTGCTAATTAAAATGATCTTCTTTTATTGTATATGCTTGTGAAAATTTCAAATACTATTTTCAACTTCTTAAGCTTCTTATTCATTGTTGGCGAACAAAAAATAATCATTTATTATTTTTTAAATGTCTTAGAATAATTGAACACATCACCATTTTAGTGTTATATTTAACCTTTTCCAGGCTCTAAAACATTTTAATGAAAAAAATAAAACTGCCTTTTCTACAAAATAAAATTATCTTTACTTTTGGACACAGATCCTCTTGCCTCATTGATTTGTCCTGGCAAGATTATGTTATGAAAGTTTTTGGAGCAAACTGAGTTTTCTAGAGAATCTCTTAAGTAGGATTTTTCCCTAATAAACTATCCAGTTCGTTGGAAATATGTGTTGATTCATCTTTTAGTAGATTTCCTCTGTAATTGTAGGTGTTATCATGTGAAAATGATATTAGCAAATTTAATTCACATGTTTGTAAGATTCAAATTCATTGAATCAATAAATTGTAAAAGGATTTGAATATATCTAAAACAAGTTTGAATAATGCAAATGAAAATATATACTCAGTGACCTTTCAGTCAGTCTACATAAATACTATTGAATTGATAATCAGGTCAAGGGCAATTGTAAGCATTAGGAAAATGTCAAATAATGATTAGGATTACTAAATTGTATTTTTGACATTATGGACATAGGATAATAACTACTATAATTAAGCACAATACTGTTTAAATAAATGCTGTGCTTGAGATACATGAGAAAACCTTCATATTTGTGTAACTTAGATTATGTGATTTTCATGCAATATAGAAATTCTTGTGCATGTACATTTAAGAGATATTGCTAGTCTTAGGTCAGAATTTTTCTTTATGCCAACAAAGATCTTAAGAAAGTTTTTTTTTTTTCTCAATGTGACTAAAATCAACTAATTCAGAAGATTTACTCTGATATGTCTATTATTTCTTGTAGTTCACTATAGCTTCTGCAGCACTGTATGTGTGATTGGAAGAGATCCTGTCTTTAAGGCTGTCTGAGAGTCTGAATGAAACTGATTAACTTGGTTAACTATATCCTTCCAGTATGGGCCAAGTGACTCTTCTTTTACTTCCATGATATTCTTTGGCCTTTCAAATAAGTTCAGAACACAGGACATAAAACAGGTCTTGTGTCTATTTCTGCTGCTCCCTAAAGTGAACCTTGTAGAGTGTCTTTCTCTACATCATCAGTATCTCCATAAACTGTTGAATTATGTCAGGCATAAAATGCTTTCTTGTAAAGTATAGAATTAATATGAAGACAGTTTATTAATTTAAGAAACTTAGTGAATGACAGTTAATGGAGGAGAGTTTTTGGACGACTGAATACTTCTTATTGATGAATTTTCCTTTTATAATATAATTCACAAATATGACTAGAACACAGTTATTACTACACACATGATAAAACTTTTAACCTATTCATATGAAATAAAAGTTCCGATTATCATGCTATTGATTAGTTTTAAATAAAAATAATTATTATTAACTTTCATGATTTATAAATATTGTAGGTTAACTGAGAAGCAATCATTTACAGCAGAGATAAGAAAATAAGAAAATACCCTGCGTTCCAAGATGAACTTAGATTCAGACATATTGAGTTCTAATATCAATAGATTCTCTGTCTATAGCCAATGAAGTGGGTTTGTTTGCTCTGAATTCCTAAGAAGACATTGGAGGTTCTGTTGGGCTCTGTGACAGCTTTTCATCCACAGAATGGGATTCTCATTTCTAGTGATTTGCTTTTCTAAAAGATAAATACTGAGTGATTTCTGGAAAAGAACACCAAAATACAAATTTTAAAATTGACATAATACTAGCATAAATAAACATGGGGCCAGAAAAAATGGCTCAATGGGTAGCTTGTCACCAACATTGATGACCAAATGTCCATCCTCCCAAATCACAAGCTACAAGGAGAAAACAGACAGACTGCCACAAGTTGTCCTTAGTCTTCTACATGTGCACCAGTCTGAGCATGTACACACTGAGAACAATCGTAAGTAAAATACAATTTATAAAATAAATATATATTTTTAAGGGGGCTCTAGCAATGGGTCAGCAGGTCACAGATACCTGGATACCTGTCTACAAGCCTGAAGACATGAGTTCCATCAAATTCCAGAACCCCTATAAAGCGAGACAAGTTTTCACAAAGGTTCCTCAGAAGAACTTGAGTAAACATGTTATTCACTACAGATTAGTGTAATAATTAGGAACTAATATGTGTATGACTTTATGATAGATTTCAGTATTATCAAGAGTTAATGCTGATATAGCTGTCTAATTACACTTGTTTTAATTTGTTTTACTGAGTCTTGCAATAACACATTTGTTGGGCTTTTTTTTTTATCTCTGCTATATGTAAACATTAGAGGGACATATATTTATAATCATGTGTACCACCTAATATAACCAGAATTTAGGTTCTTTTTTTTTAAGTTGCCTCTAAAAAGCGTCTGTCTTAGAGCATAAAAAAAAATATGCATAGCATTTACCAATAGTGAAGTTTTCTCCCTTAATTTAAAGCTCAAATGCAAAATTATCTCACTATGGAATATGTAGTGCAAAAAAAAAAAAAAAACCTGATTGACAGGCAAAAACATGTATTATATTAAAAAAAAAGAAATCTAAACTCTCCTCTATTTTTTTTCTTCATTCAGTTGTTATGGTTGCCTAGAAACCAGTACTAGGATCATGACAATTTAAGGGAGTGCAATTCCGTGTCTTTTTTTCTCTCTAAAGCAAAAAAAGGACTAGATTGAATGTTACTTAAAATTATCAGCAACTCATTAGAACTTCAGGTCACTTCCCTCTCTGTGGTCACACAGGAAGGTTTGGCACTGAGTGCCTCTAACAATAATGGCAAAGACTTGCTAATTGGCCAGCAGGGGAAGCTAGTTTCCATCTCCCTTCTAAACCAGGGACCACCCTGTTGTTCAGGCCCCCTTTGTCTTTACAATCTGTATAATGATTTTTACAATTCCAGAGAACAATTTTTAAAATATTAAAATATTTCTGTACACACACACACACACACACACACACACACACACACACACACACACAATGTGTATTTTTAAGATCACTGTGGTGAAAGAGTACATAATTACTCTTTCCTGTATGTCTGACTTCTTATCCAGGAAGTAAGGACACACTGCTCAGAAAACTCCAAAGCCAAAATGCGGTGTGTGTGAAGAGCCAAACAGTACCACTGATGACAATTCTGTGGAGGCTGCACTGTCCAATTCAAGTGAAACACACGTGATTTGCCATTTAGTTCTATTGTGTTCAAGCACTTTTTCTTCCCATTTCAGTTGATACCAGAAAAGAAATTCAACTAGTTTTACAGCTCTCTCCCCAAGGAAAGAACAATTTGTATTTGAAATGAACTACAGGATGAGGGACTGCAGTAGTCTGTCCTGATTTGCTAGTTAGGAAGGTGTGTTTCAAATCAAATGGGACTTGATAAAGCCATTTGACAAAGAGAGATTAGCATTAAATCCAAATGTAAACATCTCAGGCTCAGAGTAAGGCTGAGTGGAGGGGCAGAAGGAAGCTGATTAGTAATTCAGATTTTATCTTGATTGAAAAGAGACTGATAGCTGGGATCCTAGTAATTTTCACCTTTTGTTGACCATCTGTACTGAGTTCCCCAGCAGAGTCCAAGCTCATTTGAGGACAGATGAGCAGAAGGGCATAGCTTCTCAAGTGAGTGAGAAAGCAAAAGCCACGCTAAACGCTAAACAGCATCAATTAAAATGCATTAGTCCTGTAAGAGCAGCCCTTTTAGAGTGTTGAGTGTGCACAGATGCCTCTATGACACCAGTAATTAGGCGTCACTAAGAGGAGGACTTCACACACTGTTTAGCAGAAACATCACACTGTTTTGCATAAACTTTTGCCATAACTTTAATTGCAGTGGGCTTCACCAATATTGGCAAAAAAAAAAAGTCATTTCCCAAAAAAAGACAGTTGCTTTCTATTTAAGTTTAAGACACTTAACAAAATAGATATTACCAAATAGCAAAGGGGGTGGGGTGGGGCAGAGAGTTCTATGCCGTTACAAGTGAGTTATGATGAATGTCTATACTTAGTCAAGAAAAATTAAAGCTCAATTTATTCTTATACATTTTCATGTTCCCTGTCACTGCTGACTGATGGCTTGTCTTTGGAGTGCATCTGTAACATTTTAAAATAAATAAAACAGGACTTGAATCTGCATCTCAATTGCTACAGTGCATTTTCCCTCACAGTGGAACTTGTACTAAGAAAGGGTCCCATTCATTTTGCATTCTAAGTCTTGCTCCCTCAACTTCCCTCTCTCACGCTGAGATAGTATTTTTTCATACAATATTCAGAGAAGAAGCATTAAAATATTTCTGACTGGTGAAGAATCCATGTAATGCAGCCTGTGATACCCAGATGGGGTATTGTCAACCCGTCCCCTGAGTACTAGTGTCTCTTTTAAACTGAGAAGCAAAACACACACACACACACACACACACACACACACACACACACTCACACACACAGACTTTCTTCTGTCTTGGTGCCTCAGGGAAAAGATAATGAAAGAATAGAGC
This sequence comes from Cricetulus griseus, assembly GCF_003668045.3. Lineage (NCBI taxonomy): Eukaryota > Metazoa > Chordata > Mammalia > Rodentia > Cricetidae > Cricetulus > Cricetulus griseus. The sequence goes on along the minus strand of NW_023276807.1, from coordinate 239,144,514 downwards.
CCCACGCCACCCTCCTGGAAATCCTACATAAATTCCAAACAGCAGGGTATCACTGTACTGCAAACCTCTCAGGGGAATGGGCACATAGTATGTAGATTAATGAGAACTACAGATTAAATAAGTCATTTGGGCGTCCCCTGATGTTTCCTTCCTGCTCCCCACATATCTTATTTGTAAGAGCTCTGTGCATTACCCTCATTAGAACAATCTGTGCAAGCCTTATGTTTCCCAGGAAGAACATCACAGTAAGGAAATGGGGAATCAATGGTGAAAGCTTCAAGAGGACAATCAAGCAGCCCCCAGGATGGTGAGGAGGCAAGGAAAAACAACAGCTTGTAAAGCTTGACAAGCTTGAGTCAGATGCTGCTTCAGGACTCCTGTTGCTTGGCGTCTGCATCCTGAAATAAGAACATTGTTCTTAGGGGATGGCCGCAGCACTGCTGTCTTCATTTAGAATGCATAAAGCTGCCCAGGTAGAGGTCCAGAATGATTCAGAGAGAACATTACATAAAGAAATGAGCAGCAGACTATTGGGGATGCTGAAAATAGAATAAAAGAAAATATTCAAAATCTATGTCTACATGTGTACATACGCCTAGAGGGACTCGGGTCTGAATACAGACAGACAATTAATATTATGTACATACTCTGGAACCTACTAGCCTTGTACTAAATAACATTTAGTTAAACACTACCAGTACTTAATAAATAAACATAGTTTGCCATCTTCTTTTACTTTTGTGATATTTCTAGGTGATGAAAGCTGTGTTTAATTTTGGTTTTTAAATTTATGACTTTTTTGTATGGTAATGCACCAAAAACTAAACAAATTAAGTTATATGATGTTTGTGTGTACATTTTTTAAAAAATCTTCCAAAATGGTCTGTGTTCTAATCACAGATCAAATTAAAAGGATAACATTTCAGGACTGAAGTTCTCAAAATTTGTTTACTTCTCACAATTGTGTCACAGAGGACAGAAGTTGAGGTAGAATTTCTCCTCATACCAACAGCATATGATTTCACTGAATCGATATTTGCATAAGATGATTAGCTCTCTCACCAGCTGAAAGAAGCTATCAGTGCAAAGGAAACAATTAAAAGTATTTGTGATCCTGTGAGGCTCAGGCTGGGAAAATTCACTCCCTCTTGGGAGGAAAGTGCTTGTCCATATGAGGTAAATTATTTCTCTAAGGGAGCCAAAGGAAGATAATGATTTTCAGAAGCCAAGTAATAATTCAGCGACAAGTAAAATTTTCACATGGCAAGTATGAGTTTAGAGTATTTATAGATTCCCCCGAGTCTTTCCCATTGGAAATATAGCAAATGGCCTAATAATTTGATATTTCTAAGCTAAATGCATTTGCCCAACATGTAGTTGGTTATTAGAGATCACAGCAGTATTTATGGCACAGGATTTTGGCTTTAAAGGTGTATATGACCCAGAGGTCTTCTTACACCATTTAAAGCTTTAAAACTTGACATATTAGGATGTGATCCACTCAGCACTGCACATACACATACACACAGTGATAATTACTCAATTAGGCATATGTCACATGCATCTAACTATTCCCTCTGGAGGGTACAGCTAAAAATTCTACCATCATTCTGTCAGAAATTTTGCAACTTGTCATAAAATATTCTTCCTTTGCTTTCATGGTGGCAATAACTGTAGTGGATGCTGAGGTGGTAATAGAAGAGTAATTGTTTCCAGTGTTTCCTCCAGCTTTTCTTAGTGGCATTTATTATTAGATCAATCTCATTTACAGGCCTTCTAAATACATTTACAGTTCTCTATAGGGTTGATGGGCAATTGTGCCTGTGGGCAGTGAGGACCTCAAATGGAAGGCAACATTGAGTTTTCTCTGTGAGCCGATTTAGTCTTGATGCAGCCAGGGAGAAAGTACATGCATCTGGGTCTTCAATAAAACTTAGGGCACAGTCTGCCTTCAAAATTACACTTTGATTGAAGTGCAAAGGTTCAAAGCCCAAATAGCTAAATATATAGGAGAAAAATAGTTCACATTCTCCAATAATGAAAAATAAGAATTTTTCACAAACTGTCTATTCCTCTACTTTGACTTTGATTTTTATTTTTACAAAAACAGAAAGAAATTATAAATATCTTTCAAGATATTTGGGCAGGTACTGTTTACCATTGCTATACATTACTACAGAACTTACCATAGGTTCCAATATGTAGTGATATGAATTTCAACCTGCAATCCTTCTGCCTCACCTTTAGAGAACCGAGATTAAGTATATATGTCACCATGTTTAGAAAGTTAATTAATTTCTACTTGACCATCTCTTTGTTCTTCACTTTTTCTGGTCCTTTATACAAGAACAAACACTGATAAAAATATCCAGGACTTCTCAAACATTTCAAATCACATATTAGAATCCTCAGTAAAGTACAATATTGAAATGGATATTGAAAACCCTGCTATTAACCCACACACCTATAAACTCCTGATTTTTTACAAAGAAACAAAAGTTATACAATGAAAAAAAGAAAGCATCTTCAGCAAATGGTTCTGGCACAACTGGATTCAGACATGCAGACAATTGTAGATAGATCCATATCTATCACCATGCACAAAACTTAAGTTCAAATAGATCAAGAACCTCAATAAATCCAGCCACACTGAACCTTCTAGAAGAAAAAGTGGGGGATACCCTTGAATGAATTGGTATAGGAGACAGCTTCTTGAGCATAACACCAGTAGCACAGACATTGAGATCTACAATTAATAAATAGGACCTCCTGAAACTGACAAGCTTCTGTGAGGCAAAGTACACATTCACTAAGACAAAACAACAACCCACAGAATGGGAAAAGATCTTCACCAACCCAACATCTGACAGAGGATTAATATCAAAAATATCCAATGACCTCGAGAAGCTAGCCACCAAACACCAATGAAATTATAAAGTGGGGTAGAGAATTAGAGAATTCTCAACAGAGGAATCTAAAATGGCTGAAAGACACATAAGAATGCGTTCAACATCCTTAGCCATCAGAGGAATGCAAATCAAAACAACTCTGAGATACCATCTTACACATGCCAGAATGAAAAAAAAAAAAAAAAAAAAAAAAAAACACCAGTGACAGTCTATGCTGGAGAGCATGTAGAGAAAGAGAAACTCTCCTCCATTGCTGGTCAGAGTGAAAACTTGTAAGACCACTTTGGAAATCAGTATGGTAGTTTCTCAGGAAAATGGGAATCAGTCTTCCTCAAGATAAAGCAATTCCTCTCTTGGGCATATACCCAAAGAATGAACATTCATACAAGGGAATATGCTCAACTATGTTCATAGCAGCATTGTTTGTAATAGCCAGAATCTGGAAGCAACCTAGATGCCCCTCAACTAAAGAATGGATAGAGAAAATGTGGTACATTTACACAATGGAATACTACTCAGTGGGAAAAAAAAATGGAATCTTGAAATTTGAAGATAAATGGATGGAAGAAATCATTCTGAGTGAGGTAATCCAGTGACAAAAAGACAAATGGTATTTACTCACTCATATATGAATTTTAGACATAGAACAAAGGATTACCAGCCTACATCCCACATCTGCAAAGGAACTAGCAAACAAGAAGGACTCTAAGAGAAGAATGCATGGATCCCAGAAAAGGGGAAGCAGGAAATCCTCAGCTAATTGGGAGCATGATGGCAGGAGAGATGGAGCTGGGAGTATATTCTTAGTTTATGTTTTCTTGTTTTTATAAAAAGTCATGTTTTTCAAATACATAGACAAGCCCCCCCCGAAAAAAATAACTTAAGAGTAGTAGAGGAAAACATTGGACTTCAATTATACATGAAGTGAAAATGAAAGTGTGATAAATGTGGTTTCATAATACTTATTTAAACATTTTTTATATACTCAAGATAAATATTTCTGTAAAGACCTAATATCTAAAAGAAGCCAGTATGCAGAAGACAACTGGAAGCCACTTCTTACTCCACTTTGAATTAACTTACAAATCATGCACTAAAAACAACAAAATCAAGAGTGAAAACCACAAAAAATGACAGAGATTATAAGGGTCCCCATAAAGTGTTCTACGCCCTGTGGCTGGAACTTGTGGGGCAACTTTTAAATGTGATCAGAAATCCATTGGCTATAACAGTTGTTTCAATATTTCACCAAAGGAGATATTGCCAGTTAACTTGGTATTATAGCTCACAGGGGTTACAGCTATGCTCAAATATGGATGACTTGACTTGTGGTAGCAGCATAGCACATGACAGGACAATGAAAACTAGCTAATAGGGATGAAGATTCCAACTCAGCAACAGTTTGACCTCTTTATGTCCTGAAAAATGAAGGTAAGCAGTTCTCTATGAATTCAAGGTCAATGTGGTTTACATAGTTTATGGAGCTCTAGACTACCACCAAAATCACCACCACCAACACGACCACAAATCAAAAAAAAAATTATAATATGAAGAAAGAAAGGATGGAAGGAAGGAAGGTAGAAAGGAAGGAAGGAAGAAAGGCAGAAAGAAAGACGTTTTCCATTTGTTGAATAAGCTGTCTATCTATATTCCCCTTTCTACTTATGGGTCACTAGAGAAATCATATGCCCGTGGACACAACAGTCTAGAACTGGCTGGGCTCTAAATTACCCATGACTTAGCAATTGCCCTGATAATCTGAGTTTTCCCAATGTTCTGGCTGACTCAAAGGCATGGCTTTTTCTCTATTCCCTCTCCTCCACCTGCTAGCCATGGTTATAATTTTCAGCGTGTTTGCATTATTGTTTCTATCTCAAACACTAATAAAATTGACTTCAAGATTCCTCATGAGTTTTCTTCTAAAATTCTTTAATAATGAGACTAATACACACAAAAATGAACTAAAATTTCCTCAGTGAAAGCATGGCACAGCAGCAGCATAAACATTAGAGAAATATTCTACCTTTTTCAATATACTGTTTAATAATATTGTTAATTCTTGTAATGTTAACTATGTGCTTCATTTTTCTTCATTTTACCATTGAAACTATGTTCCAGGCCATAGTAACTAAATCTCTTATAATGCTTGTTTAAGTTTTCAACAAAATTTTAGGAGTAATTGAAAGGATCAGGCATTATGCTGGCCTGCCTCTTTTACTTGGAAGAACAGGCAGTACCCTGGTCAGCCCAGGGTTCCATGGGAACTAAGTCTGCATGCAAGTGCAGAGGACCCTTTTAATCCCTGCCCATTTAAACGTTGTCTCTGCTCTCTCTACACTTCACTCTCTTTATTCTCTCTACTCTTTTCTCTCCTCCCACCTACTCACACTTTCTCTCTGTCTCTCTCTACCGCGACCGGCCATGGTGGTCATCCATTTGCCCTGTTTCTCTTCTCTCTTTAGTCTCCCTATCTGCTGGGTTTTTAATAAACTAGTTAATATGTCTAATATGTCTCATCTTGCACCCCTTCTTTTCATCTTTATTTCTAATTTAAGCAAAAATTTAACAGTAATTAATAAAATAAGAATTTATATACTATTGTAAAATTTTCTCATTATATTTTATGTTCATATGTAACCTGTTCACAAATACATATACTCATGGAGTTATACATGTATGCAAAACATACACACTCCCATACACACATACACATTCTAGTTTATGTTGGACCTTTCCAGAATTTCTGAAACATTGTTAGTCTCTGGCATCTAAACAGTTTCGTATTTCAAGTTGAAGAATCACATTCCTCCTTGTTACACTGTTTTTTCTTATTTTTTCCCTGTTCACATGACTGTTCCACACTCCACTTTCTCAAGACAAAGCTCACAAGCTTCTTCTTTATCCATTTCAAATTGATGAAGCACTAGTGTACACACTACATTACTTGGATTATTGACCAATGCTTTTATAAGTTCTACGATCTCCTGATTCCCCTCAAATAGAATTTTGGGTATGATACTTAGAGTGATCCACAGATTGGATATCGCTTTTCTTTCTAGGTCTCCCACGGCTCCTCAGACCAAGCCAGTGCTTCTCATATTTACAGAAAATTTTGTACCTTGGAGTGGACTGAGCCTTTCACCATAGTAATTGTTTATTCTTTTGGTTCCAAGGCTCTTCTCATTTTTGTCAGTCCTACTGCTTTCTCTGGCACAGTTTCTTGTCTTTCAACTTTCCAAGTTGCTATCTGGCCTATTCTTACATCCCATTGATCTACTCTTATTCAAGTCATTGTTCAAGTATCACCAGCTTCTGTAAGAACTTCACTAAAAAACCCAAATAAAATTTCAAAGTATACCTCAGCTGACACTTCTAGTCCCACTTGCTTATTCCTCTCCAACTCTCCATTTGTAATACGTTGTGTGTGTGTTTCTTTATTTCAGTGTGTATTTGAGCAGGTGGTTGTGTATGTGTATTTATTTGTGAGTGTGTGTGTATGTGTGTGTGTGTTTGGGTTTACATGTGTGGCAGCATCCAGAAAAAGAAAAAGGCTGCCTTTTGTTCTCTTTTCTGCCATACTGATTTGACAGTGTGGGTGGGTCACTGAACTGGAAGCTTGTGTTTTGGCTAAAGAACTGTCAGGATCAGCCCATCTCAATCTTCTCAATTTGGATCACAGGCACACAGCATTTCCTAGCTTTTTATATTGGTGCTGGGGATTCAAATTTATGTTCTCATGCTTTCAGAGAAAATGTTGTTACTCATAAATGCATCTTCCAAGCCCCATCTCTTGATTTTGTTAATGTGAGTTTTACCTCCCATACTAACTTAAGATACATGATGGTGAGTCGGGCAGTGGTGGTGCATGCCTTAAATTCCAGCACTTGGGAGGCAGAGGCAGGAGGATCTCTGTGAGATTGAGACCAGCCTGATCTACAAAGTCACAGAGAAACCAGATTTCAAAAAAAAAAAAAAAAAAAAGAAACAAACAAAAATATATATGACTGTGGAATGCTTCTATACCTCTCAATGTTATTGAGAAGAATGAGTGTGAATTCTATAACTTATTTTTTGACACTTAAGACACTTAATTAAGAGCAAATGTCAATCATGAGCAGTAAAGGGTTTTTTTTTTTTGTTTTTTGTTTTGAAAGTGGTTAAGGAAAGGATATGAATGGAGGAAAGGAAAGGGAGAAATGGTGATGCAATTGTACTATAATCTAAAAAAAATAAAATAAAACAAATAATACTAAAAAATTCTCCAACATTTGGTAGGTAATTCTGTGTAAAGATTAATTCAACTATCTGAATTATTTTTCTAGCTTTGTTTTGTTAAAAATGATTTGTGCAAACACTTGCATGTTATTTATTAGACTGTCTCAAATGACAACTAAGTCATTGAAGAGTCAACATTCTGTTTGTAACATGTATTTTAGTTAATCATCTGTAATTAATTTTGGATTTTGTTAATCTCTTGCTCTTTCAAGTAAATGTCTGAAATTCTCTTTAAAGTAAGCTTTCTGAAGATAATGTAATTTTCAAATGATCTCACCTAATTTGTAAAATTTATGTAAGATGGGCCGACTGACCTGGAACTAGGTGAGTGAGTTCCTGCCCGCTCCCGACCCCAGGCCAGAACACCCCGACCACCCCCATCTCCCCACCCCTGCCTGTGCCTGCCGGCTTGGGCCAGACACGCCCAGGCAGGGAGGACCTCCCTGCGCCCCAAATCTGGTAGCACCCCACTCTTCCATTCCGCCGAACGACCAAGGAACTAGGAACTAGTGAGGAGACTACCAGGAGCGTCGAGGTCATCTAGAGTTGTGGACATTGAATTCCTAGCTCCCACACACCACTGGGCCACAAGAGGAGATAGAGAGAACCCACCCACACCCACTAAAAGAAGATATGGGGAGAAGACAGAATAAGATTTCACTCAACAACAGAAAGACCAATATGACACCACCAGAATCTAGGGACTCCACTCCAGCAAGAGCTGAAAAGCCCAACACAGAGCATGAAGATGAGATGGACCTCAAAAATTATCTCAGCAAGTTGATAGAGACCTTTAAAGAGGAAACAAGAAAATCCCTTAAAGAAATAGAAGAGAAAGCAAACAAAAAATTAAATGAATTGGAGGAAAAGACAAACCAAAAAATTCAAGAAATAAATAAATCTCTTAAAGAATCTAAAGAAAGCCAAGAAAAAACATCCAAGCAAGTGAAGGAAGCTCTTGAAATAGTTCAAAGCATGAAAGCTGAAATACACACAATAAAGAAAACACAGAATGAGACCATGTTGGAAATGGAAAGGTTGGATAAACGATCAGGAACTAAAGATGTAAGTATATCCAACAGGATTCAAGAGATGGAAGAGAGAATCTCAGCTACTGAAGACTTGCTAGAGGATATACATTAATCAACCAAAGAAAACCTCAAGTCCAACAAATCCCTAACACAAAATATCCAGAAAATATGGGACACCGTAAAAAGGCCAAACCTAAGAATAAAAGGTGTAGAAGAAGGTGAAGAAACACTGCTCAAAGGTACAGAAAACATATTCAACAAAATCATAGAAGAAAACTTCCCCAACCTACAGAAGGATATGCCTATGAAAGTACAAGAAGCTTACAGGACACCAAACAGACTGGACCACAAAAAGAAGTGCCCCGACACATAATAATCAAAACACCAAATCTACAGAGTAAAGAGAAAATATTAAGAGCAGCAAAGGAAAAAGGCCAAGTAACATATAAAGGCAAACCAATCAGAATCACACCCGACTTCTCAATGGAAACTCTGAAAGCCAGAAGGTCTTGGATAGATACCCTACAAGCACTAAGGGAGCATGGATGTCAACCCAGACTACTGTACCCAGCAAAACTTTCAATCACTATAGATGGAGAAAACAAGATATTCCACGACAAAAACAGATTTAAACAATACATATCAACAAATCCAGCACTACAGAAGGCTCTGGAAGGAAAATTCCAACCCAACGAACATAACTACACTCACAAAAACACTGGCAGTAGTTAATCTAATTTCACCAAACACAAAAAGAAACAGGAGGGCAAAATCCACACGCAATGATACCACCAACAATAAATCCAAAACAAAGAAGAACCAATGAACAATGGACATTAATATCCCTAAATGTCAATGGTCTTAACTTACCCATAAAAAGATATAGGCTAACAGAATGGATACGAAGACAGAATCCATCCTTCTGCTGTTTGCAAGAAACACACCTCAATTTCAAAGACAGGCAATACCTCAGAGTAAAAGGATGGGAAAAATTTTCCAATCAAATGGGTTCAAGAAACAAGCTGGGGTAGCAATCCTAATATCTAACAAATTAGACTTTAAACTGAAAGCAATCAAAAGAGATAAAGAAGGGCATTTCATACTCATCACAGGAAAAGTCCATCAAGATGAAGTCTCAATCCTGAACATCTATGCCCCTAATACGAAAGCATCCACTTTTGTAAAAGAAACATTACTAAAGCTCAAACCACACATAAAACCACACACACTTATAGTAGGAGACTTCAACACCCCCCTTATACCACTGGACAGAACTACTAGACAGAAACTTAACAAAGAAACAAAGGATCTGAAAGAAGTTATGACACAACTGGGTTTAACAGATATCTATAGAACATTCCATCCAAACATAAAAGAATATACCTTCTTCTCAGCACCACATGGAACCTACTCAAAAATTGACCACATAGTTGGCAGCAAAGCAAACCTCTACAGGTACAAAAGTATTGAAATAACCCCCTGTATCTTATCAGACCACCATGCATTAAAGCTAGAATTCAACAGCAATACGCATTGCAGAAAACCTACATTTGCATGGAAGATGAATAACTCCCAATTGCACCATTCCTGGGTTGAGGAAGAAATAAAAAAAGAAATTAAAGACTTCTGAGAATTTAATGAGAAGTAGACACAACGTACCCAAACTTATGGGACACTCTGAAAACAGTGCTAAGAGGAAAATTCATAGCACTAAGTGCCCCCATGAAGAAACTGGAAAAAAGCCACATTAGAGAATTGCCAGAACAACTGAAAGCTTTAGAGCAAAAAGAAGCAAACTCACCAAGGAGGAGTAGACGCCAGGAAATAATCAACCTGAGAGCTGAAATCAACAAAGTAGAAACTAGGTAAACAGTACAAAGAATCAATGAAACAAAGAGTTGGTTCTTTGAGAAGATCAATAAGATAGACAAACCTCTAGCCAAACTAACCAAAAGGCAGAGAAAGAGCATGCCAATTAACAAAATCAGAAATGAAAAGGGAGATATAACAACGGACACTGAGGAAATCCAGAGAATCTTTAGGTCATACTTTGAAAATCTGTATTCCACAAAATTGGAAAATCTAGAGGAAATGGACAACTTTCTGGATAAATATCACTTACCAAAATTAAATCAAGATCAGATAAACAGTTTAAATCGAACTATAACCCCTAATGAGATAGAAGCAGTAATCAAAATCCTCCTAACCAAAAAAAGCCCAGGGCCAGATAGCTTCACTGCAGAATTCTACCAGAAATTCAAACAAGAGCTAATTCCAGTACTCCTCAAACTGTTCCACACAATAGAAGCAGATGGGATATTACCAAACTCTTTCTACGAGGCTACAATCACTTTGATACACAAGCCACACAAAGATATGACTAAGAAAGAGAACTACAGACCGATATCCCTCATGATCATCCACCATGATCAAGTAGGCTTCATCCCAGGGATACAAGGATGGTTCAACATACGAAAATCCATCAATGTAATCCACTATATAAACAAACTGAAAAAGAAAAACCACATGATCATCTCACTAGATGCTGACAAAGCCTTTGACAACATCCAACATCCCTTCATGATAAAGATCTTGGAGAGAACAGGAATAACAGGAACATATCTAAACATGATCAACGCAATATACACCAAACCAATAGCCAACATCAAAGTAAATGGAGAGAAACTCAAAGCGTTTCCTCTAAAATCAGGAACAAGACAAGGCTGTCCACTCTCTCCATATCTCTTCAATATTGTACTTGAAGTTCTGGCTATAGCAATAAGACAAGAAAAGGGGATCAAAGGGATACAAATTGGAAAGGATGAAGTAAAACTTTCACTATTTGCAGACGACATGATAGTCTACATTAGTGACCCGAAAAACTCTACCAGGGAACTCCTACGGCTGATAAACACCTTCAGCAAGGTAGCAGGATACAAAATTAACTCAAAAAAAATCAGTAGCCCTACTATATACAGATGATAAATCCAATGAGAAAGAAATCAGGGAAACATCACCTTTCACAATATCCACAAGCAACATAAAATATCTTGGGGTAACACTAACCAAAAAAGTGAAAGATCTGTACAATAAGAACTTTGAGACTTTAAAGAAAGAAATTAAAGAAGATACCAGAAAATGGAAAGATCTCCCATGCTCTTGGATAGGTAGAATTAACATAGTAAAAATGGCAATCCTGCCAAAAGCAATCTACAGATTCAATGCAATCCCCATCAAAATCCCAACACAGTTTTTCACAGACATTGAAAGAACAATACTCAACTTTATATGGAAAAATAAAAAGCCCAGGATAGCCAAAACAACTCTTTACAATAAAGGATCTTCTGGAGGCATCACCATCCCCGACTTCAAGCTCTACTATAGAGCCATAGTTCTGAAAACAGCTTGGTATTGGCACAAAAATAGACTGATAGACCAATGGAATCGAATTGAAAACCCTGATATCGACCCACGCACCTATGGATACCTTATTTTTGACAAAGGTGCTAAATCTATACAATGGAAAAAAGACAGCATCTTCAACAAATGGTGCTGGTACAATTGGATTCGGACATGCAGAAAATTACAGATAGATCCATACCTGTCACCATGCACAAAACTTAAGTGCAAATGGATCAAAGATCTCAGCATAAATCCAGCCACACTGAATCTTCTAGAAGAGAAAGTGGGAACTACCCTTGAACAAATTGGCACAGGAGACCACTTCCTGAACATTACGCCAGTAGCACAGACACTGAGGTCTGCAATTAATAAATGGGTCCTCCTGAAACTGAGAAGCTTCTGCAAGGCAAAGGAAACAGTCAGTAGGATAAAACAACTACCCACAGATTGGGAAAGATCTTCACCGATCCCACATCTGACAGAGGACTGATTTCCAAAATATATAAGGAGCTCAAGAAGCTAGCCACCAAAACACCAAACAATGAAATTAAAAAGTGGGGTGCAGAACTAAATAGGAATTCTCAACAGAGGAATCTGAAATGGCTGAAAGACACTTAAGAAAGTGCTCAAAATCATTGGCCATCAGAGAAATGCAACTCAAAACAACTCTGAGATACCATCTCACGCCTGTCAGAATGGCTAAAATAAAAAATACCAATGACAATCTATGCTGGAGAGGATGTGGAGAAAAAGGAACACTCCTCCATTGCTGGTGGGAGTGCGAACTTGTAAGACCACTCTGGAAATCAGTATGGCGGTTGCTCAGAAAAATGGGAATCAGTCTACCTCAAGATCCAGCCATTCCTCTCTTGGGTATATACCCAAATAGGGCATGTACTTACAACAAGGACATATGTTCAACCATGTTCATAGCAGCATTGTTTGTAATAGCCAGAACCTGGAAGCAACCTAAATGCCCCTCTACTGAAGAATGGATCGAGAAAATGTGGCACATCTATACAATGGAGTACTACTCAGCAGAAAAAAGCAACAGAATCTTGAAATTCGCAGGCCAATGGATGGAACTAGAGGAAACCATCCTGAGTGAAGTAACCCAGTCTCAAAAAGACAAACAAGGTATGTACTCACTGATATATGAATTTTAGACATAGAGCAAAAGATTACCAGTATATAATGCTCTTCACCAAAGAAACTAGGAAACATGAAGGACTCTAAGGGATAAATGGTCCCCAGGAATGGAAGTGTCATGAACTCCTGAACTAATTGGGGGCATGAGGGTGGGGGGGGAAAGGAGCTGCTACAATAAGAGCAAGAGAAGAGGTGAAGAGGAGAGGAAATTGAGGGGCTGAAACATTGAGTTGGGGGAAGAATAGAGGAAAGAGAGCAAGATGAGAGATACGATATCAGAGGGAGCCACTATAGGCCCGAGAAGGGATCCGGAACCAGGGAGATCTCCAGAGACCTACAAGGATGACACGATCTGACAATCCAGGCAACGGTGGAGAGGATTACCTAAAAACCCTCCCCTAAAATGAGATTAATGACTTCTCTTTATGCCATCCTAGAGCCCTCATCTAGTGGCTGATGGAAACAGAGACAGACATCCACAGATATACAATGAGCCGAAATCAGGAATTTAGTTGAAGAGAGGGAGGAATGAAGAACGAAGGGGTCTGTACTAGGTTGGAGAAACCCACAGGAACAGGTGACCTGAACAAGGGAGAGCACATTGACCCCAGATGCTGTCCAGGAGGCCTGTACAAGACTGATCCAGACCCCTGAACATGGATGTCAATAAGGAGGCCTCTGCAGTCCAGGAAGCCTCTGGTGTTGGATTAGTATTTTTCCCTGGTGCAAGAAGGGACTTTGAGAGCCCATCCCATATGAAGGGTTACACTCTGTCCCTGGACACATGGGGAAGGGCCCAGGATCAGCATAGGAAGACTTGGTGGACTTTGTAGAGCCCCTGTTGAGGGCCCTACCCTGCCTGGGGAGTGGTGGGTGGATGGGGTGGGGAGTGGGCTGGGGGGTGGGGGGGGCTGGGGCGTGGGGGAGGAAGTTTGTGGGTGAGGGGAGGGAGAGGGAGAAGGGACATGAAATAACCTTGTTCCCTAACTAGAACTAATAAAATAAAATAAAAAATTATGTAAGATGACCCTTTTACTTGCCCATAGAAGTTTAATAATTCTATGAACATAATACCAAATTTAGACAATGGGTGGGCTATTTTTAGACAACCCAATGACTTAATTAAATTATATACTCAGTTAAATAAATTTCCTGTTATATATATTAAATAGCTAGAAATAATGACCAGATAGGCTAACCACAAAATAGTGTGTGTATGTATGTAGCCTCTGGAGATGTATAAAATGGTTGAAGCTTCTATATTGATTTAGCCTTAGATTCCACTCTATAATTAGTATTTTCACTCAGTAACTCCTGATGTGATAAATGACTAGTATTTAGTACTACAGGTGTTTTTCAGACTTCTACAAACAACTTAGCTAAATAAGAATAACCTTCTGGAGAAGAAAAGTGGTATGCCTTATATGGGTATTGATAAACCCGGTAAGCAATACTTTTTATTTCTGTATAACTTCTCGTTTTATCATTTGTTATTTTGTTTGTCTTTTAAGCTTATAACAAACAGCAATGGATATTAGAATTTATAGAAATTGGAAAAGAGGTTGGACTCACACAAAACTGGGTCACTGTGGAAAATTGGCACAGACAACATAAGATGAGAGCACCCAGAGTCTTTTGTACAATGTCAAAGGTTAGAAATTGTGGTGGCAGCTTGCTGGACTGAACAGACAGCTGGAAAGGTAGGTTAAAAGGTGAAAGAGAGAATGCCAAAAGTTAGTATACCCATCTTTAGTTATTTAAGTGATTTCTGTGACTACACAACTGCTTATCATAACTCTTAAAGTAGTAATAAATTGGATTATTAATATTATTTATCTTTTCCAATTCTTCCTGAGAAATTTGTAGATTTGCAAATGTCTCCTAGCAGGAAAACATAATCATTAGAAAAGCTAATTAAAATCTGGAATTTTTATTTTGCTTGGAACCTTCATAGGTGTCAATCTTTCTTAATTAAGAATACAGTGAAAAATTTATATTACTCTAAACCATTTTGTACAGTGTGAAATTGTTTATTTTTTTCTCCTCAAGAAAATGTGAAGTAATTTTTTTAAACACACATAGCAGGCATTTTTAAAAGATATTTTCTCAAAAAGATATGAAGTCCATGAAGGATTTCTTTGAATTAGCTTTACTTTAATACACAGCAAACAAAACAAATAAAATGCATATATATATGGTATATTAAATCAATGCTTGCATGTGCACACATACACATATACATGTGTTTAGTATATGGAAAAGTTCAAAATGTATATATATATATATTGAATGTAATTTTATGTGCAAAAAAGAAAATTAACTCATGTAATACTTGCATAATATATATGTTTTAACTTCACTCACTAAAGTAAAATTTGTTTTTGTTGTTTTCCCAGAGTCCAGACCAGTTCAAAAGCATAACGAATCTTCAATACTACTTCAATTTATAACAAAGAATAATTAAGCTCATTTTGTTTTATTTTAATGAATATCAAATATAATGGCAGAATAAATTATTTCTGTAATAAAACAAAAGGTTTAATTCTATACAGGAAACTCTGAACCACAAGAAACCTGGAAAATGTTATACACAGTTTGTATGTATGAATCTGTTATCATGTGCTTACATGTGGTGAAAAGTGACTTGCATCACAAACCCAACCATATTATCAGACAAAATTTTGTAGGTGCTTCAAATTATTGAACATTAGAAATAAATCACTTGGTCACAGACATCTGATGCTGGGGATCTGCCCGCCGGATCCGGTCTTGGCAGTGGGATCCAGCACACCCAAGGACTGCCAGGGTCCCAGTCCCAGTCCCGCCTTCACCCACTGGTCTGGTTGGGTCAGGGGCTGTTTCTGGTTCCAGTTCTTCAGTCCTACTCAGAGACATCTGACACCCAGGGGTCTGCTCACCAGATCTGAACTCAGCAGCGGGATCTAGCACACCCAGACACTGCCAAGGCCCTGGTAACAGTGCCACCTCCATACACGAGAAGAGAACAGACATCAGAGTATTGGACCTGTTTGCATCTTCCTGAAGGGAACCTTGGTCCCATACCCACCAGGAGAGAAAGAGACTCCTGCTACACCCACCAGAATAAAGGACGAGAAGAGGACAATGTAAAAGCACATTCAACAACAGAAAACCCAAGATGACACCACCAGATACTAGGAACCATAAACCAACAAGACCTGAACATCACAATGCAGATGAAGTAGAACAGAATGACCTTAAAAACATCTTCATGAAAATGATAAGAGGACGTCAAAGAGGACATGAGAAAATCGCTTAAAGAAATGGAAGAAAAAACAAACCAAAAATTACATGATATCAACAAATCCCTCAAGGAAACAGCTCAAGACCTAAAAACTGAAATAGAGACAATAAAGAAAGCACAATCTGAAGGAATGCTGGAAAAAGAAAAATTGTGTAAATTATCAAGAAATACAGATGCACACATAACCAACAGAATACAAGAGATGGAAGAGAGAATCTCAGGAGTTGAAGATACACAAGGAGAAATAGACTCATCAACTAAAGAAAATCTCAAGGCCAACAAATCCATAACACAAAATATCCAGGAAACATGGGATACCATGAAAAAAGCAAATCTAAGAACAATAGATATAGAAAAAGGTGAAAATCCGATTCAAAGGTGCAGTAATTATACTCAACAAAATCATAGAAGAAAACTTTCCCAACCTAAAGAAAGACATGCCAATGTAAATACAAGAAGCCTACAGAACACCAAATAAACTGAACCAAAAAAAGGTCTCCTTGCCACATAATAATCAAAACACCAAACACACAGAATAAAGAGAAAATATTAAGATCATCAAAGGAAAATTTCAAGTAATATATGAAGACAAACCTATCAGAATTACACTTGACATTTCCATGGAAACTCTGAAAGCCAGAAGGACCTGGATAGATATTCTACCAACCCTGAGAGAACAGGGATGCCAGCCCAGAGTGCTATATCCAGCAAAGCTTTAAATCAATATAAATGTAAAAAACAAGATATTCCATGACAAAGCCAGATTCAAAGAATACATATCCACCAATCCAGCCCTACAGAAAGTTCTGGAAAGAAAAGTGCAAACCAAAGAATTTAACTACAACCAGAAATATATATGTACTAGATAATCCCACTTTACCAACAGCCAAAAGGAAAAAGGGATAGAATCCCACACATAATTTCAACACCATCACCAAATCCAAACCAAAAAAAGAATGAACAATCAATGGCCATTAATATCCCTCAACATTAATGGTCTTAACACACCAAAAAAAGACACAGATTAGCAGAATGGATAAGAAGACAGAATCCATCCTTCTGCTTCATATAAGAAACACCTCAACTTCAAAGACAGATGGTATCTAATAATTAAAGGTTGGGAAAAGATTTTCCAATCAAATGGACTCAAGAAACAAGTGAGGGTTGGGTAGCAATCCTAATAAACAACAAATTTGACTTTAAACTAAAATCAATCAAAAGAGATGAAGGAGGTCACTTCCTACTCATCACAGGAGAAATCCATCAGGATAAAGTCTCAATTCTGAACATGTATGCTCCAAATACAAAGGTATCCACGTTTGTAAAAAAAAAATTACTGAAACTCAAATCACACATAAAACTGCAAACACTTATAATGGGAGACTTCAATACCCCACTCACTGGACAGGAACACCAGACAGAGACTTAACAAAGAAACAAAGGAACTAATAGAAGTTATGTCTCAATTGGACTTAACAGATATCTATACAACATTCCATTCAATTACAAAACAATTTACCTTCTTCTCAGCACTACATGGAACCTTCTCAGAAATCAACCACATACTTGGCAACATAGAAAACCTCAACAGGTACAAAAAAAATTGAAATAATCCCTTGTATCTTATCAGACCACCATGATTTAAAGTTAGAATTCAACAAGACGAATTGCAGAAAACCTCCAAACTCATGGAAATTAAGTAATGCCCAATTGCACAATTCCTGGGTCCAGGAAGATATCAAAAAAGAATATAAGATGTCCTACAATTCAATGAGAATGTGGACACAACATACCCAAACTTATGGGACACTTTGAAAGCAATGATAAGAGGAAAGTTCATAGTGCTAAGTGCCCACGAGAAGAAACAGGAGAATAATCACACTATAGAATTAACAGCACAATTAAAAGCTCTAGAACACATAGAAGCCAATACACCCTGGAGGAGCAGACACCAGGAAATAATCAAATTGAGAGCTGAAATCAATAAAATAGAAACTAGGAGAACAATACAAAGAATCAATATAACAAAGAGTTGGTTCTTCGAGAAAATCGACAAGATAGACAAATCTTTATCCAAACTTAACAAACAGCAGAGAGTGAACATGCAAATCAATGAAACCAGGAATGAAAAGGTGGACATAACAGACACAGAAAAAATCCAGAGAATCATCAGGTCACACTTCGAAAAACTATATACCTTAGATTCGAAAATCTAAAGGAAATGGACAATTTTCTGGACAGATTTCACTTACCAAAACTAAATCAAGAACAGATAAGCAACTTGAATATCCCTATTACCCTTAATGAAATAGAAGCAGTCATGAGAAGTCTCTCAATCAAAAAAAGCCTAGGACTAGATGGTTTCAGTGCAGAATTCTACCAGAAATTCAATGTACAGCTAATACCAATTCTCCTCAAAGTATTCCACACAATAGAAACAGTATGGTCATTGCTAAATTCTTTTTTTACAAGGGTTCAATTACCTTGATATCCAAGCCACAAAAAGACACAACTAAAAAAGAGAACCACAGACCAATATCCCTCATGAGCATTGATGCAAATCTACTCAATAAAATACAGTGAAATTGAATCCAAAACATATCAGAGAAATCATCCACCATGATCAAGTAGGCTTCATCCCTGGGATACAAGGATGATTCAACATATGAAAATCCATCAATGTAATCCACCATATAAACAGACTGAGGAAAAAAAACCCACATGATCATCTCACTAGATGCTGAAAAATTCTTTGACAAAATCCAACAACCTTCCATGATAAAGGTTGTGGAGAAATCAGGGATAACAGGAACATACCTCAACATAATAAAAGCAATATACAGCAAGCCAACAGCCAACATCAAATTAAATGGAGAGAAACTGAGTCCAATTCCTCTAAAATCAGGGACAAGACAAGGCTGTCCACTCTCTCCATACCTCTTCAATATTGTCCTTGAAGTTCTATCTAGAGCAATAAGACAACAAATGGACATCAAGGGAATGCAAATTGGGAAGGAAGAAGTCAAACACTCAATATTGGCAGACGACATGATACTCTATATAAGTGACCCGAGAAACTCTACCAGGGAAATCCTACAGCTGATAAACACCTTCAGCAAAGTGGCAAGATACAAGATTAGCTCAAAAAAAATCTGCAGCTCTACTATATTGGTGGAGAAAGAGATCAGAGAAACATCACACTTTACAGTTGCCACAAACAACTTAAAATACCTTGTGGTAAAACTAACCAAAAAAATGAAAGACCTGTATCTTAAGAATTTTGAGTCTCTAAAGAACGAAATTAAACAAGATAATAGAAAATGGAAAGATCTCCCATGCTCTTGGATAGTAGGATCAACATAGTAAAAATGGCAATCTTGTCAAAAGCAATTTACAGGTTCAAGTCAATCGCCATTAAGATCCCAGCAAAATTTATCAACAGAACTTGAAAGAACAATTCTCAACTTTATATGGAGAAACAAAAGACCCAGGATAGCCAAAATAATCATGTACAATAAAGGAACTTCTGGAGGCATCATCATCCCTGACTTCAAGCTCTATTACAGAGCCATAGTACTGAAAACAGCTTGGTATTGTCATAAAAATAGACAGGTAGACAAATGGAATCCAGTTGAAAACCTGATATTCACCCACACACATATAAACGCCTGATTTTTGACAAAAAAAAACCAAAGCTATACAAGGGACTAAACCAAGCATCTTCAACATATGATGCTGATATAACTGGATGCAAATATTTAGAAGACTGCAGATAGATCCAAGTCTATTGCCATGCACAAAACTTAAGTCCAAATGGATCAAAGATTTCAACATAAATACAGCCACACTAAATGTATTAGAAGACAAAGTGGGAAATACCATTGAATTAATTAGTACAGGAGACTGCTTCCTGAACATCACACCAGTAGCACAGGCAATGAGATCAAAAATTGATAAATGGGACCTCCTGAAACTGAGAAGCTTCTGTAAGGGAAAGGAAACATCAGCAAGACAAAAAGACAGCCCACAGACTGGGAAAAGATATTCAACAATCCTACATCTGACAGAGGGCTGATCTCCAAAACATACAAAGAACTCAAGAAGCTAGTGTCCAAAAAACCAAACAATGCAATTAAAAAGTGCGGTACAGAACTAAATAGACAATTCTCAGTAGAGGAATCTAAAATGGCTAAAAGGCACATAAGAAAGTGTTCAAAAATCCTTAGCCATCAGGGAAATGCAAATCAAAACAACTCTGATATGCCATCTTATTCCTGTCCGAATGGCCAAAATCAAAAACACCAATGACAGTTCATGTTGGAGAAAATGGGAATGCATCTACCACAAGATCCAGCAATTCCACTCCTAGGCATATACTCAAAGAAGCACATTTATACAAC
Source organism: Cricetulus griseus (assembly GCF_003668045.3). Classification (NCBI taxonomy): domain Eukaryota; kingdom Metazoa; phylum Chordata; class Mammalia; order Rodentia; family Cricetidae; genus Cricetulus; species Cricetulus griseus. The sequence continues at coordinate 239,124,065 of NW_023276807.1, read as the reverse complement.
AACGACATCTGTTCAACCATGTTCATAGTAGCACTCTTTGCAGAAACTGGAAGCAGTCTAGATGCCCTTCAAATGAAGAATGGATAGAGAAAAGGTTGTACATTTACAAAATGTAGTACTACTCAGTGGAAAAAAAAAAAACAATGTAATCTTGAAATTAGCAGGGAAAATGTTTGGAACTAGAAGAAACCCTTCTGAGCAAGGTAACCCAATAACAAAATGACAAACATGTATGTTCTCACTCATATGTGTATTTTAGACATAGAGCAAAGGATTACCAGCCTACAATCCACACTGCTAGAGAAGGTAGTTAACAAGGAGGACCCCAAGAGAGACATACATGGTCCCTGGAGAAGGCGAAAGGGTCAAGATCTCCTGAGCAAATTGCAAGCACAGGAAGGGGGTGGAGGGAGCTAGGAGAATGAGAAGGGGAGAAGAGGAGGGATGCAGAGGACATGAGGAAGCAGAAAGGTTGAGTCGGGGGAAGAATAGAAGATAACAAGAATGGAGATACCATAATAGGGGGAGACATTTTAGGTTTACAGAGAAATCAGGCACTAGTGAAATGTCTGGAGATCTACAAAGATGACACCAGCTAGCAATCTAAGAAACAGAGGAGACCTCCCCTGATAATAAGATTGATGTCTAACTTATATGCCATCCTATAGCCTTCATCTAGCAGCTGGTGGAAGTAGAAGCAGACACCCACAGATAAACACTGAACAGAACTGGAATCCAGTTTTAGAGAAGGAAGAATATGAGCAAACAGGTCATGACTAGGCTGTTGAAACCCACAGAAACAACTAATTTGAAGAAGGGGGAAATCTTGGTTCCCAGACTGATAGCTGGGATACCAGCATGGGACTGATCCAGACCCCAGGAACATGGATGTCAGTGAGGAAACCTCGGAAATCTAAGGGGCCTACTGTAGTAGTTCAGTACTTAAGCATAGGTGTGGACTTTGGGAACCCATTCCACATAGAGCAATATTTCCTGAGCCAAGACACATGGGGGTGGGCCTAGGCCCTATCCCAAAGATATGATAGACTTTGATGACACCCTGTTGAAAGCCTCACCATCCAGGGGGAGCAGAAAGGATATATGATAGGTATGGTTTTATTTGGTGAGAGAGGGGTGGTATGGCAGGATTGGAGGGAGAGGGAACTGGGATTGTCATGTAAAACAATCTTGTTTCTAATTCAAATAAAAAAGAAATAAATCACTTGGCTTAGTAACATCCCTTTTTAATTATTTATATAACTATCCATTGGAATTATCTTCAGAGTCAGGATTTTGTACTTTTCTTATCATCAATTGCTATTTATCAAGGAGGAGAAAGTACAATTGACTGGGAAGAATTCTCAGTGGTCAACTAGCACCTATCTAGAGGCTTGCAAAAGTGACTTCTATTCCAGAAGGATTTTTTTATGGATTGATGCTAGAGATGGGTTTTAAATATATGTAATCAAAAGGATAACCTTGGCACATTTATTCCAGAATCAAGAACTCACCAGGAACTTAGTCTTCTGTATGAGCCTGCATCACATCTTGCTTGCTGCCTTGTAATTAGTTAAGTTGAAATAGGGCATTTTAATATTTCTCAATCTTAAAGAAAAAAACAAAACTCTGTCTTGAGTATGTGAGTGGAAAGGACACAGATTTTACAATGGCATTGAATGTCCTGTAAAAGGAAAGAAATTATCTGGACTTCACTAACTTGCTATAGTAACTATATTATATTAGCAATCTCTAAATTTTTATGGCCTCATATATATGGTATACTTAGCACAGGCCGAATTATGAATGTTTTATTTTTTCTAATTAATATACCAAAGAGGAGGGCAATAATTTGATTTTTATTGTATCAATTGAGCAGTATAGGGCAGACAACAGCTAAGCTCCAAGCTGCAGCTAAATACATTGAAAATGAAAAGGGAGACACTCAACAGAATGAGACCGATCAAGATTCTCAAGATCTCCCCATTTCCGTTTTGGGATTTCTTTGAGGATTTCTTCCAACCAGTGAGTGCAAAATTTATGAAGACAGGGAAGAAGGTAGTTTTTGCTGTTTTCACACCAGGTTTGGAAGTGGAGTGCTAGTTATATTCTCCATAATCACAATAAATACACTTCAAGCAATCAAGGGCTTATGAAGTTGCATATTTGGGAAGTGTTGGCCTGAGATAATCATTTACAAATTTAAATCCCGTTATTTTCTACTAAACTGGTTTTCTCACATGCATACTGAAGAAGAATGTTTGATTTTATTGTTTGTTTCTGCCCCAGATCTTTGATTGTTGAACTATTGAGATAGAGTGAATAAATTAATTTATTTTTTAAAGGTTTCTCAGTTGATTTTATTTTTCTTATTTATATTTTTTTCTTTTAAAATTTTTCTGTGTTTAAAGCACAGAGATAAAAATATATATTTAATTTGTAGTTTGAAACAATGCATTATGATAATATATATCACTCATTCATTTCTTGCAAATTTCCCTGGACTTTCTGCAACACAACTCCTTTCCAATTTCCTGTGTTGGTGAAATTCTCTGTCCCACCTGCAAGCTTCCAAATAACCACACAGAGACTTATTTTTAATTATAAATACTTGGCCAGTAGTTTAGGCTTGTTACTAACCAGCTCTTAAACATAAACTAACTCAAACTGTTTTTCTACATTCTACCACATGGCTCAGTATGTTTTCTCAACAAGGCATGGTCATCTTTCTTTACCTAGAATCTCCTGTTAACTCCACTCTTCTTCATCCCAGAGCTCTCTCCTTGTCCACAAATCCTGCCAAAGCTCTTCCTGCCTGGCTATTGGCCATTTAGCTTTTAATAAATTAATGAAAGTAACACATCTTCATAGTGTACAAAGAGGTTATTCCACAATACTTTCCCTTATTTTTTAATTAAAAAGAAAGATTATTAACTTTAAAACAGTAAAAGTGTATACAACAAAAAAAGTAATCAGTTAAGAATTACAGTTACAATATCCAGCCCATTTTTGTTTGGAAAATGTGGAGAAAATATTCTGTTATCTATCTTACCTTTGCAAGTCTAAAGTTTTATACCTAATTTACTTTTTATCAAAATTAAGGAAAAGTATAACTCTATTTAGTCTTTAACTCCATGAAATATCCAGAAGGATGACTATTACCTGACAACAGGGACATCTGACTGCCTAGACAGTCACCCAAAGTTCTTCTGCAATGTCAGAGTATCCATCTTTAGCCTATAGGCCCAGTATATCTGAAAGACATTTCTAAAAAACTGGTAATTTTAAAGAACCCTCCTACCTTGCCTTGGCAAAGTTCAGCAGTCACTTTCTTTTGTGTGGTATTTGTCCCCTTTGGACAGCATACTGTCAGCAATTGAGGAAAAGACCGTTTCTTGCCCAAATGGCTAACTTTAGTTAAAAATGAAATAAACTCTATATGGATGTTGTTCAGTACTCATCTCCTTCTCTGAAGTAAGTTGTGCTGTCAGTAGCAGACATGTCTCACTGTCATGAAAAACCTCCTGTTACTAAACATCTTAAATGCCATATTCTGTAGGCTTTGAAATGTTTGAAGACCATCCATCTACCTAAATATAACTGTTTAATGTTGAAAACATACCTGATATGACTATAAGTTTATTATTATAGATGACTAATTACCAGCCTGCCCTTCCTAATTATTCATAAATGAGCTTCATAAGTACAATTCCTTAAGGAAGTGTAGAGATATACACAATATAACAAAAGTAAAATTTAAATTTGTATCAGTAAACCAAAATCTATACCAATGTCAAACATTTTGAGATTAATAGATGCTTTTTGGATTACGATAAGTTCATTAATCTACTCCTTCTTTCCCTATTCCTTCTACATCCTCTTTTTTTCTGAAGAAATAGATCCTTGAATCTAACTCCTTTGTATAGCTTATTTTGTGACCATGACCATTAACATTTTGTAGCCAACCCCATAAATGGTGACAAATATCCATAACCCAATGACTTACCAAAACCTACCACCCCATATCTTGGTGATGTGGGCATTGTTTTCTCTAGATTGCTTTTTGATGTATGAGGGCAATGGTATCTTTGGGGAACCAGAGAAAATCAGGATAACAGTCAAATATTTTCTGTCTGGAGTAGTCTGTGAGGCTGAACCATCATAACTCAGAGGAAACTGCAACATAACTCAGAGGAAACTGCAACAGAGGCACTCTGAGATGCTGGGTACTTTGCTTTCATGGGTGTCTGCTCCCCTTGCTCTGAAAACACATAAAATTTCAAAGGTAACATATATATCTGCATTAATACAAGTATAGACTACATGTTGCACATAAGCCAGACAAAGATGATTTTTTGTTTTATGTTTCAGTAGGTAAAATATTCATCAGCTGTATTGTTTTTATGTATATTACTTCATGTCTGCAGCAAGAATTTTCAAGCGATCTCTGCCAATCAAACCTGATCTTTAACCTTGAACAAATCCACAGCATTTTGTTTTCTGTGGAAATAAAACATAACATCTTTCCCAAAGCAACACATTTTTTACTTCCATTTTGAAGTTAAGACAGTTTTAGATTATATACGTTGGTTTGGTTTAGCAGTTTACATAAACCAGTGTCTCTCAGAACCTATTGTTCATTCATCAGCAATCAAAAAATTTAAAGCCAATACAACACCATGAAGGATACATTTCCCATGTCTATTTTTCATGTCTGCAATGCTTAATTTTTATTTTTATTTTATATTTATTTTTAAAGTTTTTACTAATGTTTTTAAATTATTGCTTTTAAGACTGTCTATATTTTTTCTTTCTTAACCCTATGTACATGTTTAGAGGCTTTTTCAGACTGATTCTCTCTTTACTGAGCATGTGTAGTGTTCTCATTGAATGAGATGAATGTTAAACTGTTATGTCAACCTCCGGTGTAGTTCAGCTTAGTGCATGTCACTGGCAGCTAGTTGTAGCCTGAAGGCAATCTCTGTATGACAAGCCTATATGGGAAACCTCAGTCACCAGGAAGCTGTATTTGACTCTGTGTTTTGAATCTTTCTTAAGCTTTCTAAGGCCTGATGTGAATATATATGCTGGACACTGGGCACCAGGTATAGGCAGAATTTTCTTTCCCATCTGCCAGCTCCCAAATAACCACACAGAGACTTATTAATCATAACTACTTGGACAATAGCTTAGGCTTGTTACTAACTCTTAAAACTTAAATTAGTCCATATTTTTGTCTACATTCTACCCCATGTCTATGTTCATTCCTTCAGAATGGCATGTTCATCTTGCTTCTCCCTGAATCTCCTGATGATTTTGCCCTTTTTCATATCAGAGCTCTCTTCTTTTCTGAAAGCCCTGCCAAACATCTTCCTGCCTAGCCACTACCCATTTAGCTCCTTATTAAACCAATGAGAGTAACATATCTTCACAGTGCACAAGATTATTTCACACCATTTTCTGTCCATGTGTCTGTCTATCAATTCATTACATATTATCAGTATCTATTATAATACTATGGCAAAAATTACATAAAATTGCCATCCAGTGGAGGTACATGCCTTTAATCCCAGCACTTGGGAGTCAGAGGAACCTGGATCTCTGAGTTCATGGCCAGTCTGCTCTCTCTACAAAGCAAGTGCCAAGATAGCCAGGACTGTTACTCAGAGAAACCATGTCTCTGAAAACAAAACAAAACAAAAAACATAAAACCAAGGGATGTAACACATATCAAACAATTCCTGTATTTAATAAACACTAAAAAGTACAAATCTTTCATTTAACAGTATATCTTGAGTGACTTAAATTGCATTACAGATGGAAAGATCAGCAATACCCATATTTCCCTCACCATCCCTGTATAATTTTATTCAGTTTTAAGGTCTAACAGTATATAAGTAATCATATTTGTTGTTGATACTCTTGATATTATCACCAGATCTAGCACTCATTTTTCCCAGTTGTTGTTACTCAGACAAATGTTCCATATTTAAATCATTTGGATACACAATAGTATTTAAAACAAATGTTCAGTCACTTTATTGATATTTTAACAACACTTTTTTTTCTGTTTTGAAATGTAAATTTTAAAAAGTTTTTGAGAACTTTCTGTTTGTTTTGCTTTTCAAGACACGGTTTCTCTGGGTAGCCCTGGCTGTCCTGGAGCTTGCTCTGTAGACCTGGCTGGACTCAAATTCAGCGATCTGCCTCCCAGTACTGGGATTAAAGGCATTTACCTCTACCACCCAGTATGTTTTGAGAATTTTGACTGAAATGATTTAAATGCTATTTATCTAGTTCTATTATAAATTAATCAACTGTATTTTCATTCTATCTGGCTTACTTATTTCATGTGTTATTTTTTATTTGTTGATTGACTCATAACTTTTAAAAACAGTTTCTGAGTAATCTACTAACTGATATGTGCTCAACCATAATGAACATGAAAACCTAAAGTTAGAATCATTAATTTTGTCACACTTCTTGAAGACAGAACACAAACACCAAGTGTTCTCACACAGAGATTGTAAGAATTCTTTGTTCATGTTGCTAATATGCAAGGCTTGTATATATGAATGAGTATTCCTCCATTGACATGTCTTTGATGTTATCAGTATAAACCCACTCTATTTTTGTCTAGTAAGCATTTTGCTTCTCTAAAACCCTTGGTAGATATCAACACCTAAATTACAAATTGATCCTCCATATGAAGCTTTGTAATAAATGGATTTCTTTCTGTAGCACCAATGAAAGCTTTCAAATTTGTAATGGGGTTTTCATGAAGATAAGTCACTGCAATCTAATGGAAATAACTTACTATTTTTCTTATTCCATTTATGATTGACTTGGCAGGAGATCTTTGTTAGTAAATCTCCCTAGTATTTTCAACTTGTTCCAAATGATTTAAATATGGAACATTTGTCTGATTAACAATAACTGGGGAAAATGAGTGCTAGATCTGGTGATATATCAGGAGCTTCAATAACAAGTATGATTACTTATACAAATACTGTATTATATTTTGCTGTTTATTGATGTTTATGAGTCTCTGATATGTTTTATAGCATGTAGGTGAGAGAGCAAAAGGAAAAATAGACAAGTGTGAGAGCTTGTTACTAACCAATATTATTAGGAAATAATTGTAAGAGGAATATAAATACAACCTCCTCTCAGAAAATAAAATACCCTTGCAAATGCACAAAACGTTAAGAAATGCTGGGGAGGAATATACCCTAACATTGTGAAAGTAAAATAGAAACTTACATGTGCTTGTTTTGTTTAGATGTATCCATCAAATAATGATAAGGATGAAAGAAAAAGTGTTTGTAAAATTAGATAGCACACAGAAAAGTAAAAAAGAAGCATTCTCTGTATTTCTGTCTCTCTCTTATTCTCTCTCTCTCTCTCTCTCTCTCTCTCTCTCTCTCTGTGTGTGTGTGTGTGTGTGTGTGTGTGTGTGTGTGTGTGTGTGTGTGTGTGTGTGTTTGTGTTTGTGTTTGGTTGTGTTAGCACCCATGAGGCCAGAAGACAGCACCCAGCACCGAATCTCATAAGGTTAGTTTTGGGATGGATGTGAGCTCCCTTGTGAGGGTACTGGGAGCAAAACTTTCTCTGAAAAGGCACCAAGGACAGCAAGGCACCTGACATTTCTCTACGTCTGAGGTAGAATTTCTAGAACAGGAAGTTGCCTTAGTTCTGAGCCATACATACAGCACTGAGCTGGAGTTTTCTAAGATAGTATTATGGCTAGTTGTATATCAACTTGATATGTGACATTTTCCCCTTACTGGTGACCCTGGGTGGTATAAGAAAGCAGGCTAAACAAGCCAGAATGAGCAAGCATGTCAGAAACACTCCTCCATGGCCTCTGCATCAGCTCCTGCCTCCAGGTTCCTGCCCTGTTTGAGTTCCCATCCTGACTTCCTTCAGTGATGAACTATGATGTGGAAAGGTAAGCCAAATAAATCTTTCCTCCCCAAGTTGTTTTTGGTGGTAATGTTTCATCACAGCCATAGTCCCCTGTAAGAAGGCAGGTAGGTAAGACTGTTATCTCTCAATCATCTCTTCAGGCTGAAGGAGAATTTCCTAGGGGGGGGTTTCACATTTCTCTAATCAGTAAAATCTGACTTACCTGCCAGGTGGTGGTGGCACACACCTTTAATGCCAGCACTTGGGATGCAGAGACAGGCAGATCTCTGTGAGTTCTAGGGCAGCCTGGTCTACAGATGGAGTTCCAGTGTAGGCTTCAAAGCAATACAGAAAAACCCTGTCTTGAAAAAAACCAAAAACAACAACAACAAATCTGCCTCCCTTATCTTAGGCCAAAGCATGTTTCTACAAACCTGTTGCTGTGCTCTCCTTCTTACAAAGTTATAAGACAAGAAGATTGTTGAAGCAAATTGCAGAAAAATTTTCTTTTTTTTTGTTTGAGTAAAGTGACTTAGAATGTATTCCTAAGTGTGAGTAAGATAAGTTCAAGTAAAACTTAAACTTAGGACGCTAGGATAGCTAAGTGGTAATGGAGCAGCTGTTAAGCCTGATGACATTAATTCCATCCCTAGGACGTACAATATAAACCCACTTGATGTGTCCACAAACAATCCATACTCAATATATACACACAAATAAAAGTAATCATTACCAAAATACCTGAAATTTCCAAATTAATTATTTTTACCTCTTTCACCAAAGCTATATCATTCATTCATCCTTTGTTTTCCATTTTCTTTACCCCTCTTTCATTCTCACTTGCCAGTTTCCCTTTCTTTTTCTCCTCTTCCTCTGTACCATCTCCATTCTCCTGGAGATTTTCAGGTAGAAACTATTGTCTTAGGAAAACAGAGCACACTTTTCCCTTGCCTTATCATTTTGCAGGAACAGGTAAAATAATAATTTCAATCTAAATTGTGAAGGGGACAAATAAAAGAAAGAAGTCTCAATTTAGCAACATCATTATAATCAAACAAAAACTTGTCTTTTATAGATACCGTGAAGTATTCAATCAAAAGGCCAAAAATCCCAATCCTAACTTTTTCCAATTTTATTTTCTTGATGAGAAGCCAGTTTATTCTAAACACTCAGCCTCGGAATTTCCAAGATAGAAAATTAAGCCTTTAACTTATAATATTTGAAAACTAAGCCAAATATAAGAGGGATATTTCTGCAGGGATAAAAACATCTCCTTGTTTATGTATGTCTCTAGTGTGAGTGCAAAAGCCCAAAAGAAAGAAACCATTCTAAGTAAAACAATAATCTCTTATGAATATGTGAGATACCAAAAAAAAAAAAAAAAAAAAGATTCCCAGGCCACCCAGAATGATTACCTCCATATCAGGTATGATTCTCTAGAGGGTGAGAACCAGTGTGTGTGTGTGTGTGTGTGTGTGTGTGTGTGTGTGTGTGTGTGTGTGTGTGTGTGTGTGTGCATGGTCATGCATGTGTGTGAAGTGGATGTATTAGGATTTGTTAAATGGCATGGGTTTGGTAGTCCAGAAATACCTCTCTACCTGTTGTAGATGCTGAGAATGCAGTAGGTGTTCAGTGCTCCAAGCCAGTGTTTCAGGCCAGACAACTTACCCAGAAAGTAGTAGGTCTTCACACCACACTGACAGACTGAAGAAACTGGAGTTTGATTTGGCAGGAAATGGCTAAAGCTATCAGTCACCGAACTCTCTTAGGAAGAAGTTAATGCAAGTGTTGCAATACTGAATTTTCCTCAGACCTCATTATATCTGGCCTATCCATTGGAAGGTTCAGATATCAGTGAATGGAAACCTTCATCTCCATCTGTCTGTCTTTGGAAATGACTTCACAGAGTTACCAAAGGTATGCCCCAGGTCATTTCCGATCCCCCTAAATCGACAATCTTGCTTAACCATCACCATTTTAGGAGAGATATGATAACAATCACAATATGGAATTGCCTGACATTGGGAAAGAGCTTGGGAAGTGAGAAATAACTTATTCTTATTTTATGTGCATTCATGTCTTGCCTGTGTGCATGTGTGTATGAGGGTACAGACAGATATGAGCTGCTATATGGGTGCTGGGAATTGAACCCAGGTCCTCTGGAAGAATAGCCAGTACTCTTGACCACTGAGCCATCATCCCAGTCTCGAGAAATAATTTGAATGCAATCATGGCCTTAATTTTTATATTCATTTTAATTTTTATATTCATATTTTTATATTCATAATTATAATCATGGCCTTAATATTTATATTTTATAATTTTATATTATTATATATTTTTATATATAAATTTTATATTAAAAATTTTTAATATTTAAAAAAATGTTCTTTAATTGGCAATTCAAACAATAAACTACAATGACTGACTAAGCCCTCAGAGCTACTTCGGAACCCCAAAAGTTTATCCAGGACTTTCCCCATCTGTAGTAGACTTGAGGTCCCAGCCACTCACAGTTCTGATAGGGCAAAGACTGTATAATTTGTTTGCAATTATACAGTTACTTGGTTTTCCAGGTCTCAGTAAGCAGTCACTAAGTTAGTTAATCAAGTTGTTCTGTCACTCTTTTTTTTTCTTTGTTACTCTCCTTCCCTCCATGCATTCACTTAGGCAGACTCATCTCCATGATCACTTCAAGCTATAAACAAACATCTTTTGTCCAAGTACCAACAAAGATTCACACTGATGTTCTAAAGGCACTTTAGTCCATAATTATCAAAAATACGCTCAAGTCTCCATCATGAACATCTGTTTTGCCTTTGACTATTTTTTGGTTGATCAGATCCCATAATTCAGAAACCTAGCATTATCTTTATGTCTTCCTAGCCCCTTATTTTCTCTCCCTGCAAACAAATCACATTGATTCTGCCTACAAACTATCACTTGAGTTATGAATCTGTCTAGTTTTAACATCCTCTGTGTGGCAACCTTAATTTAGGACCCTGTCCTCTTCTGTTTGGATCCCTGTAAGAGCCTCCTGGCTGGATTCCTTCATTCTAGTTTTACTTTCCTCTAATCCATTATTTATACTGCTTCTGGAGTGTGCTTTCTAAAATGCAAATCTAATCATGTCTTTCACCTGCTTCAGGATCTAATGACTGCTATAGCTTTGATGATAAAGTCCAACCTCCTTAGCAAGGCATGTGAGGCATCTTATGACCTGTCAACTGCGTAATTCTCCAGGTGTACTTCTATTTATTCACTGATACTCTGATTCTGAACAAAAGACGATGTCCTAAAAGATTTGTCTACACTAGCCTATGTCTACATGTATTTCTACACACTATAACTCTGTCCATTGCTATGGTAAAGTGATGATGAATCATCTTTTAAAGCCCAATAGAGTGGATAGCCTATCAAGAAACTAGCATATCTTTATTCTAGTCCAGTGTAGAAATATCCCTGTCTCCCAGCATTTTAATGCATGGTGTTTCCATGCAATATTTTTGTGCAGACTTTGTTAATTGGATACAAGACAGAGCAACTAGTATTATGGTTTATTTTCTCTCATTTCATCAATAAACTCTTAGTGAACAGATGAAAGAATGCAGAAATAAGACACGATAAGGTAGCTCCATTACAAGAATTTCAGACATAAATCCCAGCTGCTCTGAGAGACTCTAGTTATAGGACATGCAAACGTTACAAAATCTCTCTGAAGTCCCAGTTATTTCAAGTGATAACCCATAGTCCCTAACACATAATGGAAGATAAAATGAGGTAATTCAGAGAAGTACTTATCATAGTGCTTAAAAAATGCTAGCTCCTATTATCCTCACTGTCGAGTGGCCAAATGGATAGACATGCTTGATCCTGCTCCAAAGAGAGGGAGGATTAACGGTTTTGACAGGAGACAGATTTTTCCTGATATGAGGAAAAACTTTGTAAAATTTTTGAATGCCCCATTACAAGCTAACTGTTTTGTGAAGGAGTTCAGATCTATAGGAAGGGAGAATCAAAGCTTAGTTTCACAGTATTGAAAATGTAACAAAAATTGTAACATATAAGGAAGTTCATGTGATTCAAACTGTGAATAATTTGAAGACAATCTGAATTATAGCTGATTAAGAACACAATATCTATCTAAAGTGCAATGATAATTCAAATTATTTCATGATTGTCACACCTACATCTAGTGTTTACAGTTAACTTAAATGTCATTTAAGTGACAGGTGTCAAGAAACTGGGGAGATTATTCTGGACAGAGACAAACTACAAGGGAATATTAAATTTCCTTTCAAACATGAGTAGTCAGTATGTGGAATTACAGGACAGAAATTTTTGTTGCTTATTCATTATAACGAAGGTAAACTACTATGATCTCACTCTGTCCCATGACCACCTGGAACTCAGGGAATTTCTCCAGCCTTGACTTCTTAGATCCAATATTACAGGCATGCCTTACCATGTGTAACTCAAATTTCTTATTTGAAAAAGGAGAAAATAACATCTATCTCTAAGCTGTTTGAAATCACATAATTTCTTATGTATTATTGGCCTGGTGATTGACATTTAAATGATATACTGGGTCAGAACTTTTAAGGATTCTTTCTACTGAGCTATTAGGAAATAATAGAAAGAGAGAAGAGAGGGTACCAACCTAATATCAGGTAGAAGGGACAGGCTTAGCTTCTGGTTATTAGGTCTTAAAAAACCACTTCCTCAGGGAAGCCATCCCTAAAATATCAGTTATAGGTTTGACCCTTTCATAAGGAGCATCTACAGTATTATAGGTTTGTGTGTATATTTGATGTGGAGGCAGATGATGGGGAATGGGGTCACATTCATGACACAATTCATATGTTGAAGACATAGGACCATAGGACAACCTTTATGTTAGTCTTCCATTGCTACCATTTTGAGACGGGGTCTTTTGGTGATATATATATATATATATATATATATATATGGAGAGAGAGAGAGAGATGTTATTATTTGAAGTTGCATGGGACAAAAATAAACAATTGCATATAGAATTGACTATAGAGATGTCCTTGAACCCTGCCTTGTATATGCCTTTTCATACCTGGTGCTATTGACATTTTGACTTGGATAGAAACATGGGAGGTGTTGTCCTTATTCTGAGATGTGCTTGCATGATTTTCTGTACCATTAGACACTAGTCCTACCCTGCCCCAGTGATGACAGCCAAACATTTCTCTAGGCATGCTCTAATTTCCCAGGACCCAAATAACTTGCTTTCTGAGAAATGGGGAGTGATGGGAGGAATTCTCAGGTATCATAATATAGTTCCCATTTTAGAGACTTGAACTGAATCTCCAGAATAGGAATGAAAAATGCCTCAAGTTTTCATTCCCAGTCATTGTTCTTAAGCCCCATATTAAAAGTAGTTCCAAGTGGCATCAGATCCAATGTTTAAATCATAAGTAGGCCCTATTAAATTTGATAATCATTCTCTCTTCTGACTCTATACACTTCACTACAGAAAAATAGGCATGTAGATGTTTAAAATTTTACCTGTTATAATTGTCTTTTATTAAATATTTATTGTTGGTTTGTGGGTACATATATGTCCATGTATGATTGTGTGTATGTGTGTGTGCATGCACCTATACATACAATCACACACAGGACTTGTGGGGAGGTGAAGCAAAATTGAGGTAATATATTTTCTCTTCCAACTATGTACATCCCAGGGTTTTGGTTCAGATTACCAGATTTGATGGCACACATTTAGTCTGATGAACCATCTCTCTGGCCATCTGTTTTAATTTTAAACCTGTAAAACTGTTAAAATTCAAGAAAAGGAAGATTTCTTCTCCATAAAAACAGACAAGTGTGAAATGCAATAAGAATAATTTATTTACTACTAGGATTCTTTAGAATACATGTCTTTGTCTATAACTATGTATCTGTGTGGAGTTCATATATTTTTGAATATGACTAAAGTATCTTTTCATTTCAAGAATTTTATATGCAACATAGTACAATCAGGTCTTTACTTGTGGACATTTATCATAAAGTGTCAAGTGGATGAGGTCGATCTTTGATTGTTACATCTAATTTATAGCCCCTGAATTTGTTTATGTCAGATAAGAGAAGAAACTTTTTTAAGGAAGTCTGTAAATTACTCCTTATTAGAAAGAGCCAATGATAAGCATTTTAAGATTTAATTCCACACAGTTTTCTATTCTGTGTGTGCTTTATTACTCTCTCAAGGAGCTCAGTACAGGACATGAATTCTCTGCAAAAGGCTAAGCAGCAAGGAAAAGAAAACCAACAATCAAAGGCACTGAAGCATCATAGAGTCAGAGAATGTCAGTTAGTCAGTCAGAGTCAGTTAGGATGGTATTTCTCTTAATTTGCAAAGGACTTAAGATTTTTTCACATCTGATGTCCAGTGGAACTTTTGTCTTCCTTACAGCATAACTAATACAAAATTCTCTGCATAGACTGCTTTTGTATGTTCAAAATTCCCTTTGCTAATGCAAAAATAAAATACACTTTAAAGTATGCTTGCTTCAGTAACTTTGGGAAGAGACTACTTCCTGATATGAAATTAGGCTATGATATATGTAGATGATATATTTTGAAGGTGACTTGGAGATAAGAACTCTGATTCATAATTCAAAACTAACCAATTAGCAATAAGATCTATTTTATTATTATTAAAGAGCACATTGTTCAATATTATTTTCTTCAGACCCGTTTTCCTATTCAGCCACTCAGAAGAATCTGAAGGTAAATTGCTCCAGTACTTCTCTGTTATGACCTAGAGAGGCAGAAGCAATTGACCCTCTTAAATGTAAGAGGCACAGCAGCACACTTAGTGAATTCTTTCTTCTGTGTGTTATTGGTTCAGTATTTTTCTGCAAAGTTCAATGAGGTTCATTAGCTTATCTGAAGAGAACAGGGCTGGTACTTTTGAGCAACTTCCCTCTATGACTTTTCTAATTAAATCCCTTCCATCAGAGGAAGAGCTGCCCTTTTTACTTGACAAACATTTGTTCTAATTTGGCCTTGCTTGATTTTTCGGTGCTTTTACGTCCCTCTCCCCCTCTATACCCGCCAGCATCTGTTAGTCAGAAGATGGCTCTGGCTGACATTTACTCTGAATATGCCTGCTTATTAAAATATTTCAATGTTAGACAAGCTTATCAGTTGAAAAATACAATATAGTTCAGGCACATAGAGGCACTCATCTTAAAGGAATACTTTGTTTACTGATGTGCGTTTTTCCTTTTTTTTTTTTTGTGAGATAAGATATATGGTACTATGAACTATAAGTTCTCCCTGGATGTTTTGCTGAAGTGTAAGAATACATGATGACTGGGGAAACATAGTGATTAAAATTATTATAATTAAAATTGAAATGACTTAAAGCACATAAGAGGAGATATATGAAAGGAAAACAAATAAGTAATCGGTAGTGTTTGATTTCAGACAGATTGTAACAATGGAAGCGGTGACACCTCAAAAATACTTAATTTTCAAAATATTAACAGGCTTTGAGAGCATTGGTAAAATGTAGTGGGTACCCACATGACTGAGATTTCATCCTGCAAGAAGACTCTTCCTCCTAATCTTGGTGATGCTTGGTTAAATGCTTATCTAGGAACAGGTGAATGCCTGGGCTTTCAGTGTTTACCCTGAACTTGAGAAAGGCATGCTCTGTCAGTGACAAGCCTTGCTACATTCAGTTTATTCTCCTATTTTCTTTAACACTATCCAGTGCTATTAGCTTGCTGGCCATGTAGTCTGTAAGTAATAGGTTGCAATAGGAGCTGAAATTGACAAGTGCTTAGCCCAGAGCATGGATTGAATGTAATTCATAGGGTTCTCAAGTTAATTTCCAATACCTATTTCATCAAGACAGACTGATAGATGGCTGCCAGCATCTTTTGGCTTTATCTGTAAATCCCTGTGTCTTTTACAGCCATCATTTCAGTTTTTATACATTCCATCCCTTGCTTTGCTCCGCCCCATTTCCATAACTTCAAATGGAGCTTCTCTCCAGGCACATCAGTCATTTGGGCTAGAAGCCCTTGCAGCTAAATGCAAGACCTTCAAATGTTATTGAAGTTCATTTTTCCATGTGGCCCTGTTTAAAGTGATGTTTCTTTAGGGACTGCAGGGTGAAATATGAAGTTATCTGGGAGAGTAAATCTAAGATGTTGGACAGATGGTGAAGTGTCAGTGCATCCACAGAAACGTGTTTCATTTTATGCAGGGGACGCTCTCAATCAATTTCGGCTTGAGAAAACAGTTGCTTGTATTGCATTGGTGGCTTTTTTGGTTGATGTCATCTTCAACAGATCAATAGTGAAGCTTATCAGTCTCTAATAGACCAGATAAAGTCTTTTTAAAAATACACTTAAAAATAAAAAGATGATTCAAAAGGGAAAAAATTCTCTAAGAACTAAGATTTCACCAAAAGTGGAACTAAGGTTGTCTCAAAGAGAGCAAATAAAATGACTTCTGATAAAACTTGAATCTCATTTACTCCGTAGGACATGACGATATTCATTTTTCACCTCAGTGTGTTTTGGGAACAAATATCCTCACAGAAGTTCTCCAACTTTGCAGAATGTCTCTTTCTAAAGCCTCCACACATTTCACAGACATCAAATCACCATCTTTGTCCTCTTCCCTTACTGTAGAAGCTGCACTTACCTTCAGACAACCCCACTTTTGCACAGCATTTACAGAGGACATGGACCTGGATGCTGGATAATCTCTTTCTTCAGCTGGTGTAGATATGTTACTCTCGAACGAACTATGCATATGTAGATATGGAATTTTTATATTCCCACATTTCTTTGCCTATAATGATTTTCCATGTTAAAAATGTTAGTTTCCTTTTTAAAAACTGATTTCTTCAGTTAACCCTGTACAGCATTAAACCTGAACAGCCTACTAATTCATTTGGATTACTGGAAGATCATGAATTTCTACAAAAAGCACAAATTCTATAAAGACATGGATATTTTCCTAAGATGCTGATTTGTATTTCAAAAACAACAGTATCTGCACATCAGTTGTTTGGCAATGGTGGAATTACAGGAAGACTTGTCTACGTAGGAGGCAAGTTAATTCTATGCACTCAGGAGCAGAAATTGACATTTTTTTGTAATTTTTTTATTAGTTCAAATTAAGAACAAGCTTGTTTCACATGGCAATTCCTTCTCTCTCTCTCCCTCCCTCTCTCTCTCTCTCTCCCTCTCTCTCTCTCTCCCTCCCCTCTCTCTCTCTCTCTCTCTTTCTCTCTCTCTCTCTCTCCCCCTTCCCCCATCCCTCCTCCCTAGCCCCGACCTACCCCTACCCCATCCACCCTCCACTCCCCAGGCAGGCAACCCAAAGTCCACCACATCATCCTGGGCCGGGCCTAGGCCCTCCTCCATGTGTCTAGACCGAGAGTACATCTCTTCATGTGGGATGGGCTATCAAAGTCCCTTCTTACACTAGAGAAAAATACTAATCCACCGCCAGGGGCCCCCTAGAGTGCAGAGGCCTCCTAATTGACATCTATGTTAAGGGGTCTGGATCAGTCCTCTACTGACCTCCCAGACAGCAGTCTGGGGTCCCTGTGCTCCCCCTTGAACAGGCAGGCTGTTTCTATGGGTTTCACCAGCCTGATACTGACCCCTTGGATCTTCAATACTCCCTATCTGCAACTAGGTTCCAGAGTTCAGTTCAGTATATATCTGTGGGTGTCTGTCTTTGCTTCCATCAGCCACTGAATAAGGGCTCTAGGATGGCATAAAAAGTAGTCATCAGTCTCATTATAGGGGAAGGGCATTTAGGTTATCCTCTCCACCATTGCCTAGATTGTCAGTTGGTGTCATGCTTGAAGGTCTCTGGAAATCTTCCCAGTGCCAGATCTCTCGTCAGACCTATATTGGCTCCGTCTAATATTGTATCTCTCATCCTGCTCTCCTCTATTTTCCCCCAACTCAATATTTTTGCTCCTCCATTTCCACTTCTCCTCTCCTATTCCCCTCCTATCATTCTGGCAGCTCCCTCTCCCCTACCCTCATGTTCCCAATTATCTCAGGAGTTCCTGCCCCTTCCCATTCCTGGGGTCCATGCATTTTTTCTTTAGAGTCCTTCTTCCTTCCTAGTTTCTTTGGTGAAGAGGATTGTAGGTTGGTAATCCTTTGCTCTATGTCTAAAATTCATATATGAGTGAGTACGTACCATTTTTGTCTTTTTGTGACAGGGTTACCTCAGGATGATTTCTTCTAGTTCCATCCATTTGCCTGCGAATTTCAAGATTCCATTGATTTTCTCTGCTGAGTAATACTCCATTGTATAAATGTACCACATTTCTCTTTCCATTCTTCAGTTGAGGGGCATGTAGTTTGCTTCCAGGTTCTGGCTATTACAAACAATGCTGCTATGAACATAGTTGAACATATGTCCTTGTTGTGTGGACTTGCATTATTTGTGTATATGTCCAAGAGAGGAATTTCTGGATCTTGAGGCAGACTGATTCCCATTTTTCTGAGCAACAGCCATCCTGATTTCCAAAGTGGTCTTACAAGTTCGCACTTCCACCAGCAATGGAGGAGTGTTCCTTTTTCTCCACATCCTCTCCAGCATAGATTGTCATTGGTATTTTTTATTTTAGCCATTCTGACAGGTGTGAGGTGGTACCTCAGAGTTGTTTTGAGTTGCATTTCTCTGATGGCCAAGGACTTTGAACACTTTCTTAAGTGTCTTTCAGGCATTTCAGATTCCTCTGTTGAGAATTCTCTATTTAGATCTGCACCCCACTTTTTAATTTCATTGTTTGATGTTTTGGTGTCTAGTTTCTTGAGTTCGTTGTATATTTTGGAAATCAGCCCTCTGTCAGATGTGGGGTTGGTGAAGATCTTTTCCCATTCTATGGGATGTCATTTTTTCTTACTGACAGTGTCCTTTGCCTTACAAAAGCTTTTCAGTTTCAGTAGGTCCCATTTACTAATTGCCGATCTCAATGTCTGTGCACCTGGTGTAATGTTCAAGAAGCAGTCTCTTGTGCCAATTCGTTCAAAGGTATCTCCCACTTTCTCTTCGAGAAGATTCAGTGTGGCTGGATTTATGGTGAGATCTTTGATCTATTTGCACTTAAGTTTTGTGCATGGTGACAGGTATGGATCTATCTGCAATCTTCTGCATGTCTGAATCCAATTGTGCCAGCACCATTTGTTGAAGATGCTATCATTTTTCCATTGTATAGATTTATCACCTTTGTCAAAAATAAGGTGTTTGTAGGTGCGTGGGTTAATATCAGGTTTTTCAATTCGATTCAATTGGTCTATCTGTCTATTTTTGTGCCAATACCAAGCTGTTTTCAGAACTATGGCTCTATAATAGAGCTTGAAGTCAGGGATAGTTATGCCTCCAGAAAATCCTTTATTGTACAGAGTTGTTTGGGGTATCCTGGGTTTTTTGTTTTTCCATATAAAGTTGAGTATTGTTCTTTCAAGGTCTGTGAAGAACTCTGTTGGAATTTTGATGGGGATTGCATTGAATCTGTAGATTACTTTTGGCAAGATTGCCATTTTTACTATGTTAATTCTGCCTATCCAAGAGCATGGGAGACCTTTCCATTTTCTGGTATCCCCTTGATTTCTTTCTTTAAAGACTCAAATTTCTTACTGTACAGGTCTTTTACATTTTTGGTTAGTGTTACCCCAAGATATTTTATGTTGCTTGTGGATATTGTGAAGGGTGATGTTTCTCTGATTACTTTCTCATTAGATTTATCATCTCTATATAGTAGGGCTACTGATTTTTTGAGTTAATTTTGTAACCTGCTACTTTTCTGAAATTGTTTATCAGCTGTAGTAGTTCCCTGGTAGAGTTTTTTGGATCACTTATGTATGTCATCTGCAAATAGGGAAAGTTTGACTTCTTCCTTTCCAATTTGTATCCCTTTGAACTCCTTTTCTTGTCCTATTATTCTAGCTAGAACTTCAAGTACAATATTGAATAGGTATGGAGAGAGTGGAAAGCCTTGTCTTGTTCCTGATTTTAGAGGAATCGCTTTGAGTTTCTCTCCATTTAGTTTGATGTTGGCTGTTGTTTTGGTGTATATTGCTTTTGTCATGTTAAGATAGGTTCCTGTTATCTCTGTTCTCTGCAATACCTTTATCATGAAGGGATATTCGATTTTGTTAAAGGCTTTTTCAACATCTAGTGAGATGATCATATGTTTCTTCTTTTTCAGTTTGTTTATACGGTGGATTACATTGATGGATTTTCATGTTGAAACTTCCTTGCATCCCTAGGATGAAGCCTACTTGATCATGGTGGATGATTTTTTCTGATGTGTTCTTGGATTCTATTCACCAATATTTTGTTGAGTGTTTTTGCATGGATGTTTATGAGGGATATTGGTCTGTAGTTCTCTTTCTTGTATTTTTGTGTGGCTTGGATATCAAAGTGATTGTAGTCTCATAAAAAGAGTTTGGCAATATCCCTTCTGCTTCCATTGTGTGGGAAAAATTGAGGAGTAATGGTATTATCTCTTGTTTGAATTTCTGGTAGAATTTTACAGTGAAGCCATCTGGCCCTGGTTTGGAGGCTTTTGATGACTGCTTCTATTCTATTAGGGGTTATAAGTCGATTTAAATTGCTTATCTGTTGTTTAATTTTGGTAAATGATATATATCCAGAAAATTGTCCATTTCCTTTAGATTTCAAATTTTGTGGAGTACAGGTTTTCAAAGTATGACTGATGATTTTCTGGATTTCCTCAGAGTGTCCCATAAGTTTGGGTATGTTGAAGTCTAGCTTTAAAGCGTGGTGAGCTGATGAGATACAGGGTTTTTTTTTTTTTCAATTCTTTCTTATCTGTGGAGGTTTGCCTTGTTGCCAACTATGTGGTCAATTTTAGAGAAGGTGCCATGTAGCGCTGAGAAGAAGGTATATTCTTTTGTGATTGGATGGAATGTTCTATAGATATCTGTTAAACCCAGTTGGGTCATAACTTCGGTTATATCCTGTTTTTCTTTGTTAAGTTTCTGTCTGGTGGACCTGTCTAGTGGTGAAAAAGACGTGTTGAAGCCTCCTAGTACAAGTGTGTGTGGTTTTATGTGTGGTTTGAGCTTTAGCAATGTTTCTTTTACAAATGTGGGTGCCTTTGTATTTGGGGCATAGATGTTCAGGATTGAGATTTCATCTTGATGGACTTTTCCTGTGATGAGTATGAAATGCCCTTCTTCATCACGTTTGATTGATTGTAGTTTGAAGTCTAATTTGTTAAATATTAGGATTGCTATACCAGCTTGTTTCTTGGGTCCATTTGACTGGAAAATCTTTTCCCAACTCTTTACTCTGAGTTAATGCCTGTCTTTGAAGTTGAGGTGTGTTTCTTGTATACAACAGAAGGATGGATTCTGTGTTTGCATCCATTCTGTTACCCTGTATCTTTTTATGGTCAGAGCAAGACCATTGACATTGAGGGACATTAATGTCTACCGATTGTTGGTTCTTGTTTGTTTTGGATTTATTGTTGGTGGTGTCATCACATGTGTATTTTGCCCTCCTATTTCTTTACTAAAACCTTATCTGTCACATATCTTTTCTGCTCCCCCTGGATGGTGAGGCCTTCCATAGGGTGTCATGAGAGTCTTTCATATCCTTTGGGCCCACCCCCGTGTGTCTTGGCTCAGGGAGTATTCCTCTATATGGAATGGTCTCCCAAAGTCCACACCTATGATAGGGTTAAATACTGGGCTTCTACAGGAGGTCCCATAGATTTCTGAGGTTTCCTCACAGAAACACATGTTTCAGGTGTCTGGATCAGTCCCATGCTGTTATGCCAGCTATCAGACTGGGGAGCAAGCTGTTCCTGTGGGTTTCACCAGCCTGGTCTGGACCTCTGTGTTCTTCACTGGTCCTTCTCTGCATCTGGGTTCCAGTTCAGATCCGTGATTAGTTATGGCTGTCTGCTTCTACTTCCACCAGCAGTTGGATGAAGGCATATAAGTCAGTCATCAATCTCATAATCAGGGGAGGGCATTTAAGGTAGCCTTTCCTCCCTTGCTGAGATAGTTAGCTGGCATCATGTTTGTAGATCTCTAGACATTTCCCTAGTGCCTGATTTCTATGTAAACCAAAAATGTCTCCCTCTATTATGATATCTCCATTCTTGTTATTGTGTATTCTTCCCCTGACTCATACTTTCTGCTCCCTCTTCTTCTCCCCTTCTCATTCTCCTAGCTCCCTCCCCCCTCTTCCCATGCTCCCAATTTGCTCAGCAGATCTTGAACTTCTCCCTTCTCCAGGGAACCATGTATGTCTCTCTTAGGGACCTCCTTGTTTATTAGCTTCTTTGGCAGTGTGGATTGTAGGCTCGTAATCCTTACTCTACGTCTAAAATCTGCATATGAGTGAGTACATACCATGTTTGTCTTTTTGCGATTGGGTTACCTGGCTCAAAATGTTTTCTTCTAGATCCATCCATTTTCCTGAAAATTTCAAGATTCCATTGTTTTTTTCTGCTGAGTAGTATTCCATTGTGTAAATGTACCACATTTTCTCTATCCATTCTTCAGTTGAGGGGCATCTAGGCTGCTTCCAGTTTCTGGCTATTACAAATAGTGCTGCTATGAACATCGTTGATAATCTCACTGGATGCCAAAAAGCCTTAGACAAAATCCAACACCCCTTCATCATAAAGGTCTTGGAGAAATCAGGGATAACAAGAACATACCTCAATATAATAAAAGCAATATATAAAGCAAGCCGACAGCCAACATCAAACTAAATGGAGAGAAACTCAATCCAATTCCTCTAAAATTGGGGACAAGACAAGGCTGTCCACTCTCTCCATACCTCTTCAATATTGTCCTTGAAGTCCTAGCTAGAGCAATAAGACAACAAAAGGAGATCAAGGGAATACATATCGGAAAGGAAGAAGTCAAACTCTCACTATTTGCCGACGATATGATAGTCTACATTAGTGACCCAAAAAACTCTACCAGGGAACACCTACAACTGATAAACACCTTCAGCAAAGTGGCAGGATACAAGATTAACTCAAAATAATCCGTAGCCCTACTATATACCGATGACACATTGGTTGAGAAAGAAATCAGAGAAACATCAGCATTTGCAATTGCCACAAACAACATAAAATACCTTGGGGTAACACTAACCAAAAATGTGAAAGACCTGTACCAGAAGAATTTTGAGTCTCTAAAGAAAGAAATTAAAGAAGATACCAGAAAATGGAAAGATTTCCCATGCTCTTGGATAGTAGGATCAACATAGTAAAAATGGCAATCTTGCCAAAAGCAATCTACAGATTCAATGCAATCCCCATCAAAATCCCAACACAATTCTTCACAGACCTTGAAAGAGCAATTTCTCAACTTTATATGGAGAAACAAAAGACCCAGGATAGCCAAAACATCCCTATACAATATAGGAACTTCTGGAGGCATCACTATCCCTGACTTCAAGCTGTATTACAGAGCTATAGTTCTGAAAACAGCTTGGTATTGGCACAAAATACACTGGTAGACCAATGGAATTGAATTGAAAACCCAGATATTGCCCCACACACTTATGAACACCTGATTTTTGACAAACAATCCAAATTTATACCATGGAACAAAGAGAACATCTTCAACAAATGGTGCTGGTATAACTGGTTGCAGACATGTAGAAGACTGCAGTTAGACCCAAGCCTATTGCCTTGCACAATACTTAAATCAAAATGGATCAAAGATTTCAATATAAATCCAGCTACACTGAACCGATTAGAAGACAAAATGGGAAATACCTTTGAATTAATTGGTACAGGAGACTGCTTCCTGAACATTACACCAGTAGCACAGTCACTGAGGTCAGCAATTGATAAATGGGACCTCGTGAAACTGAGAACATTCTGTAAAGCAGACAGTCAGCAAGACAAAACAGCAGCAGACATACTGGGAAAAGATCTTCACCAACCCCACAACTGACAGAGGACTGATCTCCACAATATACAAAGAACTCAAGAAGCTATTCCCCCAAACACCAAACAACCCAATTAAAAATGGGGTACAGAACTACATAGACAATTCTCAATAGAGGAATCTAAAATGGCTGAAAGACACATAAGAAAGTGTTCAACATCATTAGCCATCAAGGAAATGCAAATCAAAACAACTCTGAGATACCATCTTACTCCTGTCAGAATGGCCAAAATCAAAAACACCAATGACAGTACATGTTAGAGAGGATGTGGAGAAAGGGGAACACTTCTCCACTGCTGGTGGGAGTGCCAACTTGTACAGCCACTTTGGATATCAGTATGGCGACTCCTCAAAAAAATGGGAATCTGTCTACCACAAGATCCAGCAATTCCAAATAGGCATATACCCAAAAGAAGCACATTCATACAACAAGGACATATGTTCAACAATGTTTATATCTCCTGTTTCTTTTTACATTTGGTAAAATTGGATTATCTATTGCCTATTTTTTTTGTGAGTGTAGTTATCTTCGTTGGGTTGGAGTTTTCCTTCCAGAAGTTTCTGTTGTGCTGGATTTGAGGATATGTGTTGTTTGAATCTGGTTTTGTCATGGAATATCTTGTTTTCTCCATCTATAGTAATTGAAAGTTTTGCTGGGTATAGTAGTCTGGGCTGGCATCCAAGCTCTCTTTGTGTTTGAAAGAAAGCTATGCAGGACCTTCTGGCTTTCAAATTTTCCATTGAGATGTCAGGTGTGATTCTGATAGGTCTTCCATTGTATGTTACTTGACTTTTTTCCTTTGCTGCTCTTTATATTTTTTCTTTATTCTCTAGGTTTGGTGTTTTGATTATTATGTGCCCAAGGGACTTCTTTTTGTGGTCCAGTCTGTTTGGTGTTCTGTAAGCTTCTTGTACTTTCATAGGCATATCCTTCTCTAGGTTGGGGAAGTTTTCTTCTATGATTTTTGTTGAATATGTTTTCTGTACTTTTGAGGTGTATTTCTTCACCTTCTTCTATACCTACTGTTCTTAGGTTCGGCCATTTCACTGTGTCCCATATTTCCTGAATATTTTGTGTTAGGGATTTGTTGGACTTGAGATTTTATTTGGTCGATGACCATATAACCTCTAGTGAGTCTTCAACAACTGAGATTCTGTCTTCCATCTCTTGAATTCTATTGGTTATACTCACATCTTTAGTTCCAGTTCCTTTATCCAGCCTTTTTATTTCCAGTATCCCCTCATTCTGTGTTTTCTTTATTGTGTCTATTTCAGCTTTCATACATTTATCTGTTTCGAGTGCTTCCTTCACTTGTTTCGATGCTTTTTCTTGGTTTTCTTTAGATTCTTAAAGAGATTTGTTTACTTCTTGAATTTTTTGGTTTGTCTTTTCCTCTATTGTAATTTTTTGCTTGTTTTTTCTTCTATTTCTTTAAGGGATTTTCTTGTTTCTTCTTTACAGGTCTCTATCATCTTCCTAATATAAATTTTGAGGTCCATCACTTCTTTCTCCTCTGTTTTGGGCTTCTCAGATCTTGCTGGTGTGGAGTCCCTAGTATCTGGTGGTGTCATATTGGTTTTTCTGTTGTTGAGTGTGTTCTTACTCTGTCTTCTTCCCATCCCTTCTTCCAGTGAGTACAGTTGGGGTCTCTCCCTCTCTCAGGTGGCAGGCAGAGGACTCAGCCTCTGGCGGCAGCAGGATGGCAGAGGGTGGTCGGTGGACAAGGGTGTGGTCTGTCCGGACTCAAGGTGGACCTTCCTGGTCTCGGAAGGTCCACTCTTGTCCTGGTGGACTCAGTCAGAAGCTAGTAGGGATTGATGAGAAATTGACTTTTTTTAAAAGCTACCCACATAATTACTTTTGTTTGTGTTTGAGTCATATGTTATCTGCAACTACACCCTGCCATTGTAGCATGAAAGCCTCTCTCAACAACACTTAAGTTTGTGGAGTGGATGTATTCCAATAAAGCAATATTTTTAAAAAACGAATGATATAATGTATTTGATGTCACTTATGCTAGACCCTAGTTTAGGAGTCACATAAACTTGTTTGGATACTAAGTTTCTTCCCGGCTAATTATGTGGTTAAGAGTAGATTCCTTAATCCTTCGACTGTCAGCTTCCTCCTCTGCAATATAAAGCACCCAGCACGTGAAACTTTATATTAGGTTGTTTGTTGTAACACATAATTCATGCTGTGGAAGTAGAATTATGAATGCTAGAGGACAGCAGGTTAACCTATTTTAGAGACATCAAAGACTGTGTGCTGAAGTGTGAATGGGTTGAATAGCAAACATTAGAGAACCCACCTAGAATGGTCAAATATGATCCTGGAAGAGAATGGAGAAAGACATTCTCCAAGGAACTCAGCAGGCTTACTTAACAATTTTTGAAATTTTTTCTTCAGGTGACAGGGGCTTGAAATTGATGTGGAAAGAACATAGTAAAATTTTACACATTCAGAGTAATTGAGGTGGAACCCCTTCTGGATCATTAAAAAGTTTGAATTATATGATGCTTTTTATAGAAAGCAGTTTTGTTGTTTTCAAGTACATACAGTAATTGGCAAAACATTCAAGGAAGTATTGCCAAGTAGACTTCCTGCTGGCATGCTTAAGTGAAAAGCTGAGACTCATTTAAAATTAGCATATTATTATGTGCATATGGAAATGGCCCAAATAACGTTCTTGAAAATAGTTTCTTTTCTTAGGTATGTTAGATATTCTTCCTAATCTATTACATGAAGAAACATGCCATCTGGCTTTCTCATTGGTGTTCGATGTATAATTTTGCATGACTATTTATTAGTCAGAAAATAGTTTTCAAATACCAGAATTTTGATGCAATTTCTAGCCACATTGAGGCACCTCCCTCCACATGTTTCAAAACAACTTGGCACAGTTAATTATCTTCAGTGAAGAAGTAAGTTTGTATCTTGAGCTGTTCACAATAAAGTTACAAGCATATAGAGTAGCTGAGTCTATATAAAGTATGACTTGACTCTTTACACTTGTTCATCCTTGGTAGTCTTCTTTTGATTTCTAATAGTTTTCTAAGGACATCATTGTAAAGATTAATCTTAAAGTGCTCCTTCTCACAGTTGTGATTATAGCCTGGGTTATATTCTTTAACCCCTAGAAATGTTTTTGTAAGTAGATCCCTCCATTTGTTATACCATTATTTATTTTCTTAACAAAGTTTGGTTGAGTCTTTATTACAATAGCTTAGCATTGTGCTAGGCACTGAAAATATGAAAAAGGACATACTAATCTGTTTTTAGTGCTATTTCCCTATGAGACTTGAGATGCATCATAATAAGCCTTTTGAGCTTTCTTATAGTTATGCTAATTTGAAGAGTTTGAGAATATAAATCTTTGACCATTTTATTTTTATGTTGCTTAGTTTTCAAGTTATTCATCATTTATAGCTATTTATCTGCCCTCTTGGTTTCTTTCTTTAATATACTCCAATTTTGACTTTCATCTGAGCTCCATAATCATGTCTTACACTCCACTCTTCCCCTTTTATGTGGCTACATTTTATATAATGTCCATCTCCTGAAGTAAGTAGTTTTCTGATCTAGCCCTTAGAAGCAAACTCTGCAGGCATGGGTATGTGTTGCTATAGCTCCTTCATAGTGAAACCACATTTCAAGAGCACAATCATAAAATAAAGTTTTTGGCCTAGATGTTACCTGCCAGATAGCAGTTGTAGGGCCTTTTATGTTGTGATGATATTAATGTTAATTTTAAATGACCTAATGAAGATATCCAACATTTATGAAATCATGTAAGTAAAACTAATAAAATTATCCAGTGGCACAAGATAGAAATGTGTTAGTTTTGTGGCTATTCTTGACCCAATTTCTTCAGCTAGAGTGAAGGACTATAATGAAGGATCTGTATCTCTACTGCCCTTTATCATAACTCAACAAACTGGAAGTAGATGTTGCTATATTGCAGTGGGAAGGTCTTTAGAAAATATAGGGTAAATTGGTGTAGGCTATTCATCCTAAACACTAAATGTACATTTCATGAAAACTTTTTAAATTTAGAAATTATAATTTTCATGGTCCTGTTGTGAAACAGATTAATTCTGTGATTGAGTATGAGCAGTCATAGGTTCATGTATTTAAATCCATGGTGCTCACTTATTGGCATTCTTTTGAGAATTTGTAGATATTTTAGACCATGGACTTACTGACAAAGCAGCATCATTGCAAGTGGGTCTTTCAGGGTTATGGTCCAGGCCTGTTTGGGTTCTAGTCTCTGAATCCTTGTCTATGCAATATGAGCTGTAATATCTATAAGCTCCATTAGTACAAAAGATTTTGTTCACTATGTTGTCCTCACAGATCTGTTTTAAAATTCCTTGAATATGTGGCAGAAAATGGCACCATTTCTCCCTTAGATTAGTATTAATATCATAGTACACAAACTGATTTCTAGACTTTTTAAACTGGTTACACATGGCTGAGGAAAATTTTGGAGCAGTTGACTAAAGAATCTCCCTAAACATACAACAGGACATTTGTACCATTCTAGTAGGAGTGTAAAACATCAAAATACTGACAGAGTGCATGCTGTGAAAATGACATACATAGATTCAGAGAAGAATAAGGATTCTCTTAGGAATCCTTGGGCCATTTGTATACATAGACGCAAAGAACTTATCTGCATTATCTGCCTGTATCCTAAAAGTTGATTGGTGCTGTATTTAAAATTAATGGACTCATACATTTGGCCAACAAATTTCAAGATCATAACCATATGACTACAACATAGTTATGCCTCAATTTTAGCAAGATTTTATATTCAAAGAGAATAAAAATCAGATTAAAACAATGTAAGAAATGAACAATTTGGTAGTTTGGTGAGGCAAAAGCAGCTATAATTGTTTTAAGAAAGGCTAGTGCCATTGGAACAAATAAATATGGGGTTTGCATTGGGCTAATAAGAAGGGCTTTGGGGACAAGGTTTCTTCTATCAAAGTCTACATAGTACAAAGTTAATTAACACAAAAGATTTTTATTTAAATCTGAGTACACAAGAAGATACAGCCACATGGGTACATTTCTCCAGTAAAGCCACACAAGGAATTATTTTTCCCTGGTCATCCATTAAAGTACTTGGAGACAACTACAGTCTTGGCTTCTAACACACTGTAAATTTACTCATGTGGTCCTGAATTTTCAGGCATATTGAATGCAATAGCTATGAGATGATGGAGGCTATACCAAGGTTCCAGAGACATCTCTGATGACAGGGAAGGTCTGTGTGAGGTGATTGGCTTCCTTGGAAGGAGGCCTTCACTGTTGTAATTTAAAAATTGGTGCACAAGAGAAAGACACCATGCAATAGAGATCACATGGAGGCATTTTTTTTTTTTAAATTACGGGAAAGGGAATGGGAAAAGGGGGATGGTGGAAACAAACTTCTGGAGACAGGAGCAGCTGAAGAGAAAAGAGAGGCACAGGGCAGGGGAGACAAAGAGACAGGCAGAGAAACAGAGAAAGGAGCATATAGACAGAGAGAGAGAGAGAGAAAGAGAGAAATATGAGAGGTGGGAAGAGCTTTTAAAAAGGGAACATAGTGAATGTGCATAAATGGTACTCTTAGTGGCAGCAGCTGAGGATGTATCCTGGCAGAACCCCAAGGGCAGGCCAGTATTGATACCTGCATACTAATATACAGTGTCTAATATGTGAAACTTTGAATGTGGAATTTCAGTTGCCATGGGAACTCCAATAGGTCATACATTCCCACATGGTGGAAAACCTGTCAAAGAAAGTGGTAGGCATTGTGACATCAGCCCAAGAAAGACCCATGGTATGCTATAAGCCTCAGGTCAAAAGAGCAAGAATACATATAAGCACTGAATTACAGATGATGGGTACATGTGCTCCAAATTCAGGTTAAAAAACAAGAAAGTTGTTTCTTTCCTGTGCAACATAGTCTTATTTGGATCTTACCTGTCCTTTGCCTTGTTTCATTTTGGAACAGGCATGAACTTGTATATATGGGGAGGAATAGTGTGCGGACATGACAGTTTTCATAAATTTTACAGTATCGCAGAAAAGATTCTGATTTCAATATAAAGAACTTTAAACAATATTCTTGATGTTAAAACTATGAGGCCTTGAATTTGGAATGGATACCTTTGTACTTTTATAAGCTTATAGGCTTCTGGAAATAGACAGAATGTTTTCCACTGAATCGGAAGTGTTGCACATGGACTAATGTTATCCTGTGAATCTGAAGTGTTTCCCATGGACTAACATGATTAAACATTTGTAGCACAGCTGTTAGTGATGTTTGAGAAGTTATGGATCTTTAACAGCTGGTTCTTGGCTGGCACATGTGGTATAGGAGCAGGACTTTGGGGATTGTAGTCTGCCTAGCTTCTGTTCACAGTCTATGTGTGCTAATCTACATTATATACGAAAGCCACTATGCCTTGCCTTACCTACCATCATAGACTAAAATTCCCTGAAACCATGAGTTCATATAAACCTTTTCTTCTGCCAGGCGTTGGTGGCGCACGCCTTTAATCCCAGCACTTGGGAGGCAGAGACAGGCAGATCACTGTGAGTTCGAGGCTAGCCTGGTCTCCAGAGAGAGTGCCAGGATAGGCTCCAAAGCTACACAGTATAACGGGACGTTACAGGTTATGATATCTTTATTCAAATAATACGGACCACGCACAAGCCAGAGCGTGCTCAGAGGCAGCAAGCTAGGGAGGCCAGAGAGAGGGCTCACCACGTGTCTGCCGCCCCTTATGAACTCCCCATGAGTCATCCTCAACCTTTCCTGACCACGCCCTGGCAGGCATGTCAAGCACACCTGTAGCTAGCTCCTAAGAGGCATGGCTACAGTGTCTCCCTACAACACAGAGAAACCCTGTCTCAAAAAAACAAAACAAAACAAAACCCTTTTCTTCCTTAGGCTGTTTCTGACAGGTATTCTTGTCAAAACAATAATAATAAGCAATAGAAAAGCAGCTTTGGCAGATCACTTATCCTCCTTGGACCTCAACTTTCCTCCAGTGTTAAACCAGATTAAAAGTGTTTTCATGATCCTGTTGTTTAATGTTAAGAAATCCAATAACACATACAAGGCATTGGCATACATATAACATATAAATGTATTGCCACTAATAGTAATTATAGTAAGAGTACAATTTCTGTTAGGATGACTGGAAGAGTTGTTTGTAAGAAATGGCAAGGTCATACGAGCTTTGATTGTTTGATGGAAGTGCAAGAAGCAACGCAATGCTTGCAACTTTAACACAGTCAAATGGAGACATTTGGATCCAAATGAGGAGAATTTTAATTTGAAGGATATTGACTCTGAATGTGGAACAAGGCATGAGATAAAGTCAAACAAGCTGTCAAGAAATGGCAAGAGAAGGTCACTGATTTAACTAGAAATTACTTATAGTTAAGGGAGCATAATCTCAGAATGGTTAAATACTGAGACACAAAGACTTCATAATTTTATTTTAAAACAAATTCAGTTGTCTTCCCCTCTCTAGAGCTTTTTGGTGTATGTGTAGATATGGTCTATTTGCTATCTATGTTTAACCTATCTGTTTAACATTGGCTAATCTTTATTTATCATTATATCTATGTCATTTATGTTTTTCTACTTGCCAATCATCCTACTGATCTTTGGGTTATCATAATAGAGTACCATTGACATTGACTAGTGGTTCACTAAATGCTAATCCAGTTAGTCATGTACTGCTGTCCGGGTTTCTGCTGTGGCTGTATTTATTTATTTATTATTGTTTTAACTTGCACATGGCTAGCAGAACCTTCATGATAGCTTCAAGTGGATTTTTGCTTGTGTATGCAAATCCATTTGTTTTTCCCTTGTAGTGTTTTGAAAGAAAATAGCTCCCAAAGGTAATAGCACTATTGAGAATTGCGGCATTATTGAAGTATGTATGGCCTTGGGAAGAAATGTGCCACTGTAGGCATGGGCTTTGGGGTCTCTTTTGTTACAGCTTTGCTTAGGGTAACATTCAATCCATTTTCCATAACCGTCTGATCACGATGAAGTCAGCGCCATGTCTGCCTGTATGCTGCCATGCTCCCCACCATGATGATAATGGACTGAACCTCTTAAACTTTAAGGGAGCCCAATTAAATGTTTTTCTTATAAGGGTTGCCATGCTAATGGTGTCTTTAAAACAACAGAAACCCTAAGACAGGAGTTGGTGCCATAAACTAGGATATTGCTGTGATAGGCCTGATCATGATTTTGTTTGGAGGAATTTGGACTTTGGCACTTTGGGTTAAGAAATAGGTGAATGCTTTAAGCACTGTTTCATGGGCCATTCTAGTAGAAGCAATGAAGGCAGTGGTACTAAGAGTTGTTTGAACTGAAGAGAATGTTGCTTAGAGACTGATCTTGTGATATTTTGATAAAGAAAGTGGCTGATTTTGGTCTTGTCTGAAGAGTCTGCCTGAGGCTGAAGTGAAGAGTTTTGGATTAATTATGATGGCAGAGGAAATCTCAAAACAGCCTAGTACAGACTCTGTTGTATGGTTATTGGGGGTAACTCTAATTTATAATGAGACAGAGCAAGCTGAGCAGGGTAAATTACAAAATGTAAATTTTGAGAAGAAAAAGAGCATCAGGAAGTGGAATGGAAAGAAGTCCTGTGTCCAAGGAGATAAACAGATTAAGAAATGAAATAGAGGGAGTGGTTAACTCAGGGTAAAATACCACCCATCTAGTTTTCCAATTTATAAAAAGGAATTTAAGGAAAACTGAGAGATGGGAGTGGCAGTCCATGCCTTTAATTCAAGAACTGGAAAACGGAGGCTGGTAAGTTTGAGGTCAGCCTGATATACAGAGCCACTTTGAGATCAGCCAACCTAATTCAGTAAGGATAGAAAACAGAAATCTGGTGAAGATGCAATTGAAAAGGGGGTGATATGTTCTAGCCTCAGCAAGCAGCAGATCTTGTAAGCTTTTGTCATGTGGTTCTGGCTTTGGAGTAAAGGACAGAAAAAAGAGGTTATGAAATTTGCCTCTCTGCCTAAGGAATGCCCCTGAAGCCAGGCATATGTCAGGGTGTCCCTGAATGGAGGCCTAGTAGAGAGGCCATTGTGTGAAGTTGGGAAGTCGAAGACCGTATTGTTTTGGAGACCCCAACATTCTGGAGATGCCAGAGCTGTGGGATACTTGCTGAGGAAAGTTGCTAACAGAGAGTGTGACCAGTGCAGGAGAAAGAAATATGTCACAATCAACAGAGTTGAACAGAATTGCAGATCTGAAGACTTTTTTGACATTTTTCACAGAGATGAAGAGGTTGAACTTTGCCCAGAAGTTTTTTGGTCTTGCTATGGTCCAGTATTTCCACACTATGCTCCTTTCTCTATGTTTTGGAAAGGTAATGTATATACTGTGATGTCATGTTACAAGTATAGGATCTCCTTTTTGCTTTTGATTTTACAGGGAATTAGAGATCACATAAATCTCAGAAGAGACTTTGTATTTTGTACTTTAAACCATTGTTGAGACTATATAATCTATGGGACTTTTGAAGTTGAACTAAATGCAATTCCCTATTATGATGCAGCTACAAGCCTTTGGGACCAGTGAATGGAGTGTCGTGGTTTGAAAGGAAATTGCCCCAAAGGTAATGATACTATTGGGAGCTATGGCCTTTTTGAAGTAGGTATGGCCTTTTTGGATAAAGTATGTCACTGTACGTGAGGTCTCTGAGGTCTCTTTTACTTCAGCTTCACTCAGACTGACATTCAGTCACTCCCTGTTCCCTTCTGGTTGGTCAAGATGCAGTCAGTACCATGTCTTCCTGCATGGTACCATGCTTCCTACTATGATGAAAATGAATTAAATCTGTGAAACTCTAAGAAAGTCATCACAGTTAAACTTTTTCATTATGAGAGTTGCCACCGACATGGTGCCTATTCAGAACAATAGAAGCCCTAACTAAGACACCCCTCTTGTATGGGTAATAAATAGTACTATTGTATTAGAGCTCATTCTGTAATTTAATTATTTCTTTTTATGTCATTACTCTCAGTTAAGCCATGCTGGTGATTTGGATTTCTAAATAATAGTTTTGGAGAAAGAAATAACTTATCATGTGACAAAATGCTTGACTCTGACTTAAATTGTTCAGTCTGCAAGAGGATGGCTATATGAGCTCTTTTTAATTTTACCTTGAGAGAAACCTCTCTCGCATACATGACCACTCTGTGACAGTCTTTCTTCAATTTTTAATTCCAAAAGCTTGATGAATTATAGTATTTTCCTCAGGAAGTCACTTGCCATCTCCCATTAAAATCTAAAAAGAAATATTTTAAAATCATATATCCTGGCCGGGCCTTGGTGGCACACGCCTTTAATCCCAGCACACAGGAGGCAGAAGCAGGCAGATTTCTGTGAGTTTGAGGCCAGCCTGGTCTCCAGAGCAAGTGCTAGGATAGGCTCCAAAGCTACACAGAGAAACCCTGTCTCGAAAAACCAACTCCCCCCAAAAAAGAAAACAAAAAAACAAAAAACATTATAAGCTATAATTTGGCCTCTTTCTGAAATATCCTTTGTATTTGAAGAAATGGTAAGGGATGTGCACAGAGTATGTATATTAAATGCATTTAATGAAATGTCTCTTTTTAAATAACACACACACACACACACACACACACACACACACACACACATACACACACACACACATACACAAACACACACAAAGGTATATGCCTATACCCTTGAATCTTAGATAAGATCCCACAGACAGGAAATTCCACCAAGAGACAGAAGATTAAAATAGATGTAGGTTTTATGAACCAAAAAAAGCAAGCATGTACTTTTGCAATCTTTTAAACAATTGGTAATTTGGACTTTATGCACTATACAAGTGTTCTAATTGTTTTTTATACTGTGCACTGCTCTTTTTTATTCAACAGTAACTTTAGGTGCACTTTCTCCAGAGTTCTCAAATTATTCTGGATTTCAACAAGGATGAAATCAAATAATATGTATAAACCCTTTACCAATATTTAGTTTATAACCTTGAAATGAGAGAATAGATATTCTAACAGGTTCAGACTTTGCATCTCAGAAAGTGTTATGATAGTGCTTGCAACCAGCTTTCAAACATATGTAACATGAATACTCTGGAGGTTAATTACATTTAAAAATCTGCAAATTGCTGCAAGTTTTCTGAGGTTGGAGGCCGTATAAATATAGCTGTCATTCTTTTCCTGGGACCTGACCAAATTTCTTTTAAAAGCAAAAGGTTTTCATCTTGTTTTCCTGAAGCCTGACCTATGTTAGCAGTCAAGATGCTTTACAGCATAGACTCTGCTGCCTGCTGAACCACTGAAAGCACCTTTCGATCTGGGAACTCTGATTACATTTTATGATCACTCTCCTAAGGTCATGGAATTTGATTTGCATCCATCAGGCAAGTAGAAGGAGGAGAGTCCCTCAGAAGCACTACCACTGACTCTGGGCTCTGTGAGAATGTGTGTGTGTGTGTGTGTGTGTGTGTGTGTGTGTGTGTGTGTGTGTGTGTGTGTGTGTATTCAGTTGCAGATATGTGGTTTTGTCTTTCATTTTCAGTATTTAAAAGCATAACACCAGGGGCTGAGCAGAATCTTGAACAAATATATGATTCTAATTTATTAATTCATTTTTCATCCAGGAGACCCTTTGCTATTTTAAAGTTCCCAGAAAGCAGAAGTACTTGTTTAATAACAACAAGTAGCCACACATGAGGCAATCATTTTGTAAAGGGCAGAGCTGGTGGAGCCAACATAATTTTGACTGCAGATGCTGTGCTAACTTCCTCCTGGGATTTGAAGACTCATCCCTGGTGCTGCCATTTCTGAAGCTGTCTACTAAGCCAGTGTCTGAAAACTTAAAACAAATTCAGTCCAGGAAGCATTTAATCATAATGCTCTCTCCTAACTTTATTAGACTCAAATATAGAAATATTAGTTATTTAAGGACTGCCAAAAGTAGTTTGGAGAGCTCTGAAAATCACAGGCTACCAATCCCAAATTGGATCCTTACAAAGAAACTTAAAAGCCACCCAATTCAGGCAGATATTCTACACACTGATAAGAGGCACGGTGGGTGGGATAAGAAATTTCATTTCCTTTTTGGTGGGATGGCTTTTCATGACGTTTCATTTGACTTGATGCAAGTCAATGTCAAATTGTGGCAAGAGTAAAGAATATCAGAAAACTTGAATTTGATCAAATGGTTGAGGTAGGCTGTTTGCAAGGTCACCTTTAGTTTCACTTCTAACGGTTCCTATTTTGTCAGAATGTCATTACCACCTCATGTGATAGCTGTAACTGTTTTGAAAAAACAATTTTCTTGGGAGAACCTATGCCGCAGACCTCTGTATTTAATAAAGATGTCTCAGTAAACTTCTAGGCATTTCCCAACCTTCATTTTTGCTGGCTTACTCTACAGTTAATTGGTAATCAATCTCTGTCAAGATAAGCAATTTGATCTGCCTTAATGGAGTAACGAGTTCAGTTGGGAAGTGATAAAAACTCATTTTGTTTTAATATGACCTACTCTGCAGGTAGCACATCAGTTAGGACAGACATTGCTTGTTTCTAAGTCACAGAGAAAGAAATACCTGTATTTATCACCAGTGTAGCTATATCCCATCTGTATATTCAAGCATTCCTTAATAGGGCCCTCATTATTTATCATTGATCAAACATTTAGTTTTTTGCACTACGCTATTATAATCTACCAATTGTTTGGAATTTCAATAAATATGTGGGGATGTTTGTGTGTCAAAACGCTAGTGAATGAATTCAAAGTCTCCATAAAAAATACATATGGCAAACTTAGGGTTTGGTGACCACTTCAATAAAAATACCGAGGTTGATTGTACAGGTCACTTCACTTCTGTAGCATCGTGCATAATGCTAAAAAGTAACTGAGTAAATAACTTATGCCATTTAGCAACTGATTGATTTCAATGTAAGATAAAAACATTTCTTCATTTAACACAAACAGAAACAAGTAGAGTACAAAGAATTTAGACACAGACCACATGTTACTGAATAAAGATAAGAAGAAATATAAAGAGAAATTTATCTTTGTTATAGGCTCATAGAAACAAGAGAAGTGATAGGGGAAGATATAAGTTGGTAAAAAATGTGAATTTGGTTGTAGAGCAAACATTGTGACTGATGTTTAGTTCAAGAACCTGGGTATCTACCTGCTGTATGTGGTGATATACACCTAGAATAGCAGCATGTGGAAGATGGAGGCAAAAATATCAACAGCTGAAAGCCTGACTCAGATGCATAGTTAAATTCATGAAGAAAAAAGAACAAAATCATACATAGATCAAATCAGACAAATTAACTTTTGAATACTATTCTCAATGAAATGACTTTCATTAAGTGTGTTTTGTGTGTGTGTGTGTGTGTGTGTGTGTGTGTGTGAGAGAGAGAGAGGAGAGAGAGAGAGAGAGAGAGAGAGAGAGAGAGTAAGACATAAATAACTCTGTATTTGACATGTTTTAATGTTAGCTTTTGCCAATCACTAAATCTCTTTTCTAGGAATACTATTTATGTTTACACTTATGTATCTACTTAAAATACATGTTGTTTGTTAACTTTAAGTAACTCTCACAAGAGTCACAGATAAAGAGATTATTGTATTTATTGTCCATAGTTGAGATGTCTATTTGCTGTATGCATTTGTTTGTATTATTAATGCACTTTAGATTAATAGCAGGTAATAACCCCAAGTGTTTTCACTTGTATGACCAAAATTTTTGGAATAAAGCAATAACATTAAATTGTATTCATTAGAACATCCAGTGTTAAGGAGAAGCTTTGGGACTTTATCTTCTCTGTATTGAAATAACATTTAAATTGCTGTGATTTTTGAATGTCCTACATTGAATTACCAAAACAATAAAATAGTTCCTAATTTTACAGTTTTCCCTGTTAATCCATGAATTTGCATCTGTGTTTCAGTGTCATGTAAGTCTTTAAAAATAAGAAATATAGAGAAAGAAAGTGGGTAAAATAACTATTGCAACAGGGATCCTTCTGGGTGTGTTGTTGTCTCAGGAAGTCTGACTGAGTTCACCAGGCCTTCTGGTAAATGTTTTCTCATACACTATTTAACTTAATACTCAAACCACTCCAGGGATACCTAATACAATTAAAAATAGAAGAGAATTTATCCATGGTCTAGCTGGCTGAATGAAGGGCCTCACGCTCTAATCAAAGAAACTTCTTTTTGCAACAGTTGGAGACCAGTTTGAAAAAAAAAAAAAAAAAGCACAGCCAATCAAAAAGCAGAGCTGTGGAGCTCTGTGCCAACTATTACATTTACAACACAATTCCAGCACCTAAACCTTACTGAGGGTGGGGAGCAGGGAGGGGCTGAAGATGTCTAAGAGCCTGAGGAGTCAGTAGTTTGCTGTGAAACTGTGTCTCCTAGGGATTTCAGAAACCATCCTCATAAAATCTCATCAATATGACTGCCTAAAGATGACCCTAACATTGATAAAACATAAATGGATTGGTAGCATGGACTGGGAAAAGCTCATGAGGCCTCACTCTGTCTAGACACTCCAGGAAACTAGGGAATGTTGAGAAACAGTCTTCCCAAGGAAGAGCACACTCTCCTTTCATGCAAGCCAAAACATCTCGTCAAACAATTATGCATCTACTTGTACTTATATAAGTAAGTAAATTTATATAAAATTCATGTGTAGCCTTAAACACCAAGGCAAGTAATGTACAAAATTTTAATGTCATTTCTTCTCAGTAGAACTCTGGAAGATTTATTTTCAAAATTATACCTAATAGTTATTTTAAATTATTTTATAATATTACTAAGCCTTACTGGGACTTATAACAATTTTTCTCTCATTGTCATTAATCATTCCGCATTAACTATCCCTTTGATTCTGCCTTCCCCTAGTTAAGGATTTCTGCACTTTAGGACAGGCATATACTATTTCACCATCTATGCTATCCAATGTAATCTTCAGTACATCGAGTTAATTGACTGGCAAATACAATGTTAGAAAGTGGTGTGATTTACAAAGCTGGGCTCTACTCAAACTGGAACAAGTGTATCCCCTGGGCACAAACAACAAACACTAAATCCTAAATCAAGGGCTTGCAGTGGTTGTAAGAGAAAGAATAAAACCTGCTCTTCTGATTGGTGATTAGTTCCTAATAGTCAAATTGTGGCTTTGCTCTCCTTCACTGCAAAAGCTACATAGCTTATCTGCCACCCAAGGATCTTTGCCTCTAAGTTGCCATAAATCAACACCTTTTGGGTGGTGCATATTTACTTTCAAGCATATTGATGTTTAAAAAACATCAAGTAAAAAAAAAAAAAAAAAGTACCTTTTCAGGTGTACTTCCTTAAGGAGACAAGCAACTTTCTTTTTCTCCCAACTTTCATTCAATGAGTAATGTTGACAAATTCCACTATAAAGTAATAAAGGGGACTTTATCTGGGTACTTCAGTGGGTAATATTTCTTTAAGGAATCATCCACTTGCTGCACTTTAAAGAGGCAAGGCAACATTTCTCCTCCAGACAGGTGAGAGAATTAATGAGGACAGAGGCACTAGCTGAAGAGAAGATGGACAATATGACACCTGCCGGGTTCATCTTGTAATCTCAAGTTTGTACTTGCCCCCAGGGAAATTAGAAAGGAAGGGCAATAAACCACTGCTTGCTGACAAAGCAGACTGCTTGGTGAAGGCATTCCAACGTATTGACAAATACATGCAATGTGTTTAATTTATCAGATTGAATGTAGTTCATTTTCTATCCTGGGGTCAATCTGACTATTTGTCTAGATCTGAAGATGCACATCACAGTAGAAGTCAGGAAAGTGCATAAGAAAAGATCCTGGCTAATAATAGATCATTGCGCTCATATCAGTGAGTGTAACATTATACATAGCCCTGTATAGTGCATATAGTTTTAATTTGTTCATATCATTGTATTTATTTTCTTTAATTAATTATTTCATGTTTTATAATTGAACGTAAACCTATGTATCTCCAAATATTGCCTGCATAGATCAAAGACATCAAAGAGAACTCTGGAGAAACTGAAATTTTTATTGCTGTATTCTTGATTTTCTTTTTGTTTGAAGAACAGTTTCTAAATTTATGTGTAACTCAGGGAAAATGTGGCAAATGAATTTATTTAGCCACCCTTTCTTTTATATGGACTTAGAATCACAGTTCTAAAATACATGAAAAAAATAGCAAACAAAATGTGAGGAAAGCAAAAAATCTACTATAAATTGCAATTAAGAAGTAATTCTTTCAGCTTTATTTATACCAATTATGGTGTGTGAAAGTAACATCTGAGTTTAAAAAGAAACGATTATTAACTTAATTTTTTGAGAAGCAGTCTATCATCTGGGAATTTGAGGAGGGTTCTCCTTGGGCCACACAGACTTTTCCTGAGTTTCCTTCTCCAGTTGTTTAGCTCGAGATATGGTTCTACATTGTAATTATAGGAAAACTTTACTTTCTGGTATTTCCTGTAATCAGGTAAAATAATCTGGGTGTTTTCTACGTCTTCTATGACCTATAGGTTTCCTTGGAACTTAGTTTATCTTAGGAATTCTGAGATAAAAAGAGAATCCTTGGAATTCTGAGATAAAAAGAGAATCCTTAGCTGAGAAACTTAAAATCCAAGGTAGACTTTAGACACAGATTATGGACTCAATGTATGAAAGTGGACAGAACAAAATGTATTAATAATCTAAGAGATGTTTGAAAATTTGGGGGGATAAAATGTTTCAGCCAAGTTTTAAATGAGGAGGATACTTCATTTATACTTGAGTCTGAGCGCTGATGCTGTAGAAACATCTAAGGTGCTGAGAATGCAACTGATGCATGAGCACAAAGCATGTTTTGTGCAACAAAATTCTGCAACAGAGGACCCCTGAGGGAACCAGCGTGAACCAAAACTGAAATACGAACCAGGTGGAAAGTAGGAGAAAGTAGAAATGGCAAGAGCACATATTGAGACTGTCCTCTGCCATACTAAGGAGTTGTTATTTATCCTGTGGTACACAGGGAACCATTAAAGGGTTTTAATCAGGAGCAAACATGATTAGATTTGCATTTTAGAAAAATCAATCTGGCAGTAAAAGCCAGATGGATTGTGCATGACTGCTGGGAAAAGACCATTTAGGAGCTTATTATTATAAATCAGGCTGTAGGCTGGATGAGCACTAAAGAAAAAGGAGTAACAATTGAAAAGAAGTGACCAGATACAAGAAATGTTTAGGAGGAAAAATTGAGAGCAACTGATTTGTGTTATGGTGTTTGGAATGGTAGATACAATGAGGGATTCAACACATTCTAGCTGTCCAATGAATGGGCTTGGAGATAGGACAGGATTTATCATGGAATCTAGAAGCCAAGAAATTAGAACAAACACTAACATTAAACTTAGAAAAGGGACTGAAAGAGCTAACCGACTGGAGATGCCACCAATGACATAAGTCCTGTGGAGAGAGACAAAAATACACTAGAAAAGTACAAAGCTTTGAAAGAATGGTAATCAGAATAGAAGTTGAGGGGGAGTATTTATAAACATCAATGAATATACAAAGAAGAAACATTAAAAAATAGTAGGTATCTGCTACTATTTATAAAAGGAGAATCAATGCAATTAAGGCATGTCTGTGTTTCCAGAAATGGGCACGGGAAACACAAAATCTATAGAATAATGTAATTCAGTGCTTTGTTGTGCCTAAATAATGCAATTGGGCAGCAACATAAAAGTGAGATACAGTATATGGTCATAAAATAACAACTTGAACGTGTTCACAGAATAAAGCAATAAATCTGTTGAGAAGGAGAGAAGGGCAAGTAATGTTAACCACTAGAGATTATAAAATATTTATCAATAAAACAATACAACATATGATATTCTGCCCAGATCAGGTATTTCTATTACTTATGAGAAACAGCAAATGAAAAGTAAGTTTGAAACTTTTTATTTTTATTTTCATCTCTTAAAATTGTTATGGGTATATATTATTTATGTATGAATGCTTTGCCTGAAATTATAACTATGTGCCACATGTGTGCCTGGTACCACAGAGGTCAGAAGCTTGGTTCTGATGTCCTGGGACCAGGGTTATTGATAGTTATGACTCACCACATGGGTGCAAAGATCAAACCCCAGTTCTCTATAAGAATAACTAGTGTTCACTTAATTTGCAGTTTTTTTTTTAATTTTACATACCAACCATAGTCCCTCCTCCCTCCGCCACCTCACCCCCCATCTGCTTCCACCCCACCCACTACTCAAAAAGGGTAAGACCTCCTCCCATGGAGAGTCAGCAAAGCCTGTGGTGGAGTGCTTAACCCATCTTTTTGGTCCTCATTTTTCTTCTTAAATGAAAAGTGATTCTGTTTAAAACAGGCATTGCTGTCCAAAATCTGTTCTATATTTGTACAAATGGTTGTGCAAAGTCTGTAACAGAACTTGATTTCTGAAACCTTTCTCTTTGAAATTATTATATCACTTAATCTCTTAAATGTATGAATTAGATAAGCAACTTTACATATACATTCATAACTTATGCATGTGTTGTGAAATTACTGGCTTTGGTATCTCTGTATTTGTTTGAAGGGATAGCCAAAAACTAATTACATCTCTAAAAAGAATAAATATTAAATACTAATAAATATTAAATTGCTCTATTTCTAGAACCAATTCTCTAAGAGGAATATTCCATGTGAAAGAAAGGCATCACTCCAAATTAATCCCTCCCTGTCTT
Organism: Cricetulus griseus; assembly: GCF_003668045.3. Lineage (NCBI taxonomy): Eukaryota > Metazoa > Chordata > Mammalia > Rodentia > Cricetidae > Cricetulus > Cricetulus griseus. The sequence continues at coordinate 239,081,375 of NW_023276807.1, read as the reverse complement.
CCTGTCCTCCCTTACAGAAAGGAAAAATAAAAACACACAGTGCATGTTGGCCTCCAATATGCTAAGAGTGACCATAATTTTCTGATGTTCTGTTCACGTGCCAAGTATTTGACTACAGCTACGTGTTTCCACACCCAGATTTTTGCATGGCTTTGCAACTCCTCCATTGTGTACCATGTAATGGGCTTACAAAACATAAAACTATAAGGATATTTGTCATTTTTGAGGACAATTTTAGTGTGTCCAAAATCAAATGAAGAGACAAATAAAATGACCCTTAATGGATTTTATGATTCTATAATATACATACAGAAAAAAAAATTGGCCATTATCATTTCTAATCAGATTATTTATAAATCTTCACAATGGAAACTCTGATTCTGTCATTTTAATTACCTCCCTACCATGTCCAGTTTTTAACAGAGAGACGCAAAGCATGGATAAAGGTGGTTTGTATCTTGCTTATGTATATTCATTGTGCTATTGTTTGTTTCAATAAAAATATCTAACTAAAACATGGTTTGAAGTGACAAAGTGACTTAGATGTGATTGCTTAAAACCCAGGCATAATAGTTAATTTAGAATTATTTGATAGGTTTTAAAATATTTATTCCTGAATAGTATGCAAAAGTAATCAAAAACAAATGATAGTCTCATACAGATAAGTGATGGAAACTGATAGAAATAAATAATCAACATACTATGTTACAAGTAGAAAAAAACTAACACAAATTTAGGAGACTAGATCTATCAAAGGAAGGAATCAGTAATTTTGACATTAGAGTAAAGGAAATTTACAGAGGACAATGGAGAGGGAAAAAACAAAAAAGCAAAGAGATTATTCAAGAATGATGGACTAATTTACTTATGTAGAATATTTGCATTTGAAATATTGAAAGAGGAGAAAAATTGTAGAAATATTTGAAGTGGGAATAGCTAAAAATTCTCAAAATTAACAACATATCAAAGCATAGATCCAGGAAAGTAAAGGAATACCAGAAAAAAAGATCCTCAGAAAAGCATGTTTAAAACCAACAAAATATCAGCAGTGTGTAAGCGTATCAAATTTACTGAGAACACAAGACAAAGTAATGCATAAAAAAATCTGTTAGTGAACTGTAATAAAAGTGACAGCTGATGCCTCACTGAAAGCAAGCAAGCAAGAAAAAAAAAAAAGAACAGAGAAATATCAAAAGCTTAAAGAAAACGCCAATCTGAAATTGTGTGTCTTTGAAATTATACTTTAAATAGAGAGGCCTGCCTGTTACTAGTCTGGAGAAAGAAAGATCAAGAAAAGGCAGGCAGGATGCATGTTGTGTGGTGAGGCCCTTCTGTTGGGCTGAAGGTGGTCCTGTCTTCATGTGGCTCCAAAGATGGAAAAGGAGATCCCTGACCTTTCTATTTAAAAAAGCACTAAGTTTCTTAGAAGGACTTTATCCTCATGATGTCACAAATCTTCATTACTGACCAAGGCACACTTCCAAATCCCATTGGAAGTTGTAGCTACAACTCTAATGTTTGAATCTTAAATATACAATGGCTCCATCTCCAACAACCCAATTATTCGACTGAAAAATATCTTTATCTTTAAACATGTGTAGAACAGTCCAGTTAAGGAAATATTACATAGTTAAAATTTCAATCTATAAAATGGAAATTATAAGGTAGGAGTAAATAAAATAGAAAATATCTTCAATTAAATCATTAAATAACAACAGTTTAAGTGACAATGCAAATAATGTGATAGTTGTATTTGCATTAATGAATGTCAGCATTAGTATAGAAAATACGAGGAATAATTGAAGTAGTCCCATAACCATTTAATATTGATTTATACATAATACATTATATATTTGGATGTAGTCACAGGACATAAGATTACTGCATATTCTCAACAGTGTCTGATTTTTAAAATCATAATTATCATTAAAAATTAGAAAATAGCATATAAAACAAAAAAGTATAGAAGAAAAATGACAAAAGTATAAAATTAATAGAAAACAACTACAAATGTAGTAAACACTAATTAGGTAAAATAAATAACTATAATGACAGTTTAATTGTATCATAATTTAGATAATGTATGGCAGCACATGGAAACAAAGGAGACAGGTAAACCTTGGTGCCATGCCCAGCATTTCATAAAACTAAGGAACTTGATGGCATACACCTATAACCCATTTGGAAGAAAGAAACAAGAAGTTCTAGGTCATCCTCAGCTACAAGACAAGTCACAGATCAGACTGCGATATATTAGACCATGCTCTAAAAACAACAATAACAAAAGATAACATAAAATAAAATAGTCTACTGTAAAGAAAAACAGGACAATCCTTAAAGCATGTGACAGGGTGTCATTGTGGCTTTGGAAGTTGTCCTGGAACTAGCTCTTGTAGACCAGGCTGGTCTCGAACGCACAGAGATCTGCCTGCCTCTGCCTCCCAAGTGCTGGGATTAAAGGCGTGCGCCACCAACGCCCGGCTTAGGCATCAAACTATTGAGGCTAAAAGTAATTGGCATTCCACTATCAACTTTGCAGACTTTAATGCCTCCTGATAATCGATAAATGAAGCAGGAAGTCAGTAAGACATAAGCAGCAGCCGGGCGTTGGTGGCGCACGCCCTTAATCCCAGCACTTGGGAGGCAGAGGCAGGCGAATCTCTGTGAGTTCCAGGCCAGCCTGGTATACAGAGCAAGTTCCAGGACTCCAAAGACACAGAGAAACCCTGTCTTGAAAAAAAAAAACAAAAATTAAACACAAAAACAAAAACCAACTAACAACAAACAAACAAAAAAACGAATGTAAGTGGCTTAATTTTCTTTTTGCTGTATCTTCCATTCATAGAGTATGTGATATTGGAATACAGATTCTTCTAACGTGCATATGGCAAATTCATTAAAATAGAACATTTTCTAATGCATAAAATCACAGTTTAGCAAAATTTTGAGAGTTATGGATGACCACACTATAACGATAGTCCCCCAAGAGAATGAAGCAAGAGAATCAGAACATTGAGACAAACTTGTCTTTATAGTGATTTCCAGGCTAGTCAAATTCTATGATAAAATTAAATTAAAATAGATTTCAACAACAGAAAGATATTTGGAAATTCTCCAGGTATTTGGAAATTGAATAATGAATCTAAAATCAAGGAAAAAATTCATGAAAAATTTAAGAATATTTAAGTTTGGGGCTGGAGGAACAGAAGAGACAGGTCTCTGGTGGCATCTCTGCTGCTTCTCTAATCATTCAGGTTCTTACCCTGATACCTGACTTCCAAATTTTTATTGATAAAGAAAAATTAGATAGATACTTCAGGTCAACTCTTTAAAGGCTCTCAAGTACCTACTTTCTCCAACTGTGCCCTCAATAAAGTTTCTTCTACCTCCTCATATCCCAGTAGGCAAAATAAAACAAAAAAAACCCAAAAACAGTACATCACCATCATTTTTTATTTTATGTGTTTTTGTGTGTGCCTGAATGTATTTATGTGTACCATGTAGGTGCAAGTGCCAGAGAGTCCAGGAGAGGAAGCCAGAGTTTTGTTGATGCACAGTGAAAGGAAGCTTGGGATGTCTCTGTGTTCTGTGTTCTGCACTGCTGGGCCATATCTCAGTAAAGTGTTCCTAAGGTTTAAAATCAACTTTAAATTATTTCCACTTAATTTATAATTTAGACGTGTTTTATATTCAAAATGAAGTGATATTACCAAAGTAATTATTATCTCACAATATTTTTTAAAAAATGAATGGAATGACCCTATTTTGGTGGTATTTTGTATGTGCTCTAACAAATAAAGCTTGTATGAGGATCACAGTGTGGAGCTAACCTCTAGTTAACCATAGCGCCCAGGCAGTGCTAGCCTTTGATCCCAGCAGTGGGGAATCTCATGCCTTTGTTCCCTGTACTTGGGAATCACATGCCTTCAATCCCAGCACAAGGGAGGTGGAGATAGGACATGATATGGTCAGAGAGAGGACTATAAGGTAGAAGGAGACAGGAGATCATCCCTTTTTGGTCTGAGGATTTTGTGGCAGTAAGTACTCTGGTGGCTGCCTGCTCTGCTTCTCTGATATTTCAGCTTTCACCTGTTAATATGTGACTCCAGAGTTTTATTATTAAGACCATTTAGAATTTGTACTACACCCTATGACATAAATTCTTCTGCTGGTGCCAGAAAAAAATTTTGTTCATATTCAGGCTTTTCCCTAAAGAGGATCATGAAGCAACAGCTATTCACCGATGACCTACAGGAGAATAAAGCATGGTGGAAGAGCTGTGGTGTACTCACCAACAAGTGCCCTATAAACTGGCTTGGAAAGATAATGGTGCAATGTAGAAAGCTGTCTGGGCTTCATGAAAGTAGTTTGCATCTACTGAGTACTGCAGATGGTCCTACTTCCGAGTTTGCTATGTGGACATGAACCATAGGCTTTCAGGTCACTACAGCCAGCTCTCCCCCTCCTCATGAAGAGAAATGCTTGCTGACATGTATACTTTCATCATTTCCTTGACTCAAACTTCTCTTCTCCCTCATTTTTTTGCCATCACATTTATGCATTAGAATCAACTCATTTGTTCTTCCTCTGTCACTTGCCCATCTTATTTCTACTCTTTTACAAATATTTCTTTTTCTCATTATTGTATAAACATTCTATTTTATGACTTTCTCAACTTCATTTTACTAAATTTTATCTTACTTACATATTGATGGTTTCTGGTGAATGAATTTCATTTCTAATTTTTAAAGAATGGATGAAGAACAAAGTCAAGAATAAGGCTAAAGACCTGGAAGCCCCAGCATTTTAGAATTCAAGAGAAAAGCAATTGGCAATGGAGGCTTGGAAGGAGGAGCACACCGCCAGGTGTGATATTATACATTGCATTCATAGCTACTTGTGTGGCTGAGGTGGTGGATCACAGGAACCCAGGTGAATGGAACCAGCATGGACAACACAGTTAAACACTAAAGGAGGAAAGAAGGAGGACATTGGGGTAGAGGCACACAGATGCCAGAAGCCAACAGTGTGGAGTGGTCCCAAGGTATTGCCAAGTATAGGTTCTGGAGATCCATTTCAGCAGAGTGGATTCAGGAAGGCTTGTATGGGATAGGTGGGATGCTCTCCTGTAACAATGATTGTGTGCTCAGCTGAAAACAGAGTCAGTTTCCTATCTTCTGTGACACCAAAAATTGATTGTTTGCTGTCAAAGCTGGCTTTGACATTAAAGTACTTGACTTTCCTGTCCTGAAATTGGACATAACACAGTTGTTAAGGACTATACATAGTTTTGCATAGCTTCTGCCATTCTCTTCCTGTTGTGCTGGATGGGTGTAGCAAGAATAATAAAAACCCAGAGACAGAAATTGGGGTTCAAGTTGAAGATCAGAAAAACAAGCAGTCAAGCCATCAGAGAGCCCTTACATTTCCCAAGGCTGGGGTGATCCTGACCTCATCGTGGCTGGAGACTATTTGCCTTCCCTGATCCCCTGTTCCTGTCTAATATATCTCTCTAGTGCTGGTATTAAAGGCTTCTAGCACCACCACCCAGCTTCTATGGCTAAGTAGGCTGGCTGCTGGGATTAAACGTATGTACCACCACAGCCTGGTCTCTATGGCTGTGGTGAGCTCTGCATTCGGATCTTCAGGCTAGCTTTATCAGATCAAAGACAATATATCACCACAGATGGGACAGGAGACATCTCAGCCATATAGGTGGCCTTTGGGGCATGCCTCCAGCAGTGCTGCCTTATGCATCTGCTTCTTGGGTATGTAAGCCATATTGTCACAGGTGCCACCAAGGTGCCACCAATGAAGGTGATACCTTCATTGCCACAAGCTAAGCCACCTGATCACTTACCAATCACCAACAGATTAAAGCTCTGCTGTCCTCTCTCCATACTTAATTTTAAATAAAAATAGTGTGAATATACCTATTATTTTTAATATAATACATTGTAGAATTTTGCTTATTAGTAGATATTCTGCCTTCCATATTTGTCCAATTTCTTTGGTTAGGATAGTTAAAATCTATTAAGCTGAGATCTTCTAGAATGCAATTTACAGTTATTAGCTCTATTTGCAAACCTATGCCTCTTTTAAATTGATTGCTTCTGTCTAATTGAAATTTCATGAGCATCTTCCCGATACCTCTACTATCACCCTCTATTAATCACCATTCTACTCTGTTTCGACGAATTACACTTTTGTGGATGCTACATATGTAAAATCCCTGCTCTAATTTCCTAAAGGTATCCTGAAAAAGCATTGCTGCTTAGCAAAAAGTTTAAGATATGCACTGTAAGATCTGTAGCCACTAAGTTATATTTTTAATAATTTTAACAAAAGCTATGATCAGTGTTTCTGAAATATCAGATTTCTTGGACTGGAGAGGTTCAGCAGATTAATGAAAGACTGTCCTTTTTACATTTGCACATTTGTTCCACAGTCAATGCCTTATGGCACAGAGGAAAATCATGTTTCAGGAAGATGTATATTACTGGTTTTAAAGAGAAAAGAGGTTTGGTTTCTGTCTTTTTCTGTCTGCCTCAATTATCGAAACACCCATCACTACTACACTAGACCAACTCTAAAAGAAAAGTGCTAATTGGCTGGATCAAAGGACAGTAATTAGACTTGTGTGTGAGAGAGAGAGGGGGGAGGACCATTAGCAGGATGGCGAGTGCATATGGGGGAATAGGTGGCTTTTTTGTCTGTGGAACTCTTAACAAATTCAGAGTGACAAAATGGATGGGGTTCCTCTGCATCATTTCTTGAAAACTATCTTCTTCTTATGTCTGCCCATTTATCTTTTCTATCTGGAAATCTTTTTCCCCCTGCCTTTAGGTATGTGTGTGTTTTGTTATTTGTTTATTTACATGTGTTTGAGACAGAGTCTCATAGAACTAAGGCTATTCTCAAAGTTCCTATGTAGCCAGGAGGACTTTGAACTTCTGATCATCATGGCTCCACTTCCCAAGTGCTAGAATTACAAGAGTTTACCACTAAGCCATGCTACTCTGCCATTAATCCCGATAAGTAAAATGTGGCCTAGTTCATCTCTTTGCC